>NC_139942.1:32418873-32717778 GCF_963454915.1 Gymnoscopelus microlampas | reverse complement strand
TGCGCTATGAGCTTGTAGATCTGCTATTTCTTTTTTTAAATGTGAAAAATGTGTGCAAATCTTTGAATATATATATTTTTGAACATTTGTAAAACATTGTGTTCCAGGGATCCCCAGAAGCAAAAATTTGAGTTACAAATGTTTGGTTTAAAAAAATATACATATTCAAAGATTTGCACACATTTTCAAGATTTTCTTTTTCAAAAATAGCAGATCTACAAGCTCATAGCGCGGCACTCGGTGCCGCGTTATGAGCTTGTATATCTGCTATTTTTGAATAGCCCAAAAAAACAACGCTCAGATGCTTTTTCCGGTCTAAACGGGTTAACTAACTCTGCCCTTCCTTGTCAAGGCTATATAACCTTCAAAAAAATGATCGGTTTCATATTTTCCAGAGAGGAAACCGTTTGGGAGGCGAGCGAGGCGAGTCCCTTCCGACAAGCAACGTGAGGTTTAGGGTTCCTGCGGGTTCCGTGATGTCAGCACAGTGCTGACATCACAGAACCCGGTATAAGACTCTAAAAGGTGTCAGCGGGAGTGTGTGTGTGTGTTATTTATGGATGCCATATCTGTGTATTGGGGAGAACACCTCTTCAACTGCAGCCCGGGCTACAGCGTTGAGTGTGGAGGGAGAGAGATGGCAGCAGTCACAGTGTCTGTGAGGGTCGGCCATGGACACACTGAGTTACGGCCTTGCTAGCCCCGCGGCGCTAGGAGATTAGCGATTCTAACACACTGGGATATTAAACTTTGTTTTACTGCTCCCCGTCAACAACCAATGCAGGGCCATATAGGCATGTGTTATTGAATTCATGCGATATGAGTTATTAGGCTGTACATCTTTGACCCCTCCTCCACCTTACTTTATTGCTGGATCTGAGGACGTCCTACAGGAAATAGAGTGGAAAAGGAGATTATATTTGTTAATAGGTGGCTGTGTCATAGCCTGTAGCCACAGAATGTAACGTGTTGAAGAAGGAAGAAGGCTGTTTTTTATCACACATGGTTACATGGGTTCGTAGACGTGTGGCACATGCTGACCTGGAACGCATCTGTGTCATTTTTAGATTTAAGCTAAAAAGCATTATTTTACACTTTGGCTATTCAAAAATAGCAGATCTACAAGCTCGTAGCGCGGCACCGAGTGCCGCGCTACGAGCTTGTAGATCTGCTATTTTTTTTTAATCGAGAAAATGTGTGCAAATCTTTGAATATATATATTTTCTTTAAAGCAAACATTTTAAACTCAAATCTTTGCTTCTGAGGGGTCCCTGGAACAACATATTTTGAGATGGGGGTCCGTGGGTCAAATACATATACATTTTGGGGGTCCTTGACATGAAAAGAGAGAACCTAGAAACATAGGTTTTTCAGAAGACTGTTAGGATTTAGAGGACGTTTTTCGAATCGGCTTCAGGTCTCCATGGGCTAAATAATCTTTACTAAATTGAGAAAAACCCCCGAAAAAGATGACTTTTCCCGAGCACAGTGAATCAGAGACCAGCGGGTAAACTGCCTGCTAACTAAGAACCCCCCTAAGCCAGCCTTGAGAGAGAAGGCTGATGAGTAATCTAAATAGGACTACAGCCGCAGTCGAGGGTAATGCATCCCTCCATCGTCCTCCTGTCTGCCTGTTTCGCATGCTCCAAAGAATGGGATCAATCCCACTCTACCAGAAATTGCTATTCTTATACCTGGAGGCCTAGCAGGGGACTTTTGAAGAAAATGGGACGCCACCTGGCACAATTTAATCCTCTGACTGTTTCCAACGTGGAAGCGGCTCTCGCTCTATCCCACTGTATGTTATAGGAGCCTGCAGGCGAGCCGTTGCCAAGTTTAGATTTCTCCGCCCTCAGCCTTATACCCGGAGAGTGAAACAGCAGACTCAGTAAGCATCAGAAAAGCCAAAGGACGTTTCTTTTTTTGTAGGTTAGAGGTTCTTAATGCAATTTGCAAATACATAATGCAGGGGAAAAAAAGGGTTTCGGAAATGTATATTAAATATCTTCTTGATGCATCTTTTCAAAACGCATCACTAGTAATATTCAGCAGAACTCAATAGTAGAATTTATGAATAACGTTTAATTTTAGCACCAAAGTAGTTATACCTAATACCTATGAGCAGAAGAAGAAGAAAACGAGCCAAACCTGAGACCACACGTGGAGCTGGATGGTGGATTAGTGTGAAGTGCTGAAGGTTTTGATGTTTAATCGCGCCTCGTGTGGGAGCCGTTCAAAGGCAGGATAGAGAGGGGTCTTTTCAGTAAACACAGACCAGCTTTAATGGCAGGGGGATGTCTTCCCAATGAGTCTCTTCTCTGTTGGCATAACACGCTGTGAACCTGCATCTTTTGTTGTCTGAGAGAGGTACCATTGAAGCGGGATGACAAGCGAGAGGACAGGCCAGACGGTGCTGTTCTCTATGTACCCACAGTCTTATCTCCGGTACAGTCTGTGGGTGATTCAGGTGGCTGGAGGTACAGTAGCATGCTTGCCTGCATTCTTGAAGCCTGATACCGCACCGCTACAGTAATTCTAATTGCTGCACTAATGTGCTTTCAAGCTCGGTCCAAAGGCATTGCCTAATTGAACGACAATTATTTGTACGGACGCTTTGACGAGATTTCAAAGCAAAAACGGGGGAGAACCGACGAGGAAGCGGAATGTTTTTGCTATGTGACTTCACACATAACAAGCTCCCATGTGGATGTCGGACTTCATGTGGCCGGTCACCGATGATGACTCCACATTTGGGCAATGTTTCAGGCTGATCTGACCCTCTATTTACTTCCATCCAGTATAAAATTAAAGGTAAATATTGAAAAAAGTATAATAATAATAATGTGCAGTGTACAAAATAAGTGTGGCGCTGATCAAGCCCAGTGGTTTGCAAGGTTAGCCCCAGATGGGGCAAACAAACACACGGACAAACAAACCCACTTGTAGACGCTATAGCCTCTCACATTAGCCACGGCGTAAAATCTGTCAAGGTTCATAATTAGCGGCGCATCAGCCATATCCTCACTGGGACGCGGTGGTGAACACCAGTGGCTGTCTATAAGCATTCCACTGTACATCATCATCCCCACGCAATGTACACCCTTGACTTGTTTATGCCACCGTTGCGCATGTGTCAATGTGACCCCTGTGTCGAATATCGCTATCGGGGCTGCGAGGTGACAGCGAGCGACATGACTATTCCCATGAGCACCCCGGCTGTTAAAAAAAAACTCCAACGTCTGGAAACATTTCCGCAGGCTCGCCCGTCCAAGTGGAGACAGATTTGTACATGGTCGTGCTTGTGGTTTTGGTGTTTTAAGCTGAAGACAAACTGAGGACAGATGTGTTTTGGAGTCGTTTTCCCTCTTTTTTTTTTCTCCTCCCTTCCCTCATGCTCAATCCCCCCCCGTCCCCTCCCTCCCTCCTCCTCCTCCTCCCCCCATGTCCCGGATCCCCTAATCTGGGACTCATTGTGTCTGTAATAAAGCACAGCTGCACAGATCCTTTTGCTGAACCCTGCTCAGTTCAGCTGATTACACTGGGGGGGTAAGAGAGGGCTCTCCTCCTCTCACACGGAGGAGCCCTGTCAAACAGCCCCATGCTCCATGCACGCCCATGCTCTGCCGTTTCCCCCAACGTTTTGGATTTGAGAACAAGAGAGACTTCTCACTCCTTTAAGCGCGCTGTTGGCAGGATTAATTGTTCACACCTATCGTGATGCAGCATTTGCACCGAGTGAGAACCACAGCACCTTTTGTTGTAGTGCTTGGGTTGCTATATCCATCCGTCTTAGTAATGTAACACTGACTGTGCTCGCATCAGCAATACCCGTATCCTGTCATCGTCTTGTTGCATGTGAAGAATAGAAAGATGTATTACGGGCCTTGCAGATTGGATATTGTGCGTGTTTTTTGTGTTGTTGTTGTTTTTTTCAGTGTGCAGATATCGTAAAAGAAGATTAAATACGATTTAACTTCCGTTGCATTTTTGGAATAGATGGTCGTTTTTGATACTTTTGACGTTTTTTTAGCGGTGCCAACCGCTCTATACGTGGCTTTGACTCGGTGTCTGTGTGTCTGTCTGTGTGTCTGTCTGTGTGTCTGTGTGTCTGTGTGTCTGTGTGTATGAGCCCGGGATGAGCACGGCAAAGAAGCAACACATACAAACACACGCACACACATACACACACACGGACTTGGAGATTGCCTATGCCATCTCTCCTCTCATTTGCCACACGTGCCACCGGTTATCAAAGAGGGGTCCAGGGACCCCCAGGACGTCCGACCGTATGAGCACGGGATGAGCACGGGATTTTAAACAGCTATAACTCCAGTTTGCAGCATGCCACCAAGTCCAAATTTGGTATGTGGACTTAGACCACCAATACGGGCCGAGCATTAATTGCTCAAGCCCCGCCCCCTCTGTCTTCCCATTGGCTGGCCTTTAAACAGCCATAACTCAAGTTCGCAGCATGCTACGGAGTACAAATTTTGGACATGGACTAAAACCACCAATAGGGACAAACTGTAATTACTTAAGCCCCGCCCCCTATGTCTGCCCATTGGCTGGGCTTTAAACAGCCATTATTCCAGTTTGCAGCATGCTACCAAGTACAAATTTGGTAAGTGGACTCAGACCACCAATAGGGACGAACTGAAATGAGTTAAGCCCCGCCCCAAAGGCACCGCTTCCTTCACACAGGGTGTGATTTTTTCTTTTCTAGTGACCAATCGCTTGGCTGCTAACACTCCGTCATGCTCAGGCAAACCTCACTCCCTGCTAACACTGTATATCAACATGGTTGGGCTGGATTAAAGGAGGCATGCATATGAACGTCAGCAGCCCTAATAGAAAGATGCGTGTCTCTTACAAATTGACGCTTGCTACCGAGCTTCAAAGGCTAAAGCTCTGCATCAAAGACAACAGTAAAAAAAGCGATCTGCAACCACTCTGGTTTTGCACATGAAATCTCTATCAATTTTCACTAACTTTCTCTCTCTCTGTGCACTTAGATAAACACTTGGGGTCCTCAAAGGCCTAAACAGCTTTTTTTTGTACACTGGATTTTCTTTATTTATCTACTGCAACAGACCATCAGTGCAATTACAAGGAAGTCTGTGCTATCAATTTGAAAAGGAATGTGATTCATGCAGCCTGCAGATACAGACATTAATTACTCTTGCACAGATGGATGATCCTATACTACACTCCATACAGCCGTTCTCTCCTCCCATCCCCCCCCCCCCCCTCCCCCCCACCCCCTCCTTTCTGTTCCATTGCACTCACTTGATCCTCCTTTGAGCAGCAACGTGTGTGGGGGAGGGAGGGTTGAGTCAGTGCAGGTCGAAGTGGGTTAGAAGTGAGTTATGTATAAGTCAGCTATTGCTTGATATCTTAAGGAAATCGCGTCGCTCAAATGCCGGTATTCGTTTGGGTCGACAGTACACACACGAGAAAGTGTTTGGAAATTCACTCTAATGCATGCTTTCCTCCTGTGTTTCCTTTCTTCAAACCAGCGCTGCACATAACAAGCTGTCATACGTCTGAAAAAGCTGTGTATGTGCTGAATGTTGAAAGCTTTTGAGTGGAACATTGTGCTCGCCTTTAATCTTCCCTGCTGTGTATTTTTTTCTCTCTTTTTTTTATTTTATTCTAGCACAGGCTAATTGTGTTTCAAGCAGAATTTGACACGTATTGATTCAAACGTGCAGTGGCAAACACGCACACACACCCTGTGTATTGGCAGCTGCCCTAATCCCCTCGCTTTGAAGAAACCGCCGCATTCTTTGGCGTCATTGTTTTTTGGAGGAATGTTTTCTCTTTTTTCCTTTTTCGTATTTCTATGTCGGTTTAAAGTAAAGCATGTTTCTAAACCCAAGGACTCAAAAGCAGAGCACATATATATATATATATATATATATGTCTGTGTACACACTACACACGCACACACAATCAAGGTCTGTTTACATCGCCTGCATGCATGTTTTGCCCGAGCACAACTGTAATGTAGTTAGTATGTTAACGACAGCTTGTACACAGAGGTTGGCATACATTGTGAGTTAGAATTGCAAAAGGCTTTGTGTGTTTAAATGCACATGGGTGTACACAGTATGTCATTGAGCATGTTGTGCGTGAGCGTGCGCGTGCACGTGCGCGTGCGAAAAAGTCTCGGTAAATCAGGGTTTTTTTCCCTCCTCCTTTGACAGTGAAACAGAACCAGCCCACTATCTTACAGTATAATGGTCTCCTCCAGAGACTGTCAGCCTCACCTTCCTTTGTCTCGCGGTTCATTTCCCAGCCAAAGAGGATTCAGATGCAGCCCCTGTCTATTCTCTCTCTCTCTCTCTCCTCCTCCCTCCCCATGCCTTCACTTCTTCTCCAAAAGGCACAGGCAGAGTGCAGGAATCCCATTAGCATGTGCTCCCTGGAAGCCAGCGTGAACACACTACACACACACAACTCTGCCTCATGCACAATGACATAATGGCTCAGGGACTGCCTCCAGTCTCATTCATTTTTCGTCAGCTTTTATTGTACATGTTAGCGGGGGGAACGGCATCCTAACATAAAAATTAAACACGCCCCCCTTGAGTATCGTTAATTGGTCTTTTTATAGACAAGAGTACATTGTGGGAGAAAACATCACCCACTGTTTTTTTAATCTGTGCATTTTGTCCCAAATTATTTAGTTGGCAGTTTAGCAAAAAGAGAAGTGACTACTGTATGTTTACATAATGCGCGTGTGTGTGTGTGTTGGGCAGAGAGGGAGCGTGTGTGTGTGTGTGTGTGTGTGTGTGTGTGTGAGAGTAACCTGCATGTTTGTGTGTGTGTGGTTGGTTTTGTAATTGGATGCAGTGGACCATGTCAGTCTTTACCTGAGCCAGTCACTCGCATGGGTTCTGATTGGCAACAGAACTATGCAAAGTGGGCACATTCCTACGCTGTCTCTCCAGTGAAAGTAGAGATGCTGCGCTACTTCATTAGCAATATATTTCTGGTTAATTAGTGTTCAAATTATTATTGCTACTACTAGTGAGTCCACAGCATTCTGTGCAGAGGTTCAAGCACAGCAGAAAAGTCAAAGAAAAAGTAAAAAATAAGTAATTCTTAGCATAGATATACTATGTTGTGCTGAAATAAAAACCTGTGTTCCAGTGGAACCAATGTAGTCATTATTTAGTTTCAAGCCTTTGTTAATACTTTTCATTGGTTAAATATTTATAAAACCCACAGACATACTTTAAACCACTTTAGCGGCCCTGTTTTGGGCATGTCATTATAGGTGAAAAACTTTTTTTTTTTTTTTCAAAAATAGCAGATCTACAAGACCACACACACCGCGATATTATGTTGTGAGCTTGTAGATCGGCTATTTTTGCTGTCATGCATCAAAGTAATAGGAGATGCAAGGTTTCTGCCCTGACAGCGATGACAACATACATCTAGTATTCACTTTTTTTGTGTCGTGTGGGAGGGTGGGGGTATCCTTAGTGACTGTGAGTGTACGAAATGAGACTTGTGCAAAAACCCCGGCTTGTCGAACAGCTTGTGGGAACCAGTGCATGTAATTTGGAAATATTCATGTTATTTTGTCACATATTGCCTTTTAGACGTCACACGATGGTCCATATGCCATCACACACACACGCAGCTACACGACGGGAGCTGTGTGTGTGCCTGATGGAGGCCAACTTAAATTGAAATCTTAACATTATTTCTTTCTGTATAATGAAATGGCATTGTGTGGGGGAGGATGAAGGAACAGCCTTTTTTTTCATCACCAGACTCGAGGAAATGAGAACCTGAGGATTGGTATGAGAGCATTAAGCCTGTGCGGTGCGTAAATATGTGCGGGGCGTGTCACATCTGTGTGATTACAGAGGGCCACCTACCTCTCTGTCACGCGTGATGGTTATTATTTGCGGTCGCTGACGCTGCCTCCCTCGCAGCGTTTAATGAACTGCGCGCGTTTGAGCACTGAGCACGGAGGTTAGACAATTTGTCAAGAATTTAATCACGGCCCAATGTACAGCCGTGTTAATTTTATCAAAATTGATAACGTACAAATAGCTTCCTCTCTTGGTCAGGCCCCCGGGAAATGTCTTTGTCTCTCCCTGCACTTTAATTTGCACGGCGCTTGTCCGTCGCAAATCATCGTTCTTCCAACGCCCTTGTGGTTTGTGTGTTCACCTGGTTCTGTCTGCCAGAAATGATCTTTTAGGGCATGTGGCAAAGAATTAATCTTAGACAAAGATAAATTGGCGCTTTAATTAAATCCTTAATTGCATTTGTTGATTCACCATTCAACGCCATTTTTTTTTGTGGAGAAATCAATCTATCAGAGGCTTTTTTTAAAGCTATAGTACGTATTTATCGTTCCTGTTAAACTTTCAGTCGTACATCCTCTTTCGAATCAACACGTCAATAATGACACAAACAATTCAACCTAATGATCTGCACTCGCCAGGCTTTCAGAGTAAAAGTACTCGATACCACAGTTCTCCTCCACCATCCCTACTGATTCAGCTGTCAGGTGAACTTCCCTTGTCCTGGCATCTATATTAAATCCTTATACTTTGTTGCGTGTCTGTGTACCACGGTGAAAATAGCAGATCCACAAGCTCACCATGTGCTGTATGGCGACGTGTTTGTGAGCTTGTAGATCGGCTATTTCCGGCGCGGGACGCCATCGTACGACTAAGTATAAATCAGGCTTAAGAGCGACCGTGCATGAACTTGGCATAGCGCTAACACCCAGGATGTTTTTTTTGGCTGGAACAAGTAAAAAATGCACATGCTTCTCTGAACAGATATGCTGAACAACCATGTCCGTACTCTTCCCAACAAGCTGCTGAGAGGTAATTTGAATTGGGTGGTGATGCAAATCATGTCTGGTTGAGCTTGCAAATGCCTCGGCGTGTATTTTATACTTTCGCTGAAGCAGCATTGGATTGGCCTAGGTAGGGAAATAACATTCTTTTTTAGCATGTCTACTCGGCACAGGAATTTAATAGGAACGCCAGCGACAAGCAAAGTAAGGCTTTTGAGGCCAACTAGTATTGATCAGACATCAACCTCTCAGGCAGTTGTTTGTCTATGGCGTTTCTATATGTTGTTTCCATTCTGAATTGCTTGTGCTCTAACGAGATATAAGAGGCATGGTGGTTATTATTGGGCAAGGATGTTTTAGTTTGCAAAAGCGAGTAAGTGCAGATATGAGGCACTGTCACCATTGCCAATGTAGTTAACACCCATTGGTTTGTGTAGTGCTGTTCTGAAGCCTCGAGTTCGGCAAATTGGCCGTCGTCCTCTATGGACGTCTCCATCGTGGATCTTTTGCAGCCAGAAGTGACCATATTTGGACAAGAGGTGGAGCTGGGGATAACCATTGGTATGCTTCTATCCTGATAGGCTCTATGCACAGCAGCCATATTTTCACTTCCTTCACAGGTGTTACCAATGATACTAATGAAGGCTCTGTTCCATTTAGTGCAATCTGGGAACCCATCGCCAAATAAAAAGGAAAAACAGCGCCCTCTGCTGTTTTTTACTTATTCATTTGGCTCTGGGCGGAGCTGAACGGACGACCCGTGCTCAGGGACTCTGAGAGTGTACAAATGGAACCAAATGGACCCTTACGGGTCCATTTGTACACTCGCAGAGTTACACACCCCGCAAGGGGCCATTTGTAACCCCCTTAAGGTGTCCATGAGGGTCCCTGGACCCCACATTTTAGACCCAGAAGAGTGTTTCCAGTGAGGCAACATGCACAACATCAGCACCCTGATTCTGTTTGACCAGAATGGAACAGTGCCTTCATTAGTATCATTGGCAACACCTGTGAATATCTTCACAATATGGCTACCACAGTGACTTGTCAATCACAACAGTGCCACCCTTTAGACACGCTCTGCTTTATTGTCCATTCCATTGTTTTTACTCTAAATGGGACCATAATTTACTAAATGAACATCGTGCTGTTGTACTGAAGAAAACTTGAAACTATAGCGATTCAAAACAAACTCATTATGTTCACTGAGGTAATGAATCAAGTTAGAAGTGAAGTTATACATTTTCTCATGCCGGTATAGACTTCTATATAATATGACTTGTTTTTGCTTCCAGTGGAGTTGACCCCTGCTGGCACTTCCACATTTCATTTTTCAGACTAAGAATCTTCCTGCTTGATTTGTACCCAAATACTTTATGATAACCCAGTGTTCCCTTATGGAACATAGCTCAGTATTTGTAGTGTTTTGTTTTTCCTTTTCCATAATTTGAGCTGACATGCAGTAGTTATACTAGTCTGCTTACAGCAGACCTGTCTCTAGCCAGGGTCTGCTGTGAGCAACAATCCAATGATGGTGCCTTTTTCTGCCAGGGTAATAAAAGTCTTACAAGACCCTATGAACACGCCTATGGAGGATACCTCACCGGCAGCCATGTCTCCTATTGCTTTTTATGATAGCATTTCTGACAGAAATGATCAAGGGATGAAATGAACTGCTTTGAAACTGTGGGTTGGAGATCAAAAGGGCCAACTAATGCCCCATTATAGGTTGCACTCAGCCAGTTTAGTGCCCCAGCCCTCATGATCCAGCCGGCCCCTCTGGAAAAAAAAATATGCTGGGCTTGGCACCAGAGACCCGGGGTTCAGAGTGATCAGCTGATAAGGCTTGCCTTTTCTTTTTACGGTTTTCATTCCCCATGGAATTCCACCCGAGGTTTATATTAGAGGCCGTTTTCTGTGGACACATTCAGGTGGCAGCAATACAGAACAAAGGACTGTATGAATGAAAAGGTATGGATGTGGATGGATGGCTGTTTTTTAAGCACAACTTGCAGAATGCATACACCCATTTAGGCCAACAGCGGTGTGGGTTTAAGGATGGGAATGTCGGTCTTTCCATCCATCACTTTGGTCCTGAACAAGACATCTAAAAAAACTTCTGTCTGGATGCCCATGGAATATGCTGTGCTGCCTTCATGCTTCCTGGAGGATTTTGGTGACCCCAAGGTCTTTTCTTAAGCAGCGAAATGTGAATGTGCACACAAACTGTCAAAATCTAACGGGCAGATTGCCATGAAACTTCGTTCTTGTCGGGATAATCGGGTAGTGCAATTGACCCATTGTTGCTCTGTCTGCTTTCATTCTCAATCTCTCCCCCCACCACTCTAGCCCCACTATAGCCAGAGTGCAGGCCTCTAAGGATGGTCAAACCCGGTTCAAACTACTTTAATCTTATAGCAAGAACTTTAGAACTTTCCAAAGGCAGTGATGTTGAACAATACGTGTCCTGCATCTCCGACACAAAACAATCTGAAAAGACGCAGTAAACTCACTGTTGCTGCATCCAGGGGATGAACCTTATTTTTACCCTAACAATGCTACAAAAACTTTGGAAGAAGCTACCGCTCAATGTTTACACTGACCAAACAGTGGGCATCATTAACGGTCTTTGAAACACCACTGTGTAGCCAGAGCCATTGGGTCCGTGACTCTGTGTAGCCTATGTTGCGTGCACGTGGGGATATGTTCGCCCCTCGTCCATCTAAATAATCCAAAACACAATTCACGTTCATAACATGACTGAAAAACTGTGACGCAATTCAAGCATTGTGATTATTTGTCCAGTTACAATGTCCAGTTACTGTTAAACTTCGAGAAAATCACCAGCAATCTCTCAATTGTTGGCCATATGTTGGGGGAAATAAAGGTTTTATTAGCACCTCTAGCGAAAGTGTAGGGTTTTAAGGAGGGCAATGTTGGTCAGTCTTGGTCAGTCTACTTTGATCTGGTTGTGTGTAAGAATCAGCGTGGCATCTAGGGACCGCTAGCTACTGTAGGCTTTTTAGACTCTTCATTTTGTTAATTGTACAGTTTAATAAATAATCAAATTGTAATTTATAAAACACTAGACGTGCCCACCAGTGCCATTTCTGCATTTTAAAACATCAGCCTCTTTATTAAGCTATTGAGCTCTCTTGCATTTGACGCTCTACAACATTTATTATTAGGCTAATGACATAATAAACAGCGTTTCAAATTGAAGTTGCATCCCTCATTGTCATTGTACCGGCACAAAGAAATAGAATTTAGCAGCATGCCATATTCGACGCAGCAGTAAAAGACAAGAGGGAAGAAAGTAATGATTATTAGAATACGTTAAAGTTGTTGGGCTTTAACAGATTTGTATTTGTGTGAATTTTACTGATCTGGGTATAGATGCATATTTTGTGCTGAGGAATCTGTTTTCTTGGCACACCAGTGACAAAAATATGGGACGGCATTCAATCTTTCAGATTTCATATTCATGGTAATTTCATTTCCCATATAAATTGCATGATGAGAAGAGTGTTTGAGTGTATCTTTCTCTCCATAGAAGCGCACAGATAGGTTGGTTAGGGTCAAATTGGAAATGCCTCCGGGGCAATGGCACTGTAACAGTACCATGGCGATGTGTGTGTGATGGAGATGGATGCCCGAGGCAGAGGGACATTTTCCCAAAATGTATTTTACTGCACTAGTGTGGTCACTGGGAAATGGCCTTTGCAAATCCACGGTACAGTAAAATCCAGGTGCATGTTGTGGACACGTAGAATGGCTTATTATTTGCAATCTCATTTCAAAGAGCCGTCCCAGTGTGTTTAGACCTGCTTCTTGGCCTGTATACCTCACACAGATTGCTTTTCCGTGCCCCCCCCCCCCCCCCCCACACACACACACACACACACACACATACACACACACACACACCAGTCCCACAGTCCAGCAGCGAGTGCAGACTGGACAGAGAAACCAGCAGACTGAAGGCGATGGAGAGCAATTAAAAGCCAATGACCTTTTAAAAGAGGGCAGAGTGTGAGGTTGAAGTGCAACCGTTATAGATATGAAAGTTTAAAACCTCATTTTTTAATTATGTTGATTGTAGATCTGAGGGGTTCAGCAGGGCTAGGTGTTGGTTGGCCTGCTGAACACAAATCCTCCAGCCACTCTGACCTCTCATTTAGCTCCATCATGATGGTAATATTTACCTACAGTACTGCTTTCATTTTCCATCAAATATATATGGTTGCTTTCAGCCCGAATAACCTTGTATCTCCATAGTTCTTTCATAATGAATGCCCTATATTTTTGTCACAGTGTTGAGCCAAAGTAGCAAAAATAGCCGATAAAATTAGCTCACAACGATGACTTGACACTATTTCCGGCTATTTTTGAAAAAAAAAAAAAAGATTCTGGCCTGTACTGACATGCCCAAAATAGCGATGCCAGGCTGAAACTGGCTATGTCTGTCTGTGTTTTATAAATATTTAACCAATGAAAAGTAAGAGATTGTAACTAAATAATTTCTACATTGGATCCAGTGGAACACATATGTTCTTTATTTCCTGAAAAGTACAATTTCTGGACATATAAGCTTTCCGCCCGACAGCAACGATGTTCATTATCTTTTAGCATTGGAGGAAAAGGCACTATGAATTTCTAGGCCAGCTCCCATATAAAGCTGTCAGCTATGTCATTTTAGCCATCTGGATGACCAGCATACTAATGCAGTGTGCTCCTGATAATGAGGTTCACCTGTATGTGTATGCATTCACAGGGTCTAGCAGTAGAGCTTTGCTGAAAGGCATCATAAAGTTAGCAAGTATTTGACATCCTGGTAATGTGGTCAATTTAATACCCTACTAAAGCCACTGAATCAAGCTGCCCGTCTCGATAGCTCACAGAACAAAATCCCAGTAGCTATGCGCTGATAAGTGCAGAAGGATGTAGCTTAGCCTTATCAGCTCTTGGCTCCAGTGACACAGTAATCCACCCAATGCTAGGCTGTCATTGCAACTGGAAAACAGAATCATTTTCATTTACCCCAACAAATGCCCTAGACGAGTCATTCTCATATCTCCCCCATGCTTCCTCTTCAACTGCTAAAGTGCAGAGATTGCTGAGGCTAATTTCTGGAGGCCTATTATACGCTGTGTGCAAAAAAGTACATGGGGGAGTATGACACTTTGTAGAAAATGCTGTTCCACCACTGGCACGAGAGGCCCTCCTTGTACGGCAGTTCACTAGCAATGGCAGAGAGGCCAGTTTGCCATCAGCTATAGACATTGCTCAGTCAGAACTGGGCACGCAACGAACGGCCTTCTTGTCTACTACATAAAGACATCAGATTACCAGAGGAGAGAGAGAGCAGAAGGCTAATGTCCTAGCAGCTAGCCTCATTGCTCAGGCAATACACAGAGCCTTTTGTACGCTAATAGGGTGGAGCTTTTGGCTCTGAAGGAAAATGGAGGTGACTCTCACTCTGGGCCTGGCAGGGAGTCGTGTCTGCATACCTTGTTATTGTCCTTTAGAACAGACTAGAGCGATTGTCAGAGAGAGAGGCCTGCTGCACCCTGGTAGAGCTAAAATGGACATGTTGCAACTGCAAGTGGGATAGAAATGCTACATTTAAAAAAAGTAGGGGTGAGAATCTCATTTAGTGAAATGCTTTTATTTTTTTTGTTTCCCCCTAAGGGGCTGGTATGGTATATCAAGGGAGCTTATAAGTCGTTATATCTGAAATTGCACAAGTCAGTTTGGATTTATTGCCACATCAGTGTCTCATGCTGCTGGTGTTTTTCAGTGTATCTGCCAGCAGGGCCGTTTGTGATAAGAGAGGTTGGTATCAAGGCTCTTTATACCTCCCTAATTGAAGCAGCCGTTTCAGGAAGGGGAAAGTGGTTCCACCATCATGCATTAAAACCGAACACTCTGAAGTGCTTGGAGAAGCTAAGAAAATGAACCTCTGTGTGTGTGTGTGTACCGTGCTCATTTCTTTCATGCAAATCCTCACATATTTTTAGGTAGTCGTAAATGCTCGGCGTCCTTTGTGTGTTTGATGTGCAATGCATTAGTAAAACACCTTCAAGGCACCCAATCTGGCCAAAAAAAAGGCAACATCATCATTCCCCAGATCTCAGTTTCACCTTTTTTTTCTGAAGAACCCCCTTTTTTTGCTGACAGATATCTAGAGGATAGATCTGCCTGAGCGTCATCCCAGCGTCTCATGATGACTGAGCACGTTTTAGATGCAGTCCACAATCAGAGTAAAGTAAAGCATCACCTCCAGCTTTGTTTGGTTTATCGTTTTTCACTATGAAGTTAACTAACAACCACTACACTGTAAATTCCTGGGTGTTTTTTTTCCGGGTCCATTTGGTTACATTTGTACACCCTTCAGAGTTAAATTAACACTTAGGATTTGCTGTGTATGTGGCAGGCATAAACGTTTCTGCATTCTGAAGCTGAAAAAAGGGTTTGTTTTGTTTAGCCTAACGTTTGTTTATAAATATTGGAGGAAAATTGCAGTTTTGTGTTACAACCAGGATCCAAAATTTAGGAAAAGCTTATTTTGCACGAAGACAGTCTTACATTAGAATGTCTTACATTTTCAGAATTTACATAAACACGTTCATGTATACCTTATCCATGATTATGGCTTTTATGTTAAATATTCTGAAAGTAAAGAATAGGCTATGGCTAGCGGTGTGATAGTAGTTGTATTCTTCTCAAGTAGAGTTTCTTAAGAGTCTATAGAGAAGGTATTCATTATTTAAAGCTCAAGCACTTACATACAGTAATTATAGGTAAGATGAAGTTATGCTATTTACAGAGTATTACTGTGCTTTTAGCCTTTTGGCAGGTAGAAAGGTATGCCCCTGATGATTATTATTTTGTGTGTGTGTGGGTGGGGTTGTGGGTGTGTGGGTGCTGTTATTTCTTTTTTTCTGAGTTGTCCATGATTTTGCCAATTTTTGAAGAAGTTTAGAATTTCATGTCACTGAAATCTGAACCCGAGGTACCAGAGTGCAACCTCTGCTGAGGTGAAACAGCATCTTATAAACAAACACCAATGCTTGCCAGTTGCCACTGCATGTTCAGTGTGAGCCTATCTGCTCTATATACAGTAGATTGTCTCATCCCCAATGCTAGGATACTCGCAGGACGCACGCAACCACGGTCATGTGTGTTTGTGAATAATGCATTTTGTCAGGGGGTGTCCGTGCATCTCGCCCAATGGAATTGCCTCTGGGGGCACTTGTGCCTGGTCTGCATTTCTCCCCCGCTAGTGATAAAACACCCTTGCTTGGTATTTCTCACCTCTCGGTGACATCACTTTTCCCGGAGATGAATGATGGTAATATCGGGATGATCCCACATGGGAGGGTTCAATCTGGTTACATTTACAGCACATTAGAGGAGAACTCCAGCTTTTTACTCGCTTTATGCACAGTATAGCCGATTGGCAGACGATATAGGCATAAAAGCTGAGACTCTGGAACATTTTATATACTATGTGCAATCACAGACGGACTCTTTATGTGCTTCCACATTCCAAATTAAATGTATTCTCTCTCTCTCTGTGTGTGTGTGTGTGTGTGTGTGTGTGTGTGTGTGTGTGTGTGTGTGTGTGTGTGTGTGTGTGTGTGTGTGTGTGTGTGTGTGTGTGTGTGTGTGTGTGTGTGTGTGTGTGTGTGTGTGTGTGTGTGTGTGTTCACTCTCTTTCACTGTTCGTTTTTGTCTGAGTTAGGGTTATCACGTGGTGAAGCAGACAATAGAGGGGCACTTTGGAGAGGTTAGCTTGGGTTTTTGTGTTGGGCTTGTCAGCCAAAGGGGTGGGGGCTCGCGAGTCCTGTGAATAGGATCGTTGAGTCGGAGGTAATTTTGGGCCCCGGTGCGGGGCATTAGTTGGACTAGCCTATCTGCTGACTGGCCTGTTTTTCTATTTCCCCTCTTTTTTTTCCTCTTTTTTTTTTTAAACTCCCAGCAGCCCCCCCCCCCCCCCCCCCCCACCCCTGCTGCATCGGCGTTTCTGTCCAAACCAAAAGGCCTTTATCTTTGTGTCCATGACGGCATGTCTGATGGTAGGGTGTGGTAGCCAAGATCTTTTTTACCCCCTTTTACTCTGGGGAGCCAATACATCTAGATACCGATACCTTAACCCTTTAAGACCTGAAGCCGATTCTAAATGTCTCCTAAATCTCAACAGTTTAATGAAAAACGTATGTTTCTATATCAGTGGTGCTCAAACTGTTTCATGTCAAGGACCCCCAAAATTACATGTATTTGGCTGCAGACCCCCATCAAAATATTTTGTTCCAGGGACCCCCAGAACCAAAGATTTGAGTTAAAATGTTTCGCTTTAAAACGATATATATTCAAAGATTTGCGCACATTTTCACGAATTTTCAAAAATAGCAGATCTACAAGCTCGTAGCGCGGCACTCGGTGCCGCGCTATGAGCTTGTACTGTATATCTGCTATTTTTGAATAGCCCAAAGTGTAAAATAATGCTTTTTAGCTCAAATCTAAAAATGACACAGTTCCAGGTCTTAATGGGTTAACAGCAGCCAGGTTTTTTAGCAGTGCTGCTATACCATACGCTTGCCACGGCTTTTTTTATAAGCCACTGGAGTGTTGGTGATAAATGAATGGACACATGCTGGACATCCCCATTCATTATCATTGGAAAATAGCGCTGCTTGCCCTGTTGGGAGTTTGTGCTATAGCGATTGCCATGGCGGATGGCTGACTGCTGAAGGGCCTCCCCAGAGGTCTTTCCGATGGCCAAATCCCAGGCATTGCTAAAGAGAGCAGAGGCTCAACAACTCAATACACACTGGGTTTGGGCTGCAAAAAGATCACGGGGGACACATAGCAGTCAAGTATATCCTATGCTATTATTACATGTTTTCACGAAGATGAAGAATACTGCAGGGATATATATATATATATTCTTGAGATACACCCCTGTTCTCATTAACCCCATTAAGACCTGGGACGCATCTGTGTCACTTTTTGATTTGAGCTAAAAAATGCATTATTTTACACTTTGTCTATTCAAAAATAGCAGATTTACAAGCTCGTAGCGTGGCACCGAGTGCCGCGCTACGAGCTTGTAGATCTGCTATTTTTGAAAAATTGTGAAAATGTGTTCAAATCTTTGAATATATATTGTTTTAAAGCGAACATATTTAACTCAAATCTTTGCTTCTGGGGGTCCCTGGGACAAATTATTTTGAGATGGGGGTCCGCGGCCAAATACATTATAATTTTGGGGGTCCTTGACATGAAAAAGTTTGAGAACCACTGATATAGAAACATACGTTTTTCAGAACACTGTTGGGATTTAGGAGACATTTGTAGAATCGGCTTCAGGTCTTAATGAGTTAAACCCATGTGCTTATAACACAACATCTGATCGCATAGGGTGGGTGGCCCCGTTTCGTCTTAATCGCCACCAACACTCAATTCACTATAATTCACATTATAATTGCTGTATAATTTTAACCAACTGTGTGAGTATAGCCTGGAATTTCAACTAGCATGCTTGAATTGTCACTGGCCCAGATTGTATTAGCTTGTTTGCTAATAAAAGTGCATCACAACTACTGTGCTAAACCACTATCTATTGTTGTCCAAGATACAAGCATTATTTTACACTTTGGCTTTTCAAAAAATAGCAGATATACAAGCTCATAGCGCGGCACCGAGTGCCGCGCTACGAGCTTGTAGATCTGCTATTTTTGAAAAATCGTGAAAATGTCATGTAGATATAAAGGTATCTCTCTTCCTCTCTCTCACACACGCACACACACACACACACACACACACACACACACACACACACACACACACACACACACACACATACACACACACAAACCGCATCGAGTCGATGATTTATATGATAATCCAAGCACCTCATTAGGGCGAAGCGCGAATGAGATTTCCTCACCTCTCTCCGTTCGACATTGCAAAAGCTTCACAAATCTATAAACAGCGACCTGCGCTGTATTGTGAGCCGAATAATTTTGACACCCACCTTTACTCTGTATTCTACCCGCTGTCTGAGCATCATTCTGCAGACTTTGGGGGGCTGGCAAAGGTGATTGCTTGGAAGGCTTTGAATTTATAGGCTAGGGTTGGGCTTGAAGGCAACACCTTCAGAGAGTGAAGGTCATTCGTTGGTTTCTGAAGTCAGGCTTTTGTCCTGTTTCAGACGGACAAAGAGAAACTAATTGGCGTGAGGTGGTCTTGAACAAAAGGAGCCCGGGACGAGCTCTCGCTCAATATGAAGCACGTCCCAATGCAGAATGGATTTGACTCTTGCATCTTGTATCTTCATTAAAGACGCTGTTTGTTCTCTCTCAATGCTACACCACCCAAGGTGAAACCCTTGTGTGCTTTTACATCAATATTTAGATGAATGGCAACTCCTCAGGTGAAACAAACCCATATAGAACGCTATATATTCATTTTGTTCCCCCTCTCTCTTTGTGTAGTAGATACACGAGGGCATAATTGTATTTCCATGCATCAGGAGGAAACATTTTTATCGATGTTTCTCTTCTGTCACTGTACTTTCTTTTTGCTGTTCTCAATTTCAATTTGCATAGGAGGAGGCCTTAATGCAGAAGTGTTTTGTTTGGGAATGTGTTTTTTCCACAACTTTTTCACCGCATTTCCATTTCCATTCTAGTTTTATGTTGTGAGGAAGATTAGCCAAACATTTCTGCTGTGTTGCGTTTAGCCACTGTGCCTCCCAGTGCACAATACAAGAAAAAAAAGAGTACACTTTGTCAACGGTGGGGCTAAGACGGTGTCTCAGTAAAACGTTGCCTCCCCTGCTGGTACAGTAAAAGTAATAAAACTAGATTTTTAACCTGGTATCCCTATTTGGACCATGTACGGTAATTGTAGGTTATATATTACATGATTTCAAACATTTTGAAGACTTTGCAAAAATAGCAGATCTACAAAAATATCCGCCAATCGCATTCGATTGACGGACCCAAAACTGGGACCGGTATCGGACCCAAAAAGTCTGGCATCAGCCGGGCTCTATAAAGTCAACAGACAAAGTGTTAAAGCCACTCCTGCCCTCACTGACACATGTGTTATTCTAGTCCTCCTAATCGAGTGTGTGCATCTGTCTGTACGTAATTGTCATCTTAACCATTTAAACCCTGTACTTAGTTCACCGGAGTCCCCCAGGGGTCTATACTAGGCTTCCTCCTTTTTTCCCCCCCTCTACACACTAAATATCTTCACTGAAGATAGCCGATCTACAAGCTCACAATGCTAGCAATGCCATGCTTTGTGAGCTTGTAGATCCGCTGTTTCTACCGAATGTTGCCCCCCCCCAGTATAGGGCAGTGGTGGAAAGTAACTAAGTACATTTACTCAAGTACTGTACTTAAGTACAATTTTGAGGTATCTGTACTTTACTTGAGTATTTCCAATTTCCGTTACTTTTACTTCTACTCCACTACATCTCAGAGGCAAATATTGTACTTTTACTCCACTACAATTATTTGAAAACTTTAGTTACTTTTCAGATATAAATTATGATATTATAAAACATACATTAACCACTTTAGCCTTATTTTATACCTAGGCTATTTGAAAATAGCAGATCTACAAGCTCACAACGCGTCGCATCGCGACGCGTTGTGAGCTTGTAGATCTGCTATTTTCAAATATTTAGTACTTTTACTTTTGGTACTTTAAGTACATTTTGATGCCAATACTTTTGTATTTCTACTCGAGTACATTTTTAATTCTCCACTTTTACTTGTAACAGAGTATTTTTATATTGCAGTATTGGTACTTTTACTTAAGTAAAGAATTTGAGTACTTTTTCCACCACTGCAGTATAGGGACGCTAGGGTTCAATTGAGTTGTGCCTTCTCGAGTTCCTCTCACGCTGTGCAGCCTCAGCACCCATAGGAGCAGCTCGCTCTGGTTTGTGCTCTGACTTCAGACGATGCTCAAAAAAAAAAAAAAAGTCATCGCCGCGTCCTCAAGGTAGCAACGAGAAAGGAAGATTAGGTGCCCTTTTGCTCAAGGCTTTTGTTAAGTAATTCCACGTCTGGTTTAATAATTCACGACGGCTCCGGCAGAGCCTCCTACTGCAGCGATACATCTTAACCCATTAAGACCTGAGGCCGCGTCTAAAAAAAATCTAAATCCTAAAAGAAAATCGGAAAAAAATATAAAAAAATAATTTTCACGTTTTTTCAAAAATAGCAGATCTACAAGCTCATAGCGCGGCACTCGGTGCTGCGCTATGAGCTTGTATATCTGCTATTTTTGAATAGCCAAAGACATCTAAAGTGACACAGAAGCGTTCCAGGTATCAATGGGTTAACGTTCTGATGTCTAGCGGGGAGTAACTTCAGTGTCCTCTGTACGCCGCGGTGCACACTATAAACATGAGGCACCGCTGCATGGGAAGTTTATCCCCTCAAGAGGAACTGCCAACCAAGCTCTTAGCTGCCGAGGGGTGTGTGTGGTCGTGTATTTGTTTATAAAGTGTGTGTGTGTGTGTGTGTGTGTGTGTGTGTGTGTGTGTGTTGCTTTGTCATTCACCTGTAACATGAACTAGTGTTGTGTCATTGCCACTGAGGCAGCCCGTCTTGAGCCACCTGTCTGTGAGAAAGGCAGAGTGTGTGTGTGTGTGTGTGTGTGTGTGTGTGTGTGTGTGTGTGTGTGTGTGTGTGTGTGTGTGTGTGTGTGTGTGTGTGTGTGTGTGTGTGTGTGTGTGTGTGTGTGTGTGTGTGCATGTGTTTGTACATACTGATGAAATAAACATCACACACTTCACCCTCCTGGGAAGCTGAGGATGGGTAGCCATCCACGGAAAGCATCCCTGTTAGTCATCGGGGACAAAGCTAGCGTGCAAAGGCTTGTTTTGAAATGTTTCGAAAAAGAGAAAAAGGCTAGAAGAAAAAGAAAAACTTAATTCTTTTGGATTATTCTTTTCGCTTTTTTTTTTGTGTTTTCTTCTCTTTCGTGTGTTGGCTCTTTTATTCAGACACATTCTAATTGACCGTCAGGTTTTAAATAGAGCTAATGTTTGGGTATTTTAGGTGTTTTTTCTGCCGAAGCCCTTAACGGGGACATCACCCTCCCTCAAGTCTTCTCTTTCCTCCACTGACGCACCTGTTTTTGAGCAATACCTTTGGGGCACAGCTTGAAGTGAATAATGTATGAGTTAGAGGAAGAACCTTTGTGGACTGTACTACACAGACAGTGTGGGAGGAGGCCTTCTGTCTTCTGTCTCTTTGTCTGCCTGCCTGTCAGTCTTCATTCCTCTATCCCTGCTTTTCCATGGTGTTTTTTTTATTTTTTATTATCCCCAGTCTTAAATCTAACGCCCGCAATCTTTCTGTGTTGTTTCTTCCAGCTACGTTTTTTCAGGACTGCGAGCGAACGGAACTCTTCGTGTTCAACTGCACCAGCCCGGCAGCAGCAATCCGGATAGAAGCCTCCG
This sequence comes from Gymnoscopelus microlampas, assembly GCF_963454915.1. NCBI lineage: Eukaryota > Metazoa > Chordata > Actinopteri > Myctophiformes > Myctophidae > Gymnoscopelus > Gymnoscopelus microlampas. The sequence goes on along the minus strand of NC_139942.1, from coordinate 32,695,453 downwards.
GAACGCTCCTGTCCGGCGTGGCCGTCACGAACCTGAAGCTCTCGGCGCTGCAAGGGTCGCCGTTGGTTCTGACCGCCGCGCCCGCCGCCGCCGTCCACGACAAAGAGGAACAATTCGAGATGCAAATCACGCTGAGATTCCCCGCCTACTCTACCAGCCAACTGGTGGGTTTATACTACCTCCTCCAATCCTCCTTCCAGAAACACATTTGTCTTGTTTGTCTGTCTGGGCTGGCTGGTGTTGCTGTCGTACACAGTCTCTGAATAATCAATTCTTGCCCTCGCATCAAATAACTTGCGCTTATTAGCCCATTAAGACCTGGAACTGTGTCATTTTTTTGATTTGAGCTAAAAAGCATTATTTTACACTTTGGGCTATTCAAAAATAGCAGATATACAAGCTCATAGCGCGGCACCGAGTGCCGCGCTATGAGCTTGTATATCTGCTATTTTTGAAAAATCGTGAAAATGCGTGCAAATCTTCTGAATATATATATTTTTTTAAAGCGAACATTTTTAACTCAAATCTTTGCTTCTGGGGGTCCCTGGAACAAAATATTTTGATGGGGGTCCGCGCCCGAATGCCTATCATTTTGGGGGTCCTTGACATGAAAAAGATTGAGCACCACTGATATAGAAACATACGTTTTTCAAGAATACTGTTGAGATTTAGGAGACATGTAGAATCGGCTTCAGGTCTCAATGGGTTAGGCACACACCACATTCACAGATGACTTGTTCCCTAAACTGTAGCAGGTGTTCCGGGAGACTGGATGGATGCTCGCTAATTAAAACGTAATGTGACAATTTACTAGGAGCACAAACATATACTCAACACGGTCAGTGGGTATAGCGAGAGCAGATGCAAAATGGTTCCTCGTAAAAAAAGATGATTTCAATGAGCCCAGCCCCTCGCGAGCCTGGCGGAGGTTATTGCCTTGTCATCCAAAAAGGGGACACACCCCCCTACTGGTGATTTGGAAGATGGGTAGCATCTGTCTTATAGCTGGAGAGAGTGTCGTTTCAGCCCCGTTCCGTTCCGTTCCGTTCCGCCGGCCCGGTTTTGTGTGCAGTCATCTGCAGTCAGTTAGACTGAACCGTGTTCTCATGTGTCAACATTGTGGTTGGCTGTTAGATGAGAGGAGGGGGGAGGAGACCGAATCGAGCAACGAGTCGCGTCCCGCCCCCCATTGCTATGTAACCAGGAAATGGGAAAAACGGGTCTATCGACTGTTTAGGTGCTTTAACCCGTTGAGACTGGGAACGCAGCACATGTGTCATTTTTTAGATGTCTTTGGCTATTCAAAAACAGCAGATATACAAGCTCATTGCGCGGCACCGAGTGCCGCGCTATGAGCTTGTAGATCTGCTATTTTTGAACATTTGTGGCAAAATCTTGGATTATATCTTTTTTAAATCGAGCAGTTGTAAAATATTTAGTTCCAGGAACCCCCAGAAGGAAAGATTTGAGTTACAAATGTCCGCCAAACAAAATGAAAAAAATGTATTCTTTGCACAACTTTTCATGATTTTTCAAAAATAGCAGATCTACAAGCTCATAGCGCGGCACTCGGTGCCGCGCTATGAGCTTGTAGATCTGCTATTTTTGAACAGCCAAAGAAATCTTAAAAATGACACACAGATGCGTTCCCGGTCTTAAAGGGTTAACTTCGTTGCCAGCGGATTATATCAGCCTGTTCAATTAGATAATATCTGTTGCTTGCCACTTACTGGAATTATGCCATTTGCCCTTCATCCGTCTGCCTCCCACTCTCTATTCTGTGTGGCTGTTTTGCTGTGACATCAGTGAGCCCCTTTATATGGGTATTACAGTAATCACCGCAATGATGATGTTAGATTACGGGCTCTTGGATTCCTTAATGAACATCTCTAAATACAATAACCATGTTTGTTTTTTACAAAGACACACAGTGCTTCGCCTCTTTTCTCCAGTCCCGTACTTCTTCTCGAATGAACAGTGCAAGTGGCCATTTCAAAGTGTGCAGCACCCCCAGATAATCCCATTAAAGGTGAACGTCGTATTTTATGTGGCCACAGATTAAAAGTTAATGCTGACAGTTATGTCTAGTTGCTGTCAGTGCCTGCAGGCGCGGCTGGGGTCTCATGGGCTGAAATTAAACTTTCTTGCATGTGGAATGATTTACCATGCCGTTTCAAAACACCGTCGTTAGCTACTGACACTCATTTACTATAGTGACTCCTGCAGGTATGTGATTTTAATGATACCATTAGTCTCTGTTGACGGTTAGTTTAAAGACAAATGCAGACTTGTCCAAAACAGATAAACATTGCCATGCTACAGCTTTTTTTTCAAATAGAAGCCAAAACCTTCATGCTAGGCTGACGTGTAAATATATCTTGACTGGAAACGAGCATTTATTTACTGTTCCTTCGGCTATTGCGTTGCGTGTCTTTTCCATTAGTCTGTCCCATTTGCCTTGATTTGATTGTAATGAAATCAGGGATTGAGTTTCCCCCCTATCTTGCATGTTTATGAGGTCAGGAGCGGTTATCTCTCTCACAGAAAAATGAATGTCATGAATCATCATGCATCTCTTAACCCATTAAGACCGGGAACGCATCTGTGTCACTTTAGATTTCTTTGGCTATTCAAAAATAGCAGATATACAAGCTCATAGCGCGGCACCGAGTGCCGCGCTATGAGCTTGTAGATCTGCTATTTTTGAAAAATCGTGAAAATTATTTTTTTATATTTTTTTCCGAAAAACTGTTAGGATTTAGATTTTTTTTAGAAGCGGCCTCAGGTCTTAATGGGTTAATCACATCAGCGATTAGATTTTTTTATTAGCGCCATGAATGCCTCGGCCCCAGGGAAATATTTTAATCAATGACAGCTAAACAATAAACTCATTAGCATGGGACTGACCTCCCCCTACTCAAGCTGCTGCTACTGTAAGTTCAACTTCACTGCAGAAGTCCCCTAGGAGCGGTGGGGGAATTTAATGTGAAAGCATAAGAAAGACGCACGTATACAGTACGCAGCAATACCCTGGGCCTGCCACACGCTTTCACCCAACACGTGGGCTCATCATTCAGCATTCTACCACTCTCCTGTCTGAAATAGTCCCCTAGTCCAGGGGTCTAATTTTTTTTAATTAAATTTAAGACCTGAAGCCAATTCTACAATGTCTTCTAAATCCCAACAGTATTCTGAAAAACCTATGTTTCTATATCAGTGGTCAAAGGTTCTCAATCTTTTTCATGTCAAGGACCCTCAAAATTATATGTATTTGTCCGCCGACCCCATCTCAATATGTTGCTCCAGGGACCCCCAGAAGCAAAGATTAAAAATGTTCGCTTTAAATTCACACATTTTCACGATTTTTCAAAAATAGCCAAAGTGTAAAATAATGCTTTTTAGCTGGAATGGAAAAGTGACACAGATGCGTTCCAGGTCTAAATGGGTTAAATTAAATGTTTTACGTTTGTTCGTAGGATTTTAACAGAAGCATTCATTGCGTACATATCCACAACATATAGCGTTGCATTCATTGCCTCATATAGATCCCAATTAAGCAAAAACGGTAACATGACAGGTTTGTTTTTCCTAGTCCAGGGGTCGTTTTTCCCCCCCACTACATAGATCTATTGTATAAAACTCTGTTGCAAATCGTTGAAACCTTTTCCATAGATTTCATAGATGGCTTCATTGACTTTTTTGACAGCACTATCATCAGGGTATTTTCAGACATTTAAACACTCAATACTTAGTTAACTTGACCTTTTGGCTCTATACTTGGTCTGCTCTTTTTTTTTTACCTCTACACCAAATCTCTTTTCTCGAAAATAGGCGATCTACAAGCTCACAACGCGTCGCGCTGCGACGCGTTGTGAGCTTGTAGATCGCCTATTTTCGGCTAATGCTCCCTCCAGAATAGGGATGCTAGGGTTCAAGTGGTTAATGTAAAAACAAGAGAAATATGACACAGTCATATTATAACCAGGTTGCAGGTACATACAGTGGCCGAACACTCTTTAGATCCCATATTCTGAGAGGACATTGAGCCCTCATTGGCTAAATGACCAGCCAATGAGGAAAAAGTCACGCAAAAGGACCAGCCAATGGGGAAAAAGTGACCACTAGCGAGTGTAGATATAGACCAGGTTTGGCAACCTGGTAAAAAGTCACACAAAGATTTGGCGGACTCCGAGGACCCCCTAGGGGTCCCCGGGACCCCCTGTTGAAGAACCACTTGCCCTAGTCAGTAAGATAGAGGTGTTTTTTTGCTAGAGTCTAGAGATGGGTGCAGAGAAGACCTCCAGCACTGCAGAGATAGATAGATGTGTGCTGTGGGGCTGAGCAGCAAAACCAAAGCCACGTCATTCATCATTCCAGACACAGGGTCGCAAATAATTACTGCTCTCACTCGTGCACCGTTTTAATAGGGTAATAGATATCTCTCTGAAGCGTGTGCTCCTTCGCTATCTGTCCGCTCGCCTCTCTCTGCATTTCAAATGTGCGAAAGCAGTATAATCGGATTTCAAACATGATTAGTGGAAGCATCTCCCGACACCTCCACCAAGATCTTATAGGAGGGGGGAGGGGGGGGGGGGCTAGGATGTGGGTCATGTTGGAAAGCGCCAAATTATTAATTAACTTCTGTTTTCCACGCTGAAGTTTCTACTCTAGTTTCTAGCATTTGGCAACAGTACTCAAATGTTTTACGTAAGTAAAAGTATCAATACTGCAATGTATGAAGTACTCCGTTGCAAGTGAAAGTCCGGAATTCAAAATTGACTTGAGTAAAAGTACAAAAGTATTGGTGTCAAAATGTACTTAAAGTACCAAAAGTAAAAGTACTACAATCAATGTTTGAAAATAGCCTAGGTATAAAATAGGGCAAAAGTGGTTAATGTATGTTTTATAATGTAATCATTTATATCTGCAAAGTAACTAGTAACTAAAGTTTTCAAATAATTGTAGTGGAGTAAAAGTACAATATATTTGCCTCTGAGATGTAGTGGAGTAGAAGTTAAAGTACAAAAAATTTGGAAATACTCCAGTAAAGTAAAAAAAAATACCTCAAAATTGTATTTAAGTACAGTACTTGAGTAAATGTATTTAGTTACTTTACTCCACTGGCAACAGCAGCAGGAGGAGGGAAGGAGGGAAAGGCCTTTTCGTAAGGTGTGTCTCTCTTTGCTCAGAGGTGTGTGTGTGTGACGATGCAACCAGAAGAACTACAGCTGTCATTCGGCTGACTCTCTGACAAGCGGTACATATTGTTTTTCTGTTGTCGCTCTGCTTTCTGAGCCCTGTGTGTTGTTTCAAGGTGATTTTAACTTTCACGCTGGCACTGCTTCAGTCCCTCTCTCCGTCTCTGGAGCAGCCCGGGCAATTTGAGCCATCTGGGTGTTTAGTGTCTAGCTTGCAGGTACCATCCTCCTTTGTTTCAAATCTCATTCATTACAGCCAAGGGAGGGTGGCAGATCCATTATCCCATTCAGACCTGGAACGCATCTGTGTCACTTTTTTTATTTGAGCTGAAAAAAAAAAGCATTATTTTACACTTTTGGCTATTCAAAAATAGCAGATATACAAGCTCATAGATCTGCTATTTTTGAAAAATCGTGAAAATGTGTGCAAATCTTTGAATATATATTGTTTTATTTTATTTTTTAAACTTTGTTTATTGGATTTTTCTGCAGCAATATTCAGCATTAAAAAAACATAAGGTACAGAAAAGCTTTTTAAAGCAACCAATAAAATACAACAGTTCAATAGACACATTCAATTATCACCCCAAACATGAAGACATAAATTAAAAACAAAATATATATCCATATATAAACAAACAGACCAAACAAGACAAAAACAAATACAAACAAAACCAGAACAAAAACACCAGTCAAGCAATACATATCTATGTCGAATATATATTGTTTTAAAGCGAACATTTTTAACTCTATTCTTTGCTTCTGGGGGGTCCCTGGAACGAAATATTTTGAGATGGGGGGTCCGTGGCCAAATACATATAATTGTTTAGGGTCCTTGACATGGAAAAGTTTGAGAACCACTGATATAGAAACATAAGTTTTTTTTCAGAATACTGTTGGGATTTAGAAGACATTTGTAGAATGGGCTTCAGGTCCTAATGAGTTATGGAAGCCTGTGTGTCTGTGTGGGCATGTTTTATCAGGACGTTGAGAGGGGGGTCTGCCATTTATAGCAATCTGTTTTTCCGTAGTTTGGGGCGGGGGGGGGGGGGGGGGTAGTTGGGCTGCTACAGTTGTGCCACCAAAGAATTTAATACACTTGCTTAAAGGCATATCATCACGGCCATTACTTGCTGGATTTATTTTTTTAAGCCACAAAAGGAGTCTTTAAAATAATTAATTGTGGAAAGAACACGCATTTAAGATAACTGTTTAATTCCATTGTTTGGCTTTGCAGAAACGGGCAATTTTCCTCCTTTTAGAGCATAAAATCCACGTACTTCAATAGGAATGGCAAATGTTCCGCATTACTCACCAAGCAAGCACTATAACTATACAGGTATAGTTAAAAAACAACAACATTCTGACTCAAGTGGATGGTAGAGTTCACATCACAACTATAAAAACGACAATGTTGAACAATATATTTATCGTTGTAGTGCTTGGTGTGAACGGCCCTTAGACCTGAAGCCGATTCTATAAATGTCTTCTAAATCCCAACAGTATTCTGAAAAAAACGGATGTTTCTACAGCAGTGGTGCTCAAACCTTTTCATGTCAAGGACCCCCAAAATGATATGTATTTGGCCTACGACCCCCATCTCAAAATATGTTGTTCCAGGGACCCCCCCAGAAGCAAAGATTTGAGTTACAAATATTCGCTTAAAAAAAATATATATATATTCAAAGATTTGCACACATTTTCTCGATTTTTCAAAAATAGCAGATCTACAAGCTCATAGCGCGGCACTCGGTGCCGCGCTATGAGCTTGTATATCTGCTATTTTTGAATAGCCAAAGTGTAAAATAATGCTTTTTTAGCTCAAATCAAAAAGGTGACACAGATGCGTTCCAGTTCTTAATGGGTTAAGGGTAGGCAATAATCAATATTCACTGCCATTAATTTATTGTACTTAAGCTCAGGCATTGCATCAGCCTTTCGAAGGTTTCGAAGGCTTGATTCCCACACCTGCCCCCATACCAAACACCTGCCCCCATGCTTCTAGACTAAAGCATCCCACTGACAGGAATATGTTTTTTTTTTTTTTTTTTAACGTTTTGTTTATTCGTTTTTGTTCTTTTACATACTCATAGGTAGTACAGACATTTACTGAAGCAAATAAGCAAATAAACAGAGTATCTCCAAACAGTGAAGAAAGTAATTAACATACTGACAGGAATATGTTGTGTGTGGATCCGATCACTGTCTGTGATTTCTAAAATGATGTCCATTTCCTCTTTCAGGATGATGTTGCTGACCTTGCAGGGACGACGGCCACGGTTTTGAGGGAAATAGCGTTCCCGCCGCGACAGACGAACAGCAAGCTCCAGCGCATGAAGAGAGACTGGGTCATCCCCCCAATCAACGTCCCTGAGAACTCCCGAGGCCCATTCCCACAGGAACTTGTTCGGGTAAGACAAATCTCAGACAAACACACTCATGCTCGCGCCCACATACACACACACACACACACGCACACACACGCGCGCGTACACGTACACACTGCGAGTTACCCTAGCCTCCCCCGCCTCTCCCACACTCCTTCAAACACATTTATACTTCCACGTTCCAACAAAAGTCTCAATATTTACCACCCTTTGCTAAAGGTCAGGACACTTTGCTCGACCATATATGGGCTGTTTATCTTTTCCTTTGAAACACAGAGGAATCTAAAGTGCCCACCGGTGGGCTGTTACCCCCGTTTGTCTGTTGAGATATTATCCCTCCTTTTTTATCATGGCTCAAGGACACACTGGCTGGCTGGCACATCCATTTTGCTAGCATTCCCCTGGTCGCGGCAGGAGGGTGTGGGCGGGCCGACAGAAACACACCAGCAATCCTTCTCATGTCTGTTAACCCTTTAAGACCGGGAACGCATCCGTGTGTCATTTTTAGATTTCTTTGTGCCTATTCAAAAATAGCAGATATACAAGCTCATAGCGCGGCACCGAGTGCCGCGCTATGAGCTTGTAGATCTGCTATTTTTGAAAAATCATGAAAAGTTGTGCAAATATTTGATTTTTTTCCTTTTTTTTTGCTGACATTTGTAACTCAAATCTTTGCTTCTGGGGGTTCCTGGAACTAAATATTTTACAAATGATCGCTTTAAAAAATATATATAATCCAACATTTTGCCACGAATTTTCAGGATTTTTCAAAAAATAGCAGATCTACAAGCTCATATTATATGAGCTTGTATATCTGCTATTTTTTGAATAGCCCCAAAGAAATCTAAAAACGACACACGGATGCTGCGTTCCCGGTCTCAAAGGGTTAAAGAAGTAGATCCCTTCTCGCCATAAGCTGACTTTCCTGACTGACTGCTAAGTCCCGTATATACCATCTGTATGTATTGTGTTTAATCCAGCCGTATTAAGGGGGGGATGTTTCTGGGCTTTAATGGATGATGTGAGGGTGAGGAAATCGCCTGTTTGCTCAGCGTGTTGCTCCAGGATGTGGAGCGTCGGTGTGTCTTAGCTTATACACGGCAAGTGGGATTGACGAGTATAGACCAGACGGAACTGCTTAAGCACAGTATAACACACAGCGAAAAAAAAAAGCCAAACGCTTCCCTTTACCCACACGGTGCGGTGGAAGAAGCTGCCTGGTCCTATTTTATTTTTTTAATCACTTGTGCAGTACCCATTGACAGAGTACTTAGTAGTGATGTGTCGATTCGTTCAAAAGAACTGGTTCTTTGCCGTGAACGCGAACGAGCTCGTTCACTTTCTGAAATTGCTACATTCACACTAGCGTTCATGCTCCCACCGTACTCCCGCGATGGTGTTTTACACTAGAAAATAGTGCTACTGAACGAGAACGTGAAAGAATCCATTTGAACGAATCATTGCCGCGAACATGAACGAAATCGTTCGTTCACTGAAATGACCGTTTTTTCCCACCACTAGTACTTACTAGTGCAGTATTGTTTTTGTTTTGTTTTATTTAACAGGGACAATGCACATTGATCAACATGTCAGTTATTCACGTCCATGTAAATGAGCCAGAGTTAGCCAGAGTTGGCTAATTTTCATCTGTAGTCCCTGGGCAGGCTGTTAAAAAAGTGGTATAGTTATCCATACAAAAAGAGACATCGTCAACAATACAAAACAAGTAGACATAGTACAAAAGACAAAACAAATTTACTCATGATTACAAATTTGGTTAGCTTTTAGCCATCTTTTAAGGTTGAATTTGAAGGTTAGGTAGTTGTTGGTCTGTCTTACTTCGAGGCTCTAACAGAGAAGACTGTTTTACCAGTATCCGTTATCAGAGAGTGCTTTGAGGCCAGACTTTGACATCAGTCATCTATGATGCACCCAGATTGTGCGTCTCCATAATATACTGTACGGGCACAAAGAAATGGACTCAGACAGACAGACAGACAGGCACACAGACAAACAAAGATTCCTGGATTTATAGATGGATAGCAGCACTACTACACTATATATACAGGTCTTACTACTACTGTTGTGTATCCATTATTAATAACGCTCAACTCTTGCCTTGCACACACAGATCCGATCGGACCATGATAAGAACCGCTCCCTGAGGTACAGCGTGACGGGGCCTGGCGCCGACCAGCCCCCCACCGGCATCTTCATCATCAACCCCATCTCTGGAGAGCTGTCCGTCAACAAGCCCCTGGACAGAGAGCACATCTCTAACTTCCACGTGAGTCTACAGTACATACAGACTGTACAATGTGTTTTCATGTTGCTCAGACTTAAACCCTTTAAGGCCTGGAACGCATCTGTGTCATTTTTTGGTTTGAGCTAAATGTTTACACTTACACTTTGGCTATTCAAAAATAGCAGATCTACAAGCTCATAGCGCGGCACCGAGTGCCGCACTATGAGCTTGTAGATCTGCTATTTTTGAAAAATCGGGAAAATGTGTGCAAATCTTTGAATACATATATTTTTAAAGCTAACATTTGTAACTCAAATCTTTGCTTCTGGGGGGTCACTGGAACAACATATTTTGAGATGGGGGTCCGCGGCCATATACATGTACATTTTGGGGTCCTTGACATGAAAAAGTTTGAGAACCACTGATACAGAAAAGTTTTTTCTAAAAACTGTTAGGATTTAGAAGACATTTTGTAGAATCGGAACCTCAGGTCTTAATGACCTACTTCGTCATACTAGAGTAGATAAAATAGTCGATTGCACTTGTGAGCTTGTAGATCTGCTATTTTAGCTATTTCTGGAAATCTTCGTTCCATTTCCTGAAAAAGGAACAGTTTTGGACATACAAGGTTTCCACCCGACGGTAGTGTTGATTTTGACAGCAAATTTTGATTTAGTTTTAGTCATAGTCTTTTGAATAAAATTCCATTTAGTTTTAGTCATATTTTAGTCATCTGAAGTGTTTTAGTTTTTGTCTAGTTTCGTCGACTAAATATCATAAGGTTATAGTCGACTAAATCTACAGTTGATTCAGTCGACTAAAATGTATTTTGGCCTCGATGGCGTCGTAATGGCTGATTTTACACTTGGTTACATGCTGAAAATAGCAGATCTATTAGATCTGCTATTTTCAGAGCGCAACATCCGAGCGCAACCAAACATAAAATGACTTGAAATTGTCCGTATATTTAGTCTTAGTTTGAGTCATCATAGCTTAGTTTTTATTTGTTATTTATTTAGTTTTTAGTCAGTGAAAAAAGGTAGTCGACGAACATTTTTCGTCATAGTTTTAGTCAACGAAATCAACACTGCCCGACGGCAACAAAATGAACACTCAGGGTTTTGCAGTGTAACCAACGTCCAAGAAAAGCTCTTCTGTGCCTTTCTGAGCCAAAGCGTTGCACTGCAACAATCTCTTTGTGAATGTTTTCCCAAGCCTGCTTTATCTCGTGGTATGGTATGTGTTCTTGCTGGGTGGGGATTGTGCATTCCAGTCTGGCCGGTTGGCCTTTGCTCAAGGACCCCTCGTAGCCCAAACAGCCCCCACATACTGCTCCATGGAGGCACGGGGTGTGTGCCGTTGGTCCTTGAAGAAATCTGACTTATCCGTCTGAGAATTTAACCCATTGAGACCTGAAGCCGATTCTGCATGTCTTCTTAATCCCAACAGTTTTCTGAAAAACGTATGTTTCTATATCAGTGGTTCTCAAACCTTTTCATGTTAAGGACCCCCAAAATGATGTGTATTTGGCCGCGGACCCCCATCAAAATATGTTGTTCCAGGGACCCCCAGAACCAAAGATTTGAGTTAAAAATGTTCGCTTTAAAAATATATATAATCAAAGATATGCACTCATTTTCACGATTTTTCAAAAATAGCAGATCTACAAGCTCATAGCGCGGCACTCGGTGCCGCGCTATGAGCTTGTATATCTGCTGTTTTGAATAGCCCAAAGTGCAACATAATGCTTTTTAGCTCAAATCTAAAAATGACACAGTTCCAGGTCTTAATGGGTTAAAGGAGTCTTTGTCTTTGACAAATGGCTATGAAGTTATTTGGCATAAAAAGCTACTTTACTGTGATAAGGCCACGGAAGATATAGATTCTCAGCTCCAGTGTCTGTTTGAATTAAAAGGAAACTTTAGAATACAACTAAGGCTTTTTGTGTTGGTTGATGGGTTTCATTCTTATAGCAGTACTTTTGTGTGTGTGTGTGTGTGGATTAAAGTTCTCAGTCGCCATGACTCATTTGGATCCCATAGAAGCCAGCATGTCTTCTATGGAAGCATGTTGCGCAGCGAAAATAGCCTATTCTACGAGCTCTCCATGCGTCACTTGTAGACGGGCTATTTCTGGTTATTATTGTAAGATTAGAGCATTTGAAGTGGTCAAACTAGCAATATGTTCAGAAGCATCTTCCATAAGGTCTTAAGAGTCTCGGATATTTCATTTAAAAACAAAGGTTAAAAGCCTCAATCTGTGATTTCTTCACCTGATTGGCAGTATGTAGAAGAACAGCAGGAACAATGTTACTAAAGCATCATCATTTTACATATTGCGTTAACCCATTGATACCTGGAACGCATCTGTGTCACTTTAGATGTCTTTGGCTATTCAAAAATAGCAGACATACAAGCTCATAGCGCGGCACCGAGTGCCGCACTATGAGCGTGTAGATCTGCTATTTTTGAAAAATCGTGAAAATTATTTTTTAAATATTTTTTTCCGATTTTTTTTTTTTAGGATTTTGAAAATGTTTAGAAGCGGCCTCAGGTTTTAATGGGTTAATTGTTTTGGAATCGGCTTTCATAAGCCCTTTCAGGGCTCCTTTCACAACAATGTTTCACAAGTCGCACATTAGGCCATACAAACATTTTCAGTCGTGATATTTTATGTTGCTTTCATCCATGTGTACTGTATGTACTATTTGTTTATTTATGTTTTATATATCCATTTTCCCAGCTGAGAGCTCACGCGGTCGACCTCAACGGCAACCAAGTGGAGAATCCTATCGACATCGTGATCAACGTGATCGACATGAACGACAACAGGCCAGAGTTCATTCATCAGATCTGGAACGGCACCGTCCCTGAAGGTTCCAAGCCAGGTAAGGCCCCAGACCAGACCAGACCAGACCAGACCAGACCAGACCAGGCCAGGCCAGGCCAACCTCCAGCTCTGCTCCAATAGGCTCTATGCACAGCAGCCATTTTGGAGAAAAATTGGGCCTCTTCTTACTTCCTTCACAGGTGTTACCAATGATACTAATGAAGGCTCTGTTCCATTCTGGTCAAACAGAGTCAGGGTGCTGATATTGTGCATGTTGGCTCACTAGAAATACTAGTGGGTCTCAAAGTGTGGTCCAAGGACCCTCATGGTTCCTTGAGAGGGTGTAACTCTGAGAGTGTACAAATGGAACCAAATGGACCCGGGAGGGTCCATTTGGTTCCATTTGTACACTCTCAGAGTTATGGGGGTCCTTGAAATTAAAAGGTTTGAGAACCACTGTGCTACACGAAATGGAACAGAGCCTTAATTAGTATCATTGGTAACACCTGTGAAGGAAGTAAGGAAGGGGCCCAATTCATTCCCAATATGGCTGCTGTGCATAGAGCCTATTGTACTGTAGTCTGGAGCAATCCAGCTCTACTTTCCGTTTCCACTATTAACAGATCAAACGGCGCCACGATGGCACTCGTGGGGCGGCTGCTTTGTTAAGTCGGCTGCTGTTAAGTATTGACGTGATCTATGCATTTGGTAACCTCATGAGAAGTACTCTGGCAGCGTGTAATACGAAAGGTTTTAAATATCTGGAGACTCACTCACTGCAGCACCATTCCAATTCTAATGCCTTCTTCATTGCCAACCCATAGTGCATTAAGCGGAGCTAAATTTGATACAGTACTTGATTGAGAGACAAAAGGCTGTGTGTGTGCAACGTGCGTGTCTGTCTGTCTGTCTGTCTGTCTGTCTGTCTGTCTGTCCGTCCGTCTATTTACATGTCATTTGTGTCATTCTTTCCTTCAGGGACGTTCGTTATGACCGTGACGTCCGTTGACAAAGACGACCCTAAAACGGCCAATGGAATGCTGCGTTACAAGATCCTGTCCCAGAACCCTGAGAGCCCAACCTCTAATATGTTCACCATCAACAACAAGACGGGAGGCATCATTACAGTGGCAGCAGGCCTGGACAGAGAGGTTGGTTTCTCTCTCTCTCTCTCTGTCTGTCTTTCTCTCTCTGTCTTTCTCTCTCTCTCTCATCATTAAAACGATGGGCTTCAGAGTTCTCAGAGCACGGCCTCTCATTAGCACGGCCCTCCATGAACATGAATTCATTTTCTCTTTGGTTATTCATAAAAACGAGAAGTACAAATAGCCACATACTTATTTGCTACTACATGGTGGCAACTTGCATCGTTGAGCATTTAACCCATTAAGACTTGAGGCCGATAAAAAAAAAACGTTTTCTAAATCCTAACGCTTTAAAAAATATATATATATTCAAAGATTTTCACACATTTTCACGATTTTACAAAAATAGCAGATCTACAAGCTCGTAGCGCGGCACTCGGTGCCGCGCTACGAGCTTGTAGATCTGCTATTTTTGAATAGCCTAAAGAAATCTAAAAGTGACACAGATGCGTTCCAGGTCTTAATGACTTAAATGTTAAATGTCTAAATGCATTTAAATCTTTCACAGCCCTGTCTTTATTTTGTTCTCTTTCTCCTTTACTATAAACTCTCATTTAATTGGATGGCACAGCTGTGTGGGATGGGGAGGGAGGGGGAAGAAAATACCAAGAGGCAAATAAATATATAAAGCGAGAGAGAGAGAGCCAGTTGGTGTAATTCTGGTGAGAGCAATCTGGCTAGGTGGCTGTTCAATCACGTCCGCCCTGGGGCCGCTGTTAGATGTCCGGCAGTTGCCACCGTGAAAGTAATTTGCCCAGTTCTCATTACCTCGCAACTGGTCCGTCACCTGAGTGCCTTTTAATGTGAAAGGAGTCATTTGTTACCTCCCGGATCCCCCCCATCATGCCTCATGATGTTCCACACAGAGCAAGAGGTGTCTCTTTCACACGTGGCAATCATATAACGCCTCGATCCTCCTCCTGGAGGGAATAAATGGGGAAAAGCTGGCATTAGTCAACGCAATTAGTTCGGCGAGCAAATTCTGTATCGCGAATTGAAAGCTGTACATTGATAGACATTGTTTTTTTTTTCGTGTTTTTGTTTTTCCCCAGAGACAGGACCAGGGTTGCCAGATATGCTTATTTTAATTCCCCCGCAATATTTTATTTGAAAATAGCTGATCTACAAGCTCACAACGCGTCGCAGTAGATCTGCTATTTTCAAATAGCTGATATATATGTTAAAGTGGCCCATAGTCGCTTCTTTTCGGCTGATTTTCCTACACCTGGTTGCTTGTTACTCTCACAGAATCTGGCAACACTGGACAGGACTAATGTTATCAGATATTTGGAAATGTGTGTTTTAAACGTTTTTTGGCTGTTTTCTTCTCTTCTCTCCTGCAGAAAGTGCCTCAGTACACGCTGATCATCCAGGCCACCGACATGGAAGGCAACCCCATGTACGGGCTCTCCAACACCGCCACCGCAGTCATCAAAGTCACCGACGTCAACGACAACCCCCCAGAGTTCACCGTCGACACGGTAAGAATGACACTCATATCTTTTTTTCTTTACATTTTTTATCCCACGATTTTGTAACCCATTTTTTTCACCCAGTGCCAATTCTCTAAGTAATCCTGGGCGCTACACTCCCTCTGCCAGCCTAGGGAGAGCCTAGAGCCGAGCTCATGCCGCCTTCAATGCATGAGAGCTAGCAGGCCGCTTCTTATCACCCGACAGGGGGGAAGTTCCCTGGTTAGACGTAGCGTGTGGAAGGAACACGTTACTCCAACCAGTTCCTTTCCCCTCCATCAGGCGCCCCAGCTGACCAGGGGGAGGCAGTATAGAGACCAGGATTACTGCATGTTTTTTGTGAGGGTACCTACCCTAGGAGACACGGGGAGAACATGCAAACTCCACATAGAAAGGCAGAATGCCACTCATATCTAATGCCAGATTTATACTTAATCTTACAACGGTGTCCCGTGCTGAAAATATGTGTATTGTTTTGATACCAAAAAAGTGCTCACCAAC
The DNA here is from genome assembly GCF_963454915.1 of Gymnoscopelus microlampas. NCBI lineage: Eukaryota > Metazoa > Chordata > Actinopteri > Myctophiformes > Myctophidae > Gymnoscopelus > Gymnoscopelus microlampas. The sequence continues at coordinate 32,679,676 of NC_139942.1, read as the reverse complement.
AATTTTTGTATTGTTTATTCGTCTCACCCCCGGGTTTTATTAATACAGTATAAATCAGGCTTGAGGCCTTGACACAGCACCCGAAAAGCCTCCCCACCTTTCCTCCCTATAATGTGGCTACACACACACACTCAGCCAACACTCGCACATTCACTTCTGCTTGCCTAGCATGTTTGGAGCAACGTCAACATCCCAGCAGCCAGCCAGCCAGCCATGCGTACGCTGTTATAAACCCCCCCGCTTCCAAATGTTGACACATGCAAGCACCGCCATGGCAAGCTAGCGCCGCCGTGCATCAGAGTGAATGAGGCACTTATGGCGGTTGTGAATAACTGAAATGTCTAACCCGTTCCATACGGGAAACGCATCTGTGTGTGTCGTTTTAGATTTCTTTGGCTATTCAAAAATAGCAGATCTGCAAGCTCGTAGCGCGGCACCTTTTTTTTTGAAAAAAATCTTGAAAATGTGTGCATCTTTGAATTATATATAGTTTTTTAAAGCGAACATTTGTCAAATATTTTGTTCCAGGGACCCTCCAGAAGCAAAGATTTGAGTATGTTCGCTTTAAAAATGTATATATTCAAAGATTTGAACAAAATGTTCAGGCCTTTTCAGAGTGCCTCGCTATGAGCTTGTATATCTGCTATTTTTGAATAGCCAAAGTGTAAAATAATGCTTTTTTTTAGCTCAAATAAAAAAATGGACACAGATGCCTTCCCGGTCTTAACGGGCTAATGCAATTGTTGTGCCATCAGTGCTAGGGAGCGTGTGAGATGATCATGATGACATGATAAGTCGCTGTAGATATCTATTTACCTGGAATGGGTCCTTGGCGGTGGAGGCCTCCGTATAGCAGGTCTCTCTGTGTACTTTCTGCTTGCCCCAGCAGTATCACTAACAGCTCACTGTTGACTCCCGCCTCATGCTTTATTCATATCGCACACAGTTCTTCGGCGAGGTACCAGAGAACCGGGTGAATGTCATCGTGGCCAACCTGACGGTGACTGACAAAGACCAGCCCAACACGCAGGCCTGGAACACCGTCTACAAAATCTCCGGCGGCGACCCCACCGGCAGGTTCTCCGTGCCCACTGATCCCACCTCTAACGAGGGCCTGGTAACCGTGGTCAAGGTAAGAGACCGTCTGTCCACAAAAACCACTACGCCTCTCCTCTCGTCTCCCCAGAGAGATTCAGTTCACCTTGAATGCATGAGATCCTAGATGAATTGTTTATAATGCTGCTTAGTGCAGCACACACTGCATACTGGAGTGAGCCGTGGTGCAGGTCAGGTTATGTGTGAATGAATATAAATGGAAAATAAATAAATGTTTTAAGACATACATACATACATACATACATAGATACATACATAGATATCTTTCTTTTCTGCGGTAGTGGACGCAGCAAAATGTTAATTTCACTCCTAATCGGTCCATTTTTATGCTCACAAGTTAAAGGTTCTATGACATTCATTTTTTTTTTAAATGTTTTTTGGGGGGTTTTATGACCTCAATTACACCCAAAAAATCTGAACTTTGAACATTCAGTGGATTTTCTGTGGTCTGTTTTTTTTTGAATAATTAGGCTGAAAAGTAATCTGAGTTTGGCCCTTCGACAGTGAGGTCACTGTCGGTTAATCCCGCCCACTCTCCTCCTCGCCCCTCCCCTCCCCTATCCTTTCCTTTGGGGGGGCGGAGCAGAGGCGATGATTGACAGGCAAAATCCCTCACCAGCGACACCCGCAGGCAAAGATTTATTTTTTCATTGCAGTTGAAAAGGCTTTAGAAATGTGAGAGAAAAACACCTGCCATGGATCAATGGAGTGGAATTTTTTGTTAAAACTTTCTATACACGTTTGAAGGACCATGACAAATACTTTTAATGTGTGGTAAAACTGAACGTCATGAAACCTAACACTGAGGATTTTGCTGTGCAGTGGTGGGTCCAAGGAATTTCTTCTTTTTGGAAATACCTGAGTGAAACTATAGCATCTTTCTGCCGAGACCTGGTATTTTACAAATTGAATCTAAATTCCATCAACAAACAGCCTGGTAGAGAACATTACATTCATTCTCATGAAAAAGAAAAGTTATAAAACTTTTGCTGCACTCAAGGCATACAGCGCGAGTCACCAGGATGCTCAGAGTCAGCGTTGCCAGATTCTGTGAGAGAAACAAGCAACCAGGTCTAGGAAAACCAGCCCAAAAGAAGCGACTATGGGCCCACATGAGCACATTAACATATACATCAGCTATTTGAAAATAGCAGATCTACAAGCTCACAACGCGTCGCATCGCGACGCGTTGTGAGCTTGTAGATCTGCTATTTTCAAATAAAATCTTGCGGGGAAATTATAATAAGCAGATCTGGCAACCCTGGTCACTGGGGGTTGATCTCCATCCAAGGAATTTCTTCTTTTTGGAAATACCTGAGTGAAACTGTAGCATCCGAGACCTGGTATTTACAAATTGAATCTAAATTCCATCAACAAACAGCCTTGTAGAGAACATTACATTCATTCTCATGAAAAAAAAAGTTATAAAACTTTTGCTGCACTCAAGGCATACAGTACGAGTCACCAGGATGCTCAAGAGTGCAAATGCTTTGCAGGTTTTTGCACTCAAAAAAGATTACCACCAAAGCCAAAAGGCATTTAGATGACAAGAGTACACAGACGTTCCAGCCTGTAGCTATCATCAGTGTTGTCAGTATATACACTGATGTATGCTGATGATGGCTACAGGGTGGAACCTTCCATTCACTGTCGTTGAGAGGGGGAGCGATGAGAGAGGCACACGAGGAATTCATAAGAGTAGGGTTAACCCTTTAAGACCTGAAGCCGATTCTACACGTCTCCTGAATCCCAACAGTTTTCTGAAAAACGTATGTTTCTATATCAGTGGTGCTCAAACTTTTTCATGTCAAGGACCCCCACAATTATATGTATTTGGCCGCGGACCCCCATCAAAATATTTTGTTCCAGGGACCCCCCAGAAGCAAAGATTTGAGTTACAAATGTTCACTTTAAAAGAATATATATTCAAAGATTTGCACACATTTTCACGATTTTTCAAAAATAGCAGATATACAAGCTCGTAGCGCGGCACCGAGTGCCGCGCTACGAGCTTGTATATCTGCTATTTTTGAATAGCATAAGTGTAAAATAATGCTTTTTAGCTCAAATCTAAAAATGACACAGATCCAGGTCTTAATGGGTTAAGAAATCTGCTCGTTCGCGTATACGCCGGAGCCAATTTGAATTTGCACTACGAAATGATGCCATCGCTTCATTTAGGTGATCATCATCGCAACGATGATGAGCTTTGATTATGATCATGTATCACCATCAACCTCCCTTCAGATACTGTGTTCTGTGGTAGGGGTCATTCCGCCATGAGCTCCTCGGGAGCAGAGAGGAATCTAATCTTTCGCGTTATGTCCCGAACGCACTTGATGGATATTTTCAGAGATTGTCACTTTTACTGACATTTTTGACAGTGTCATTTCCTTTTGTTTATCTTGCATCACATTTGGTTCCGTCTCGTTCAGCATCCTCTTATTATCTTTTCCCCCACCCAGCCTATTGACTACGAATCATTCAGGACGTACGTACTGACGGTGGTGGCCGTGAACGAGGTGCCGCTGGCGCGAGGCATCCACTCGCCCCGCCAGTCCACCGCCACCGTCTCCATCCGCGTGCTGGACGTGAACGAGAGCCCCTACTTCGACCCCAACCCCAAGCTCATCAAGCTGGAGGAGGGGGTGCTCCCCGAGTCGACGCTGACCACCTTCACCGCCCAGGACCCTGACCGCTTCATGCAGCAAAACATCAGGTACTTCATGAAAGGAGGTGTCATTGTGTCATTTTTTGATTTGAGCTAAAAAAGCATTATTTTACACTTTGGCTATTCAAAAATAGCAGATATACAAGCTCGTAGCGCGGCACCGAGTGCCGCGCTACAAGCTTGTAGATCTGCTATTTTAGAAAAATCGTGAAAATGTGTGCAAATCTTTGAATATATATATTTTTAAAGCAAACATTTGTTACTCAAATCTTTGGCGGCCAAATACATATAATTTTGGGGGTCCTTGACATGAAAAAGATTGAGCACCACTGATATAGAAACATACGTTTTTGTAGGTTGGACCATTGTGTCAATGGCACAGTTAGAGCCTAATTGAAACGGCATATTTTCAAAGGAAGCTCACGAAACCAGGTGCAGAGAATATAGTCCCTTTTATGCCTGTTTTTATGCCTTTTTCCGTGGCAATGCTCATTACTCGGGATGTGTTACGGATAAAGCCGTGCTGAAAATTCACCATAATGTTGTTTTGAAGTCTTAAGTGAACGCTAAGGATTATGAGCCTTTTGTTTAATCGCTCGATTCTTTTTGTCTCCTCTCAAGATACGCGAAACTCACGGATCCTGCCAACTGGTTGAAGATAGACCCCAACACTGGCCGAATCACCACGATAGCCGTTCTGGACCGAGAGTCCCCCTTTGTGAAGAACAACTTGTACAATGCAACATTCATGGCCTCGGATAACGGTATGTCACCACAGTCCACAAAAATATCACCCTCTAATGCACTAGACAGTACGTTTTAGTTGTTTTAACCCATTAAGACCTGGAACGCATCTGTGTCACTTTTTGATTTGAGCTAAAAAAGCATTATTTTACACTTTGGCTATTCAAAAATAGCAGATCTACAAGCTCGTAGCGCGGCACCGAGTGCCGCGCTACGAGCTTGTAGATCTGCTATTTTTGAAAAATCGAGAAAATGTGTGCAAAGCTTCTGGGGGTCCCTGGAACAACATATTTTGAGATGGGGGTCGGCGGCCAAATACATATCATTTTGGGGGTCCTTGAGATGAAAAAGTTTGAGCCCCACTGACATAGAAACATACGTTTTTTCAGAAAACTGTTAGGATCTAGAAGACATTTGTAGAATCGGAACCTCAGGTCTTAATGGGTTAATGTGCCTGCCTGATTACAATGCCACTCCACCGCAGCCATCAGGCGCCGTCAGCAACACATAGAGTCATGTTTATGAAAGCAAACCTGGCACAAGGTTGGCTTTGTCGCCAAATCTTTTGAAGGTCTCTCTCTCTTCTCTACCCCGGCACACCAAATAGACTGCTTTTGTTATTTGCCTTTTATAACCAGACACTGCTATATCAGTGCACCCAATCTCTGGAGGATTTCTTTCCCTCGGAGGCAACAAAAGCAGCATCCATGCTTGAAGGGCGCAGCTTCTGCGCCAAAGCACTTGGCATGTCTGGTAACGCTGGCCAGCTTTAGTCGAAGGTTAATGTGGTAGCGATCCTAGAACCAAGGTGTAGCGTGCGGGACATAGTCACCTCTCCCCTGCACCCGACAGGATTTTACCTCTGTTCAGGTTTAACCCTGTTCCGCGGAGCATGGCTCAGGCCAATAAGCTTAAAAACTCCACCAATAAAGCAGGTTTCTCAGCCTTAACCCATTGAGACCTGGCTGGAACGCATCTGTGTCATTTTTTGATTTGAGCTAAAAAAGCATTATTTTACACTTTGGCTATTCAAAAATAGCAGATCTACAAGCTCATAGCGCGGCACCGAGTGCCGCGCTATGAGCTTGTATATCTGCTATTTTAGAAAAATCGTGAAAATGTGTGCAAATCTTTGAATATATATATTTTAAAGCAAACGTTTGTAACTCAAATCTTTGCTTCTGCGGGGTCCCTGGAACAACATATTTTAAGATGGGGTCGGTGGCCAAATACATATATTTTTGGGGGTCCTTGACATGAAATAGATTGAGCACCACTGATAATAGAAACATAAGTTTTTTTCAGAATACTGTTTTAGATTTAGAAGACGTTTTGTAGAATGGGCTTCAGGTCTTAAAGGGTTAATGGGTCAGGATTGGATGACTAGCTCCTTTGAGCGTGGCCCGAATGGTAAAAAAAGCCTCTTAACTGCAGTGAATGCATAGAAGAGGATGCTGAGAGGAGGTGACAGTGGGCTCTGTCCGCCGGCTGCCCTTTTAGTATTCCCGTCCCGTTGGCCTTCGCCAGGAAGATATTCCTCAGGCACATGCATGTGCTTAACGCACACGCTCGCGCAGGCATGCATGCTCAAGCATGCGCGCGCACACACACACATTTGTACTACTATATTTCTGAGAACATCAACAGTTTAGGAAGCCGGTTTTATGATTGATTTATGTTTTTTTTTGGGGGGCATTTTTAACCGCAAGTCTAAAGCCGAAAAATAGCAGATCTACAAGCTCACAACGTGTCGCGCTGCGACACGTTGTGAGCTTGTAGATCGGCTATTTTCCGGTGTTTGACATCGCCGCACGTTCACAACTAAGTATACAATAGGGGAAAATCTAACCCCAACCCCCTAAACCTAACCTCTAAAGGTCTAGTCCTAGACCTAAGGCCAACCTGAATCTTTCTATCTCTAAAAATCTTTTTTCAACCTTATATAATAATAAATAACAATTTCATCTATTTCAACAAAACAAAACATCTATTTCTCACATTCTATTACACTTGTGGGGACGTTTGGTCCTCACAAGTATAGTAATTCAAACACACACGCACGCACGCGCACACACGATGTGGGTGTGAAGTTATTGCCCAAATATCGGTCGGTCGCTCTGACTCACCCTCCTCATTTGAGATTAGCTTCTCAGATCATTATGCGGTCTTCGCCCACATGAACCGATAGCTGTTTGAAGTGCCCCATTTTAATGTGCTTTCCAGAGAAAAAGGACTTGCTTTGTGTTTTTGTTGTTGCATTATACAACGTTCTCATAAATATTTTGTTATTTGTCTTGTTGCCCACGGGTATCCAGGCATACCGTCAGCGACTGGCACAGGCACCCTTCAGATCTTCCTACTGGATATCAACGACAATGCCCCGCGAGTGTTCCCCCAGGAGGCAGAGGTGTGTGAGAAACCGGAGCCCAATGCCATCAACATCACGGCGCTGGACGAAGACTTGAACCCCAACGCCGGCCCGTTTGCCTTCGAGCTGGCCCACAGGCCACAAGACGTCAGGAGAAACTGGACCATCACCAGACTCAGTGGTAAGTGAGACGTCACAACTTAAGTTACATGAACGCTTTTGCAGCACGTAGCAATAGGCTCTATGCACAGCAGCCATATTGGGAATGAATTGGGCCCCTTCCTTACTTCCTTCACAGGTGTTACCAATAATACTAATTAAGGCTCCCTTCCATTTAGTGTAGCAGTCTAAATTTCAAGGACCCCCATTACTCTGAGAGTGTACAAATGGAACCAAATGGACCCTTAGGGGTCCATTTGGTTCCATTTGTACACTCTCCGAGTTACACACCCACCATAAGGGGCCATTTGGGAACCAAAATGGAGTGTTTCTAGTGAGCCAACATGCACGATATCAGCACCCTGACCAGAATGGAACAGAGCCTTCATTAGTATCATTGGTAACACCTGTGAAGGAAGTAAGGAAGAGGCCCAATTTCTTTCCAATGTGGCTGCTGTGCATAGAGCCTATTGGTTAATAGTGTCTTGTTTGAAACGTCAATCCCGTGATTCAAACTGGGTCTCCTTCCTGAGAGAGAGACAAATTTGTACCGCTGAGCTAAAACAGAACACCCACTTGCTGAGGGGGGAATATTGCACTTATAAGCTTCAGGCAGTATCACTTGTTGTCAGCCAGTCTACACAGTTCTCAATAGAAGAGAAGGCAGACGACCTACAACAACTGCAGATGTACTATTGTGTTAGCGGACTACCACACAGATTGCTTAAAATATAATTGTATTCATTCAAATTCAGGTTTGCAGCTTAAATATGACCTTAAAACAATAACAAAACACAATCATCACCAATCATAATCATTTAATCATGGTCCATATTCAGGCTTTGGATTTGAAGACCAAATGAGCATTAATGAACATTGTTGCCTATTACCGGCATTCATTTATTACTACGTCTCCAATATTGTGAATATTATTCTTGCAATTTAGCGTTTAAACCATTAAGACCTGAGGCCGCGTCTAAAAAAAGTTCTAAATCCTAAAAAAAAATCGGAAAAAAATATTAAAAAAATATTTTCACGATTTTTCAGAAATAGCAGATCTACAAGCTCATAGCGCGGCACTCGGTGCCGCGCTATGAGCTTGTAGATCTGCTATTTTTGAATAGCCAAAAACATCTAAAGTGACACAGATGCGTTCCAGGTATCAATGGGTTAATTTGTGCTGCAGTCTGGACACACACAAACTGTAGTGATAGGTGGAAATGTCAGCAAATATAAATGTCCATTGTACAAATATACTGTAACTTATTTTCCATACTGCAGATGGTGTTAAAGTGTTACATTGGGAAACAGCCTTTAATTGATTATTCTCATTCAGAACAAATATGAGGAAAATGCCTCATGTATTGTGTGTTAGCGATTAGATGCAGTGAGTCATAACGCACTGAGTATATCTTAATAGGATAACGGGCGTATGGATTATAGCGGCAGGGAATTTATTCTAAACCGGTATTATCGAAAGGTATTCAGTGGAGTTCTAAGCTGCAGAATCTAAATCCTGACCATATTTTGGATTAGATAGGTACAGGAACTCACGCCGCATACTCTCGTTGCAAAGTGGTAATAAGGTCATAATCATATTGTGAACACCAGGCACTACAAATGACTGTTTTGACTTAATCCCCCTTCGTTCGGATGTTTTCTCTAAATGGCTTTATTGTATTCTTTTAACCCATTAAGACCGGGAACGCATCTGTGTCATTTTTAAGATGTCTTTGGGCTATTCAAAAATAGCAGATATACAAGCTCATAGCGCGGCACCGAGTGCCGCGCTATGAGCTTGTAGATCTGCTATTTTAGAAAAATCGTGAAAATGTGTGCAAATCTTTGAATATATATGTATTTTTAAAGTGAACATTTGCAACTCAAATCTTTGCTTCTAGGGGGTCCCTGGAACAAAATATTTTGAGATGGGGGTCCGCGGCCAAATGCATATAATTTTGGGGGTCCTTGACATGAAAAAGTTTGAGAACCACTAGCAACATAGATTTTTTTTTTTTTAATGTTTTTTTTATTTTTCTATTTATTTAGAAGACATTTTGTAGAATCGGCCTCAGGCCCTAATGGGTTAAAAGCTTATTTTATAACCCTGAAGTACCAATCTCTCTCTCTCTCTGTGTGTGTGTGTGTGTGTGTGTGTGTCGCTCTCTCAGGTGACTACGCCCAGGTGAGCATGAAGATCGGCTTCCTGGAGAGCGGCATCTACGAGATCCCCATCATCATCACGGACTCGGGCAACCTGCCCATGTCCAACACGTCCTACCTGCGCATCAAGGTGTGCCAGTGTGACATCAACGGATACTGCACCGACCAGCAGCACATCATGGCCGCCGGCCTGGGCACGGGCGCCATCATCGCCATCCTCCTCTGCATCATCATCCTCCTCAGTGAGTGGCCCCCCCCTCCTCCTCCTCCTGTGCCCACACTTATGACCAATTTATGCTGATCTATAAACTCATTATACGCATTGCATCCGTGCAGTGGTGGAAAAAGTACTCAAATGTTTTACTTAAGTAAAAGTATCAATACTGCAATGTAGAAGTATACTCTGTTATAATGAAAATTTTACCGGAATGAAAATTTTACTTGAGTAAAAGTACAAAAGTATTGGTATCAAAATGTACTTAAAGTACCAAAAGTAAAAGTTCTAAAATGTTTGAAAATAGCAGATCTACAAGCTCACAACGCGTCGCGATACGACGCGTTGTGAGCTTGTAGATCGGCAATTTTCAAACAGCCTAGGTATACAGTACCAAAGGGCTAAAGTGGTTAATGTATGTTTTATAACGTAATGATTTATATCTGCAAAGTAACTAGCAACTAAAGTTTTCAAATAATTGTAGTGGACTAAAAGTACAACATTTACCTCTGAGATGTAGTGGAGTAGAAGTAAAAGTACTGGAAATTGGAAATACTCAAGTAAAGTACAAATACCTCAACATTGTACTTAAGTACAGTACTTGAGTAAAGGTACTTAGTTACTTTACACCACTGCAGCCGTTGCGTTTATGAGCTTATGTGGATCTGCTATTTTCTGCTATCTGCTATTTAGATCTATTTAGATCTATTTAGATCTAGATCTAAGTATAAATAAGGCCCTAACACACGGACACAGGGATTATGAAGATAGAGACAAACATCATCCGAGATACTGCTAGATTATTGCAGGATTAACCATAAAGATAGCCCTGATCAGGCCCCTGTCCGAGCTCTAAAACACCGGATTGGATGGTTTTATCTTAGAAAAATATGTACCTCCGTTATTATGCTCTATGTAACGTGAGATCTGGTCTCTTTTGGCTGCAGTTCTGGTGCTGCTGTTCGTGGTGTGGATGAAGAGGCGCGATAAGGAGTGTCACGCCAAGCTGCTGCTCATCGATCCCGAGGACGACGTCCGAGACAACATCCTCAAGTACGACGAGGAGGGAGGAGGAGAGGAGGATCAGGTACGGTGGAACGCACAACACGCAGGCACACACACACACACGCACGCGCGCGCGCGCGCGCACACACACACACACACACACACACACACACACACACACACACACACACACACACACACACACACACACACACACACACACACACACACACACACACACACACACAAACACGTCACATTATCGTCACTGTCAGGTGAAAACATTGTATCACCATATTTATTTATCCGTGTCATTTTTAGATGTCTTTGGCTATTCAAAAATAGCAGATCTACAAGCTCATAGCGCGGCACCGAGTGCCGCGCTATGAGCTTGTATATCTGCTATTTTTAGGAAAATAGTGATTTCAAAGATTTCTGCAAATCTTTGAATATACAGGCCTATATTTTTTTATGCGAACATTTGTATCTAAAATCTTTGCTTCTGGGGGGAGTGGGGGTCCCTGGCTGGAACACAATATTTTGAGATGGGGGGTCCACGGCCAAATACATATCATTTTGGTTGGTCCTTGACATGAAGAAGTTTGGCCACCACTGATATAGCAACATACGTTTCTTTCAGAAACCACTTAGGATTTAGAAGACATTTGTAGACGCGTTCCTGGATTGAATGCGTTAATGATAAATTAATAGTTTTGGACATACAAGGGTTCATTCCACCAGACAGCGGCGTTATGCCGATAGCCCGGCCTCATTGCCGCACGTACAACACTCTCAAAATTCAATTGTCATAATGGCCTCTTGTTAGCAAGGAGCGAATCGTTTCATAGTCATACAAATGGGCTGTTTTCTTGCTGCTGGCTAAAATGTTCCTGTAGTCCACATGGGGCTCAGGTACAGGAGAGAGATGAGTGGGAGAGAGCCCTTCCCTTTCCCCGGGCTGGACCGGGGCTAAATTAGCCTCAGAGACTTGTAATTGGAAAGCTAATGTCATTTGGAGACAGACAGCTGCTGGGGTGTAATAATGGAGCTCTTGTCTAAGGTAACGATATGACTGCAAAGCCATTACACATCTGCTGGTGATTAGGCAGGCGGGGTAGCGTGTGTGTGCGCGCACGCACGCACACACACACACACACACACACACACACACACACACACACACACACACACACACACACACAGACGGGGATATGCACCCACACAAAAATCCCAGTCGGTTGATCTCTCTAAACTGTTGTGAAAGGGAACATGTTGAAATAAAACCGTTTTATGATATAACACCTCTCAAAGGCAAGAGGGAAGCGGAGTAAGGAACAGATTGATCGAAGGAAAACAAGTTTTCCATTTGGAGTGCTGCAGAGGAGGGCATGTTGCCAGGAGGAAATGCTCTTGTCGGGCGAAAGAATCGGGGAGTCAGTCCGTGTTGGGTAAAAAAATAAAAGAGACTATGCTGCCGATGTGGTCTTTATAATGCCCACCTCTGTTCTCCCTATCTCCCGCTGGGGAGGAAATTGAAGTGTCAGTGCCATTGGTCGCCTTACCAGTGTTTGATTTTTGTTGCTTGCTGCCATTGCGGTGTTTGTATTATTGGGTTTGCGGTTTGCGGGGCCAATCGTTTTCAGGAGAGTGGGTGACTGCACGCAGGCTATACGCTCACCCAAAGAAAGAAACATATCTTGTAGAAATAATGTCAAAGTTGTAGGTGTTGGTGAGTGAAAGACAACAGGATGGAGATCAATCCTCACAACTCGGAGCTCTTTGAATAACCATACAGTAAAATGAAGCATGTTGAGCCTAGACAGTTGATTTTAACCCATTAAGACCTGGGACGCATCTGTGTCATTTTTAGATTTTTAGCTAAAAAGCATTATTTTACACTTTGGCCGGAAAAAAAAACTAGAAAATTTGTGCAAGTCTTTGAATGTATATATTTTTAAAGCAAACATTTGTAACTCAAATCTTTGCTTCAGGGGGTCCCTGGAACAAAATATTTTGAGATGGGGGCCAAATACATATCATTTTGGGGGTCCTTGACATTAAAAAGTTTGAAAACCACTGATATGGAAACATACGTTTTTTTCAAAAAAGGATTTAGAAGACATTTTGTAGAATCGGAACCTCAGGCCTTCATGGGTTAAAGGAGAAACCGAAAAGAGGAAATACTTTTATTTCAAACCCAGTCAATAAATAACCTGCCACCGTTTTAGTTGTTGTTGTTTCTTTAAGCCTATTTATTCATAAACTGCAGGTGTCTCTCTCATTTGTGACTGTAAATAAGCCGAATTTTCGACTGCACCGCAAGACCACTTCTAACCAAACACTCATTTTAAATTCAAGTGAAAAAAAAAGAAGCTCTCCTTTTAGAGTAACATATTCACTCCTTCATGCATTCATTATACAGTTTGTTGTTCAGGTCTAACGTTCAGACCGGAGTGTGTAAGCAGCTAGTGTGTTGTATTTGAATGTAGATGCATCATAGGTGGTACAGCGGTACACAGTAACATCAACGGTGTCAACCATCTATTTTCGAAATTAGACGATCTACAAGCTCACAATGTGTCGCATTGTGACATGCTTGCTGTGAGCTTATGGATCAGATATTTTCATTTTTGTTTGTTGCCTATGATTATATACTAGGGATGCCAAGATGAAAGTTAACTCTGATATTAAAGGTCCATTCGGGGTCTGTCTTTACACTCTTGAGTTAAAGGAGTAGTTCACCAAAAAAAATGACTTATTTTCTCCCCATGAAGCCTTGAATTCATGGATTTCTTTTTGTTTTTTTGTCGCATTCCTAAGCCGATAATTTGATGACCGGGTGTATTTCCGGTAGGTAGGAGACACAGAGTCTATACTTTGTGTCTCCTACCGGATACATTAGCCGGTAGGAGGCGGTAATCAAATTATTGGCTCACCAATGCGACAAAAACAAAACAAATCCATGAATTCAAGGCTTCACGGGGTCACCTTTTTTGGGTGAACTACTCCTTTAACACTGAGAATCTTAACTGTGTACGTTAACTGTACGTGTGTAGCATAAACGTTACTGTATGTGAATAGCAGGTCCTCTGCTGCCATGTCATGAGGGCTGGCTGCAGAGCTAGATATTTCAGGTTAACTCTATCACTATAAGACCATGTTGCAGTGTGCTGTCACTAACTCCTGACCCTTGTCGTGACCCCCCCTCCCCCATCCCCCCTCCCCCTCACAAAGTCCCAGAGGGGTCAGGATGATGTGAAGTCGAGACGACAGACCACATCCTGTGTGTGTGTGAGAGATGTGTGGTGGCCACTGTCCTTTTTTTGCAGCCGGGCCTGAGGGTTACTGTCATTGGCCGTGACATCGAATTACACATGAATAATCTATGTGTTTGTTTTGGATTTGGGATGATACTTATTAGTGTGAAATTGAGTAGGTGTTTGTTTGTCGAGTGTCCGTCCGCACATGCTCAGTCGTGGTGTTTGTGCATGTCTCGGTTGTTTACTCGGCATAGGCATAGGGTTTGTATATATTTATTTTTTCTCCTCATGTTTATTTTAAGCCATTAGGACCTGGAACGCATCTGTGTCATTTTTTTGATTTGTGCTAAAAAGCATCATTTTACACTTTGGCTATTCAAAAATAGCAGATATACAAGCTCATAGCGCGGCACCGAGTGCCACGCTATGAGCTTGTATATCTGCTATTTCTGAAAAATCAAGAAAATGTGTGCAAATTAATATATTTGTATTCTTTTCAAGCGAACATTTGTAACTCTATTCTTTGCTTCTGGGGGTCCCTGGAACAACATATTTTGAGATTGGGGTCGGCCACCAAATACATATCATTTTGGGGCTTGACATGAAAAGGTTTGAGAACCACTGATATAGAAACATACGTTTTTCTGAAAACTGTTAAGGTTGTTACACACCGGGCGATTTTTTCGTGCGAATAATGCGTTTTTTTTTAAAACCTTATAAAGTCAATGGCTCCGTACATGGAGCGAAAAAGCGAAGCGAAAAAGCGTCTTTTAATTATTCGGAACGAGTCCGAATTTCGCGTATATTCGCTATTTTCGCCGGTGTCGCCCGGTGTGTAAGGACCTTTAGGATTTAGAAGACATAAGTAAGAATCTGCCTCAGGTCTTAATGGGTTAATGTGTGTGTGCGTGTGCAGGTACATGTACTTATGTGTGCAAGCGAGCAAAGACGATTTTGGAAGAAGGGATATTATGGATGGATGGATTACCCAAAGTCTTCTAAAAGAGAGAGACAATCCATCATGCACGCTTATTAGGCACACATGTCCCCATTCTTAGATGCTGCGTTTTCTCCATCGTGTCCTCTCTGTGGCCATGATGCCATCTATAGTTCACCCAGCTGCACTCTCCCACCTCATCACATCACCTCTCTCTCTGTCTTTCTCTCTCTCTCTCTGTCGTTCTCTCTCTCTCTTCCTCTCTCTGACTGTCTCTCTATGTCTCTCTGTCTCTGTCTCTGTCTCTGTCTCTGTCTCTGTCTCTCTCTCTCTCTCTCTCTCTCTCTCTCTCTCTCTCTCTCTCTCTCTGTCTCTCTCTCTCTCTCTTTCTTTCTCTCTCTCTCTTTCTTTCTCTCTCTCTCTCTCTCTCTCTGTCTCTCTCTCTCTCTCTTTCTTTCTCTCTCTCTCTTTCTTTCTCTCTCTCTCTCTCTCTCTTTCTTTCTCTCTCTCTCTTTCTTTCTCTCTCTCTCTCTCTCTCTCTCTCTCTCTCTCTCTCTCTCTCTCTCTCTCTCTCTCTCTCTCTCTGTCTCTGTCTGTCTGTCTGTCTGTCTCTCTCTCTCTCTCTTTCTTTCTCTCTCTCTCTCTCTCTCTCTCTCTCTCTCTCTCTCTCTCTCTCTCTCTCTCTCTCTGTCTCTGTCTCTGTCTGTCTGTCTGTCTGTCTGTCTGTCTGTCTGTCTGTCTGTCTCTCTCTCTCTCTTTCTTTCTCTCTCTCTCGTCTCTCTCTCTGTCTCTTTCTTTCTCGCTCTCTCGTCTGTCTCTCTCTTTCTTTCTTTCTTTCTATCTCTCTGTCTCTCTCTTTCTTTCTTTCTCTCTCTCTGTCTCTTTCTTTCTCTCTCTCTCTCTCTCTCTCTCTCTCTCTCTCTCTGTCTCTGTCTCTGTCTCTCTCTCTCTCTCTCTCTCTCTCTCTCTCTCTTTCTTTCTTTCTCTCTCTCTCTCTCGTCTCTCTCTCTGTCTCTCTTTCTTTCTCTCTCTCGTCTCTCTGTCTCTCTTTCTTTCTTTCTCTCTCTCGTCTCTCTGTCTCTCTTTCTTTCTTTCTTTCTTTCTCTCTCTCTCTCTCTCTCTCTCTCTCTCTCACCCATGTGCTCGTCTCCCATTCTCTTGCCTATTGTCTTTCTCTGTCTCTCTCACCACCTCTCTCGTGCCCAAAAATAGCCGATCTACAAGCCCACAGCGCATCAAATCGCGATGAGCTTGATGAGCTTGTAGATCAAGTTATCTTCGGCACACGATTCCATCACACGATGAGGTATAGATGGGGCGTTCTACTCGTATTCACTCTCTCTCTTCACTTCATTCTCTGCTCCTTCCTCTTCCCCCTGCCTGTGACTCTGTGTGCAAACTGCAAGCCATTCAGGTTGCCTTGGTAATGTTAATAGGATTAGCCATAGCTTATGCGTATCCACCATCCCGTGTCTGGGGCCTGATTAGAGCAAAACAGTCGCTAACACACACTTCCTGCAGCAGCACAGCGCTGCTAGTGGAAAAGCTCCACGACTTATGATTTGCTCCCTAGCTTGGACACCCTCAATGTTGGCTGTATTTTTATTAAACGCATCAATTGGCCCCCAAGCTTGTGCTTCACAAACAACCAGATTAAAGTTCCCCTCCACCTGCCGCAGCCTTTTGCTCAAAATTAAATCCTGCGTTCCCGAACTTTGGAACCTTTTATCCCACTTAACCCATTAATTAACCCATCTACAAAATGTCTTCTAATTCCTAACAGTTTTTTTGAAAAAAAAAAACCTATGTTTCTATGTCAGTGGTTTTCAAACTTTTTAATGTCAAGGACCCCCAAAATTATATGTATTTGGCCGCCGACCCCCATCTCAAAATATGTTGTTCCAGGGACCCCCAGAAGCAAAGATTTGAGTTAAAAATGTTCGCTTTAAAACAATATACAGTATAAGATTTGCAAAAATGTTCGCGATTTTTCAAAAATAGCAGATCTACAAGCTCATAGCGCGGCACTCGGTGCCGCGCTATGAGCTTGTAGATCTGCTATTTTTTAATAGCCAAAAGTGTAAAATAGCTTTTTTAGCTCAAATCAAGAAGTGACACAGATGCTTTCCAGGTCTTAATGGGTTAAATAAACTTCTCTTCTCTTGTTTGGATCGCAAGCGTTTTTATGAGAAATCCAACGTGATACAAACACGTTCTTGCCTCTATTCACATGGGTGCCTTTTTTTCCGAGGCGTTTTTAGTTCTCGGTCGAGCCAAAAAAAAAGCCCAAAAGCTCAGTGCTATAACCCCCCATCTGTCCGTCTTCTTCTTCCACCAGGATTACGACCTCAGCCAGCTCCAGCAGCCAGACACGATAGAGCCCGACGCCATCAAGCCTGTGGGGATCCGCCGCATGGATGAGAGACCCCTCCATCCTGAGCCTCAGTACCCCATGAGGTCAGCGGCTCCACACCCCGGAGACATCGGCGACTTCATCAACGAGGTAAAAAAAAAAAACAGCAGCCAACAGCCACCACATGCTGTGATGTGTGTGTGTGTGTGTGTGTGTGTGTGTATGTGTGGGCAAGAAAAAGGTTTTATGTTTCTAAACTCAATTTGAAATGTTTAACGTGTTAGTAAAAACATTATGCTAATGAATAATGATGTGACACATCTATCACCTTCTCTGCTGCAGTTTATTTAAAATATACAGTGCTTATTTTAAGGTTTGAGACAGACGTTCGACAGTCAAACAGATGCATACATCAGATCAGAGTTCTGAGAAACCAAGCAGTCTTTTGTCTTTAACTCATAGAAAAGCTGTTAGAGTTTCACATCCATTTATTGTGTGTGTGTGTGTGTGTTTGTGTGTGTGTCACACGCACGCACGCATGCACGCACGCACACACACACTCAAATTAAATTAAGTACTATTGTTTAATGGAACAAATTCCATAAATCATGTTTTTGGACGTAATTCCAGAAAATAGAAATGTTTGCAAAACACATTTTTCTATCCATGTGTGGGTATACAAGCTAATTGTTTCAGTTTGGCATACCATTTTTAAATTGAATGACAACATCTAGTAATTGTATCTAAATGACCAATTTGGTTTATATGAAACAAGTTTAATATCTTGTAATTGTTTGCTTACCTCTATTCAAAGAAATTATTGTTTTTTTTTATTGTCTCGAAAATGTTTCTTATCTGACTTTAACCCAGACATGTGTAAAGTAAACATAATTACATGATGCTACTGTAAATGAGTTGGATATAATTATTTGCCCCCCTTGTTCCTCGCCTTAAAGGAGAGAGAGTAGTAGATGTGACAGCATAGAAATAAGGGATGAGAGAAACATCAAGCTTTTCCATAGAAGCACATTGCTCAATGCACCCTGCGTTGCCCCAGGCCATCATTGACTCATAGCAAGAAGGCAGAATGTAAAATGAAAAGGACTGTCATGTATTTTTCACCAGCTTCAACAGACAGAGAGTTTCACAGTATTACAAATGGAGCTCTCTCTCACAGTCTTTAGTTCGCTCCCATGTTTTTCAGATTAGAACTCGCACTTTCTCACTCACACTCACCCCCCCTCCCCCAACACACACACACACACACACACACACACACACACACACACACACACACACACACACACACACACACACACACACACACACACACACACACACACATTCTCACACTTCCTCGTTTAGTGTCTTGAACGCACGTACTGTAATACACTTGTCATCAGGGTTGCCAGATCTGCTTTATTATAATTTCCCCGCAAGGTTTTATTTGAAAATAGCCGATCTACAAGCTCACAACGCGTCGCATCGCGACGCGTTGTGAGCTTGTAGATCTGCTATTTTCAAATAGCTGATGTATATGTTAAAGTGCTCACGTGGGCCCATAGTCGCTTCTTTTGGGCTGGTTTTCCTAGACCCGGTTGCTTATTCCTCTCACAGAATCTGGCAACACTGCTTGCCATACCACCTCGACATTGAGAGAGGTTGAGTGTCTTTTCTCTGCTCTATAAAGAATATAAAGCTCTGTGTGTGTGTGTGTGTGTGTGTGTGTGTGTGTGTGTGTGTGTGTGTGTGTGTGTGTGTGTGTGTGTGTGTGTGTGTTGATTGGGGGGGGGGGGGGGGGGTCGGTCTTGTAGTCCCGACCCAGAAATTCGGCATTACGGCCCCCAAATGACGGCCGGCCTGTGTTCAATCCCAGATTTGAACCTCGCTAAAAGCTCAGTCATGGTGAATCTGCGGCTTACAGGGAGCTGGAATTTGACCTGAACAATCATCATGGCTCTGGCTGGCCTCCAGAGGACCAGAGACGGGTGTGTGTGTGTGTGTGGTGTCTGATTTTGTGCATACAGTGTCAGTGTGTGCATACAACCCCATAGCCATGGAGCCCTTGACTCCTAATTAAATAGGGGGGATAAAAAAAAGAAAAGTAAGCGTAGGTCACAAATCTGCCCAGGAATTTAACCTTTCAGAGGGTCCAACAAAGCTCTGTTATTCAACCTATATTCTGTTTTCACTGAGGAGGGGGGAGAGGGTAATGTCTGGCATATTAGCGCAGCCTGCCATGACATGTACACATCTTAGGTGTAAGACAGTGAGGGCACACACACACGCGCGCACACACACACACACAGCAAGAGAGCGAGGCGAAAATTAAGTGACGGATTGGTTTGCTCGACTGCTATACCGTACTGTATGTGGTCCCTTGTTTCCAATGGCACGGCTGTGTTTTAACTCGATCTTAGTCAATTTGATCACAGATCTCCATTGTCTCTCTGTCCGGACAGAGAGTGATGAGCAAATCCCCTGAACTGAGAACATTTCACTATTTGACTAAAGAGAGGGCATTGTTTCCAGTACAGTGAATAACTCTGTTTTAATGGAATTAGCAGGGAGGGCTCTATGATTGACTAACCTTTATAAGACTGCTAGTGGGGCGCCGCGTTGGGGTTCTAGACGGAGGAGACGACTATAACCAGCAGAGCAATGATGACTGTAATTGTAATGAACGATCCATCTGTCATATTTCACACCGAATTATCAGCGCCACAGCCCTGAGCAAACATTTAACGAAGGCTAACAAGTAGAAAATAATCACTAAGTGCCCGGGCACTTTGTTTCAATCCATCTTTTCATTTGTGAGGGCATTGCAGTTCCATAATGACAGGCTAGAGGCCCCTATAAATCTCTGACATGTTCCCAATGAGCTGGAGCTCTCCTCTCGCTCTGTGTTTTGTTGCACAGTTTCTTCTAATTCAGTTATTATTTGTTAGATGTCCTCAGTTGCCGCGATAAGAGAGAGAGAGAGAGAGAGAGAGAGAGAGAGAGAGAGAGAGCGCGGGGCCTAGGCTCACATCCAAAGTGCTTCATGGCCAAAGCACATCTCCCACCGCTAGATTAGCAATCCATCAAGTCTCCTGAGTCCCGTTAAGGAATGGGCTGGGAAATCAATACCAATCCATAAGGACCTCTCATGACGCTATGTGGGCTTCTGGGAATGTTAAGCACAATCTTCAAAATGGAAACACCACCACCTCTACAAACCACAAACACACACACACACACACACACACACACATGCGCGCACGTATGCATGCGCTCACACAAGGACATGTTCACACCCACACACATTCTCTCCTTTTTATTTCTACGTCAGAGTAGACTGGCCACCCCTAGTTTTAGATAGCAGTTAGAAAGTGGAAGGAGAAAAATGACCGCCACCCACACACTAGATTACCAAAGTGTCAGCTCCAGAGTTATCCCGGCCATCCTCGGCCCCATGGATAGATGGGATGGGGCGAGGGCAGTGGTGATGGTAGGAGGTTTCAGAGGAGGGGGGAAAGGGCTTGCCTCATTAGGGGGAGAGGATTCCAGAGATCTGAGGCTGGCTGGTCATGCCTTTTTCTTGGCTTTTGATCAAGCGATGTATAATCCTCCATCCCAGAAAACATCGGGAGAATCCCAACCAAAATGCCGTGGAAAACTCACAGGAACATTAGAGCCTGACTAATCTGGACAAGGACCTGATATCCTGAACATGTGTGCAGAGGGGGAAAACCCCACTGTTTGGAGCCCAGAATACATTATACT
This sequence comes from Gymnoscopelus microlampas, assembly GCF_963454915.1. NCBI lineage: Eukaryota > Metazoa > Chordata > Actinopteri > Myctophiformes > Myctophidae > Gymnoscopelus > Gymnoscopelus microlampas. The sequence goes on along the minus strand of NC_139942.1, from coordinate 32,658,921 downwards.
TTTGGGGTCGTGCAAGAGCAGGGGCGGGGTAGTGATGTGTTGATATCCGTTATTCCTGGCAGGAAACGTTGGTGTACGTTTACACCAGGGGTGGGAACTTTAATGATGTAGAGGGCCACTATATTTTATAGTGACACCATTTTATGTCACACAAAAATAGCAAAAATAGCCGATCTACAAGCTCAAAACGTGTTGCGGTGTGATGCGTTTTGAGCTTGTAGATCTGCTATTTTTGCTATTTTTGAATTGGAATCAGATTTTTTTTTTTTGCTATTTTTTTCGTTGGAATCCTGAAAAGTTACATTTTTATTTAATTTTAAATGGATATAGTTGTGTAAATTTTATGGACTTGAATACAAATACATTGGACATAAAAAATACCCTAGAAGTCATTAAGCTACTAATGTGGACTGAAGTAATTAAAGCGGGTCATGTTTGCATGTTTGGAATTGTAACAGCTGAAATCAATGATATATCAGTGTTCCGATATTAACCTGCGGGCCGCATTAAGTGAAGGTGTGGCCCCCGGGCCGCCAGTTGCCCATGTCTGGTTTAACACGCTGCCTCCAGTCTGCTCACCTAACCATGTTTTCTTGTATTTCCTTGTGTCCAGGGACTCAAGGCAGCGGACAACGACCCCACCGCCCCTCCCTACGATTCCCTGCTGGTGTTCGACTACGAGGGGAGTGGCTCCACCGCCGGCTCCCTAAGCTCCCTCAACTCGTCTAGCAGCGGGGGCGACCAGGACTACGATTACCTCAACGACTGGGGCCCTCGCTTCAGAAAACTGGCAGACATGTATGGCGGAAGTGACGACTAAAGGGGGGCGCGCGCGGCCCCCCCCCTCTCACAGAGGTGGAAGGATGAAGACGAACGGTGAAGGAAAGGAAAGAGGATCTTGTTGTTGTTTTTTTCTCCCCCCCTGTTGATGGGACGTGGACAGCTTCTGATACACTGATGTTCTCTGACAGAGTGAAAGAGGATTTGACAAGAAAAGTACAAAAAATTAAAAATGAGTATGAATTTTGTTTTTGTTTTTGTTTTTCAAAAAACAACCAACCTAGGCTTATTGTTGTAGTCTGCGCATACATATGCTTGTTGAAGGCTTAGGTTAATAGGCTATTGTCCAGGTTTTTGGAGCCGAGGGGATCGGGACATTGGTGGACTGTCACCATTGGGATCGTTGGTATCGAACGCGCTCAGTTACACTTGAATTTCACAGTACAGAAGCACTGGGATATAACGTGCCTTTTTGTACATTTTTTGGATCTGAATGATTAGTTTTATGTTCAAGGCTTTAATGGTACTGACTTTTGGAGTGATTTCGAAACAAGAAAGTATGTTACACTATGGTATGCTTCTACATGCTTTTTTTTTTTTTTTTTTTTTGGTTACACAATACTGCTGTTTGTTGAAAATGACTATTTAAATACAAATATGAAGACGAAGACATGAAGGATCCCTTGTTAGCTTGGATGGGAAGGAACCGTTAAGAACAGCACTGTACAGTATGCTAGACTTTTAGACTTTTTCACTAAAAAGAATTTAAACTTATGCAGCTGGTTGCAAATAAAGGGAGTCATAAATCATACTTTTGTAGCAGATTTTGTTTTCTTTATTTCTGAAGTGGTGTAGTATTTTTGCAAATAAAACAAAACTGTTTTGTTCTAATACAGTACATGTACACTTCATTTGCCTTAGTCATCATTGGATATTTTCAACTTTTACTTCACTGTAAAAAGACGTGTGTACATAATGTTTTATTTTCTTCTTTTCTTTTCTTTTGATGTAGTATGATGATGAAGTGCAAAAAGTTCCAAACTTGTAAATGTGTAATTTGGACTACAAATTAAAAGTTTTTGCATGTTTTTATCTTTTCACAAGAACAAAAATGACAAATGTTGATCCCAAAATTTATTTACAAAGTGAAATAAAAAGAAAAAATCTGGGTGACATTAAATGTGTAGAAGTTAATTTTTTTTGTATAAAAGAAGGAAAAAAAATCATCCGAGCTAAAAAAAATAAATAAAATAAAATAAAAATAAAAAATAGCATTCTTGTCAGCACAACTGTTTGAATACCAAATTCTACCAAAAAGAGGTGTGAGGAGCGGGAGGGGGTTAGGGGGTATTGGGGGGGCATTGTAGGCACTAATTACTGAATCAGCTTTAAGACTGGGAAAGGTTTTGAACTGAAGCCTTGTGGAGAAACGTATGTACTGGAATACAAATTATACATCTCTGACCCCAACCATCCAAATAAAATGCTAATTTTGGAGCTAACTACTGCGTCATTATTTGTTTGTTTTCCTCGAGCTCAGCATTGTTTCAGAGGCTTAATGAGATTGCAAATTGCATCTATCTCGCAGGGAAATAACTAGATGGAAAATGGTTCATTGTTTTGTTTGTTTTTTTTGGGCAGAATTTCGAATACGTTTTATAGGCCCAATTAATTTTTCAGTTTGTTGTTCTCACACGTTGAATATAAGAGTTAAATGCTGCAGGCTCATACATAATCTCAAATGATGCTTTGTGGGAGGTAAGAATAAACTATCAAACTTATGTTGTTTATGCGTCCCCCCTAGGTAACTAAAGGCCAGAGGTCAGGGAAAGACCAGATCGATCCGCTGCTGAGCAAGTATCCTCTGGCATCTTGGAATGCATAGTACAGCAGTCCAGAGTGACCTTGACCTCGAGAGGAAGGTCCACACTGCTAACCAGCGCGTACGTGGACTCCTGGGACAAGTGGGTCTGTGGTTCCTGACTGTCACAAAACACAGAAACCGCTTAGCCCATACTGCTGCCCTTCTCTCCCTGTCCCCTCTGCTACTCTGGGACCTGTAATTCGGGGTGCTGCCACTTGCACCTAGTTGAATAGATGTGGACAAGGCTTATTAATTCTACTTAATTGGACAAGAGTATGTTCGTTTTTTGGTGGTTCTCACACGGAATACAACAGATGTCTCATAGCAGCCTTGCTGCTGAGCCCCAGCTGCCTTTTGGGTTTTTGTCATTAGCTGCTCTGTGCTCTGTCCATTCCACTCATTTCTCAAAAAAAACCTTGTGTGTGTATTTTCATACTCCCCTTTACATGACCCTTTGAGTCTCTCCCACTGAGTTGTGTTCAGATGGCCTCGTCTGGTGCATATCACTTATCCCTCAATGTGCTTAGCTAAGCGCCCTGTTTCCCAGAAGAAGAAACACACATTTTTTTATGTTCTTCAGTCGGAAATGATGTTAAACACTAAAGTGCCTGACCCAGAGGGCTTTTTTAACTGCAGCTGAGTCAGATTTGGTTCAGTAAAGGTCACTTCCTTTAACTTTGAGGTTTTCAATCCAGACGCCTGCTTTTAATGTGGCTCCTTTCTGTTAATATAATGGTTTCTCCTCTCAAGCATGCCAGCTTAGAGAGCCTTTTCCTGACTCCACTCTAAAGTTTGCACTGGCCGAGACGTCTGCTGAGAGTGACTGGGTGATGGTGTAGAGCAGGGATACTCCAATAGCTGAACCTGTGGGCCACATTACCAAAATGCCAAGGGACCAGGGGCGAGTTGATAAAAATGACAACATTAAAGGGACAGTTCATGCCTTTGATTCATTTGGGGGAATGACCATCACGTTAATGCAATGTCATATACAAAGATTAGTGTGCTTGAATAGCTCAGTTGGAAGAGCTCTTGTCTTCAGACCACAAGGTCATGGGATCAAATCCTATGACAAAGGATACCCAGCATCTGAGCATTCTGGCTCCCATGGATCTACTAACTTTTTTCTCCTTTAAGTGGCCATTGCCACATTGACAATGCATTGGGCGCTTAAAGTTAAATATTTCCAAAACTACAAATGATTTCAATGAAAAAATCTTCGTTTCGGTAAAATTTATTTTACCGAAACGAAAGTTAAATCCGAAAAAATCACTAAGTGTGGAGGCCGAAATTTTACCGAAACGAAAATTACCAATCAACTCAAAATTGTCTGAAACATACTCCTAACAGGTTTTTGGGGGGACGATTTTGGCCTCCACACTAAGTGATTTTTTCGGATTTAACTTTCGTTTCGGTAGTGACAAACTTTCCTTTCGGTAGTGACACAATGGTGAAAAAATAAATGTATTTGTCTTGTTTGTTGTTCAAGTCAGAGCACCAGGAAGGCTGTATTTCTTGGCCAACAGTTAGCTCAATGGGTTGAGACGCAGTATTCATGATCCAGAGGCCATGAGTTCAAATCCCACTGGTGTCTTTACTGTGATGCTTCCCTTTGCAGACTAACTTCTAGAAAAACAAGTTAAAGCCACCAGGAAACCTGTAACTCTCAGCCAACAGCTTAGCTCAACTGGTAGAGCGTCTGTCCAATAACATGACCTGACTTGAGTGGGTTCGCTTCCCACTCGAGTCAAGTGTCCCCGGTAACTTGAGGCAACGGATAAATTGACTGATATCCTTAGTGATGCTTCCCCTTGCAGACTAACTTCTAGAAAAACAAGTTAAAACCACCAGGAAACCTGTAACTCTCAGCCAACAGCTTAGCTCAACTGGTAGAGCGTCTGTCCAATAACATGACTTGAGTGGGTTCGATTCCCACTCGAGTCAAGTGTCCCCGGTAACTTGGGGCAACGGATAAATTGACTGATATCCTTAGTGATGCTTCCCTTTGCAGACTAACTTCTAGAAAAACAAGTTAAAACCACCAGGAAACCTGTAACTCTCAGCCAACAGCATAGCTCAACTGGTAGAGCGTCTATCCAATAACATGACTTGACTTGACTTGAGTGGGTTCGATTCCCACTCGCGTCAAGTGTCCCCGGTAACTTGGGGCAACGGATAAATTGACTGATATCCTTAGTGATGCTTCCCTTTGCAGACTAACTTCTAGAAAAACAAGTTAAAACCACCAGGAAACCTGTAACTCTCAGCCAACAGCTTAGCTCAATTGGTAGAGCGTCTGTCCAATAACATGACTTGAGTGGGTTCGATTCCCACTCGAGTCAAGTGTCCCCGGTAACTTGGGGCAACGGATAAATTGACTGATATCCTTAGTGATGCTTCCCTTTGCAGACTAACTTCTAGAAAAACAAGTTAAAACCACAAGGAAACCTGTAACTCTCAGCCAACAGCATAGCTCAACTGGTAGAGCGTCTGTCCAATAACTTGACTTGACTTGAGTGGGTTCGATTCCCACTCGCGTCAAGTGTCCCCGGTAACTTGGGGCAACGGATAAATTGACTGATATCCTTAGTGATGCTTCCCTTTGCAGACTAACTTCTAGAAAAACAAGTTAAAACCACCAGGAAACCTGTAACTCTCAGCCAACAGCTTAGCTCAATTGGTAGAGCGTCTGTCCAATAACATGACTTGAGTGGGTTCGATTCCCACTCGAGTCAAGTGTCCCCGGTAACTTGGGGCAACGGATAAATTGACTGATATCCTTAGTGATGCTTCCCTTTGCAGACTAACTTCTAGAAAAACAAGTTAAAACCACAAGGAAACCTGTAACTCTCAGCCAACAGCATAGCTCAACTGGTAGAGCGTCTGTCCAATAACTTGACTTGACTTGAGTGGGTTCGATTCCCACTCGCGTCAAGTGTCCCCGGTAACTGGGGGCAACGGATCTACCAGTTGAGCTATGCTGTAGGCTGAGAGTTACAGGTTTCCTGGTGGTTTTATCTTGTTTTTCTAGAAGTTAGTTTGCAAAGGGAAGCATCACTAAGGATATCAGTCAATTTATCCGTTGCCCCAAGTTACCGGGGACACTTGACTCGAGTGGGAATCGAACCCACTCAAGTCAGGTCAAGTCATGTTATTGGACAGCCGCTCTACCAGTTGAGCTATGCTGTTGGCTGAGAGTTACAGGTTTCCTGGTGGTTTTAACTTGTTTTTCTAGAAGTTATTCTGCAAAGGGAAGCATCACAAAGGATATCAGTCAATTTATCCGTTGCCCCAAGTTACCGGGGACACATGACTCGGAGTGGGAATCAAACCCACTCAAGTCAAGTCAAGTCATGTTATTGGACAGACGCTCTACCAGTTGAGCTAAGCTGTTGGCTGAGAGTTACAGGTTTCCTGGTGGTTTTAACTTGTTTTTCTAGAAGTTAGTCTTTAAAGGGAAGCGTCACTAAGGATATCAGTCAATTTATCCGTTGCCCCAAGTACAGCCTTCCTGGTAGTTTTCAGTTGATCTTCTGGAAGCCAGTCTGCAAAGGAAAGAATCATAGGAAAGACATCAATGGGATTTGAACTCATGGCCTCTGGATCATGAATACTGCGTCTCAACCCATTGAGCTAACAGATGGCTGACAAGTACAGCCTTCCTGGTAGTTTTCAGTTGATCTTCTGGAAGCCAGTCTGCAAAGGAAAGAATCATAGGAAAGACATCAATGGGATTTGAACTCATGGCCTCTGGATCATGTATACTGCGTCTCAACCCATTGAGCTAACAGTTGGATGACAAATATAGCCTTCCTGGTAGTTTTCAGTTGATCTTCTGGAAGCCAGTCTGCAAAGGAAAGAATCATAGGAAAGACATCAATGGGATTTGAACTCATGGCCTCTGGATCATGAATACTGCGTCTCAACCCATTGAGCTAACAGATGGCTGACAAGTACAGCCTTCCTGGTGCTTTGACTTGAACAACAAAAAAGACAAATAACTTTAAATATTTAATATTTCAGCTGCCCGTTTATATTTGTTCTATAACCCCTCCGCTTTATTGTCTGGAAACCACGGGGGGAAGAAGCCCCCGCACCCACTCTCTGCACCCTGACTTAGTCCACTGCGCCATCAGTAGCCCTGAAATTCAATGCTTTCTGTGTTGATTTTAATTGTTTCTGGGTGTGTGGGTTCAAGCCTCACTCACTCCTTACCCTGAACCTCTTCTGTAAAGGAAAGGTTCAGGGAAAAGAGTGAGTGGGGCTTGAACCCACGGCCTCTGGATATGTAGGCAGTGTGTCTACACACTGAGCAATCAGCTGCCTTGCTATGAATGGTCTTCATTCCTTTTTGGGGAACAACACACAACAGTACTTTAAAAAAAAGAAAAGAAAAAAGAACTTCACAGCATATTACTTTGTCTATGGTTTGCTGTGCTGTTACTTGTCTAGATGTTTCAATGTTAATGAACACCAATCGAAACAATCTTTTCTGTCATTGCCTATTTGGCCTTCAAATCTTGGCATTGCACAGTGGCCCACTGGATAAAGAGCCTGCCTGAGAAACAAAAGGTTATGAGTTTGATTCTTAACCATGACATCGTGTGAAAATATCAACACATTAAATAGATTTTTAAGTTTTAAATATAAATCTTTTTCATGGGGGGCCCTGATACTACATCTTTTCACATTGGGGTCCACTGCCAAATAAAAGTCAATTTGGGGGGTCCTTGAAAACGAAATGTTTTAGAACCACAGATTCAAAGAAGACAGCAGTAGGCAAAGTACTACCAATCAACTCTAAATTGCCTGAAACGTACTCCTAACAGGTTTTTGGGGGGACGATTTTGGCCTCCACACTTAGTGATTTTTTCGGATTTAACTTTCATTTTGGTAAAATACATTTTACCGAAACGAAAATTACCAATCAACTCTAAATTGCCTGAAACGTACTCCTAACAGGTTTTTGGGGGGACGATTTTGGCCTCCACACATAGTGATTTTTTCGGATTGAACTTTCGTTTCGGTAGTGACACAAAAACGTTTCGGTAGTGACACAATGGTGGGAAAAAAATTACTCCACTACAAAGTACTACCAATCAACTCTAAATTGCCTGAAACGTACTCCTAACAGGTTATTTCAAAGATTCCTTTTCAGGCAAACATGTCCACAGTAAGATGAACATTTTAAAGTATGAATGAGGTTACTAGGCGTAAGTATGTAGTTGTAAGCCTGCCTTTAAATGTCCATTGCCGCATTAACAATGAATGGGGCGCTTAAAGTTAAATATCTCCAAAACTACAAATGATTTCAAAGAAGAAATCTCAAGCATGCATGTTCACAGTAAGGTGGAATTTTTGAACTGTGAATGGAGTTTCTAGGTGAAAGTGTTTTTTTGAGGTCCCAAATCCTTCCATCCGCCTCCATTATAAATCTCTGAACTTTTAAAGGAGTACAATTCTAAAACTATGCAACATTTCAAAGATTCCTTTTCAGGCAAACATGTCCACAGTAAGATGAACATTTTAAAGTATGAATGAGGTTACTAGACGTAAGTATGTAGTTGTAAGCCTGCCTTTAAATGTCCATTGCCGCATTAACAATGAATGGGGCGCTTAAAGTAAAATATCTCCAAAACTACAAATAATTTCAAAGAAAAAATCTCAAACATGCATGTCCACAGTACGGTGGAATTTTTTAACTGTGAATGGAGTTTCTAGGTGAAAGTGTTTTTTTTAGGTCCCAAATCCTTCCATCCGCCTCCATTATAAATCTCTGAACTTTTAAAGGAGTACAATTCTAAAACTATGCAACATTTCAAAGATTCCTTTTCAGGCAAACATGTCCACAGTCAGATGAACATTTTAAAGTATGAATGAGGTTACTAGGCGTAAGTATGTCGTTGTAAGCCTGCCTTTAAATGTCCATTGCCGCATTAACAATGAATGGGGCGCTTAAAGTAAAATATCTCCAAAACTACAAATAATTTCAAAGAAAAAATCTCAAGCATGCATGTCCACAGTAAGGTGGAATTTTTGAACTGTGAATGGAGTTTCTAGGTGAAAGTGTTTTTTTTGAGGTCCCAAAATCGTCCATCAACCTCCATTATAAATCTCTCAAGTTTTAAAGGAGTACAATTCTAAAACTATGCAACATTTCAAAAATTCCTTTTCAGGCAAACATGTCCACAGTAAGATGAACATTTTAAAGTATGAATGAGGTTACTAGGCGTAAGTATGTAGTTGTAAGCCTGCCTTTAAATGTCCATTGCTGCATTGACAATGCATTGGGTGCTTAAAGTTAAATATCTCCAAAACTACAAATGATTTCAAAGAAAAAATCTCAAGCATGCATGTCCACAGTAAGGTGGAATTTTTGAACTGTGAATGGAGTTTCTAGGTGAAAGTGTTTTTGTGAGGTTCCAAAATCGTCCATCGACCTCCATTATAAATCTCTGAACTTTTAAAGGAGTACAATTCAAAAACTATGCAACATTTCAAAGATTCCTTTTCAGGCAAACATGTCCACAGTAAGATGAACATTTTAAAGTATGAATGAGGTTACTAGGCGTAAGTATGTAGTTGTAAGCCTTCCTTTAAATGTCCATTGCCGCATTAACAATGCATGGGGCGCTTAAAGTTAAATATCTCCAAAACTACAAATGATTTCAAAGAAAAAATCTCAAGCATGCATGTCCACAGTAAGGTGGAATTTTTGAACTTTGAATGGAGTTTCTAGGCGAAAGTGTTTTTTTTGAGGTCCCAAAATCGTCCATCAACCTCCATTATAAATCTCTCAAGTTTTAAAGGAGTACAATTCTAAAACTATGCAACATTTCAAAGATTCCTTTTCAGGCAAACATGCCCACAGTAAGATGAACATTTTAAAGTATGAATGAGGTTACTAGGCGTAAGTATGTAGTTGTAAGCCTGCCTTTAAATGTCCATTGCTGCATTGACAATGCATTGGGTGCTTAAAGTTAAATATCTCCAAAACTACAAATGATTTCAAAGAAAAAATCTCAAGCATGCATGTCCACAGTAAGGTGGAATTTTTGAACTGTGAATGGAGTTTCTAGGTGAAAGTGTTTTTGTGAGGTTCCAAAATCGTCCATCGACCTCCATTATAAATCTCTGAACTTTTAAAGGAGTACAATTCAAAAACTATGCAACATTTCAAAGATTCCTTTTCAGGCAAACATGTCCACAGTAAGATGAACATTTTAAAGTATGAATGAGGTTACTAGGCGTAAGTATGTAGTTGTAAGCCTTCCTTTAAATGTCCATTGCCGCATTAACAATGCATTGGGCGCTTAAAGTTAAATATCTCCAAAACTACAAATGATTTCAAAGAAAAAATCTCAAGCATGCATGTCCACAGTAAGGTGGAATTTTTGAACTTTGAATGGAGTTTCTAGGCGAAAGTGTTTTCTTTTAGGTCCCAAAATCGTCCATCGACCTCCATTATAAATCTCTGAAGTTTTAAAGGAGTACAATTCTAAAACTATGCAACATTTCAAAGATTCCTTTTCAGGCAAACATGTCCACAGTAAGATGAACATTTTAAAGTATGAATGAGGTTACTAGGCGTAAGTATGTAGTTGTAAGCCTTCCTTTAAATGTCCATTGCCGCATTAACAATGCATGGGGCGCTAAAAGTTAAATATCTCCAAAACTACAAATGATTTCAAATAAAAAATCTCAAGCATGCATGTCCACAGTAAGGTGGAATTTTTGAACTGTGAATGGAGTTTCTAGGTGAAAGTGTTTTTTTGAGGTCCCAAAATCGTCCATCGACCTCCATTATAAATCTCTGAAGTTTTAAAGGAGTACAATTCTAAAACTATGCAACATTTCAAATATTTCTTTTCAGGCAAACATGTCCACAGTAAGATGAACATTTTAAAGTATGAATGAGGTTACTAGGCGTAAGTATGTAGTTGTAAGCCTGCCTTTAAATGTCCATTGCCGCATTAACAATGAATGGGGCGCTTAAAGTTAAATATCTCCAAAACTACAAATAATTTCAAAGAAAAAATCGCAAGCATGCATGTCCACAGTAAGGTGGAATTTTTTAACTGTGAATGGAGTTTCTAGGTGAAAGTGTTTTTTTGAGGTCCCAAAATCGTCCATCGACCTCCATTATAAATCTCTGAACTTTTAAAGGAGTACAATTCTAAAACTATGCAACATTTCAAAGATTCCTTTTCAGGCAAACATGTCCACAGTAAGATGAACATTTTAAAGTATGAATGAGGTTACTAGGCGTAAGTATGTAGTTGTAAGCCTGCCTTTAAATGTCCATTGCCGCATTGACAATGCATTGGGCGCTTAAAGTTAAATATCTCCAAAACTACAAATGATTTAAAAAAAAAATCTCAAGCATGCATGTCCACAGCATTTTCGTCACCAGCATTTTTCGTCACCAACATTTTTTGTCATTTTTCGTCACCAGCATTTTTTCGTCATTTTTCGTCACCAGCATTTTTTCGTCACCAGCATTTTTTTCGTCACCAGCATTTTTTGTCATTTTTCGTCACCAGCATTTTTTCGTCACCAGCATTTTTCGTCACCAGCATTTTTTGTCATTTTTCGTCACCAGCATTTTTTCACACCAGCATTCTTTCGTCACCAGAATTTTTCGTAATTTTTCGTCACCAGCATTTTTTCGTCACCAACATTTTTTGTCATTTTTCGTCACCAGCATTTTTTCGTCACCAGCATTTTTCGTCATTTTTCGTCACATGCATTTTTTCGTCACCAGCATTTTTCGTCATTTTTCGTCATTTTCCGTCACCAGCATTTTTTCGTCACCAGCATTTTTCGTCACCAGCATTTTTTCGTCACCAGCATTTTTCGTCATTTTCCGTCACCAGCATTTTTTCGTCACCAACATTTTTTGTCATTTTTCGTCACCAGCATTTTTTCGTCACCAGCATTTTTCGTCATTTTTCGTCACATGCATTTTTTCGTCACCAGCATTTTTCGTCATTTTCCGTCACCAGCATTTTTTCATCACCAGCATTTTTCGTCATTTTTCGTCACCAGCATTTTTTCGTCACCAGCATTTTTCGTCATTTTCCGTCACCAGCATTTTTTCGTCACCAGCATTTTTCGTCATTTTTCGTCACCAGCATTTTTTCGTCACCAGCATTTTTCGTCACCAGCATTTTTCGTCACCAGAATTTTTCGTCACCAGCATTTTTCGTCATTTTTCGTCATTTTTCGTCACCAGCATTTTCCGTCACCAGCATTTTTTCGTCACCAGCATTTTTTGTTTTTTGAGGTCCCAAATCCTTCCATCCGCCTCCATTATAAATCTCTGAACTTTTAAAGGAGTACAATTCTAAAACTATGCAACATTTCAAAGATTCCTTTTCAGGCAAACATGTCCAGAGTAAGATGAACATTTTAAAGTATGAATGAGGTTACTAGGCGTAAGTATGTAGTTGTAAGCCTGCCTTTAAATGTCCATTGCCGCATTAACAATGAATGGGGCGCTTAAAGTTAAATATCTCCAAAACTTATAATGGAGGTCCATCGATTCTAAAACTATGCAACATTTCAAAGATTCCTTTTCAGGCAAACATGTCCACAGTAAGATGAACATTTTAAAGTATGAATGAGGTTACTAGGCGTAAGTATGTAGTTGTAAGCCTGCCTTTAAATGTCCATTGCCGCATTAACAATGAATGGGGCGCTTAAAGTTAAATATCTCTAAAACTTATAATGGAGGTCCATCGACCTCCATTATAAATCTCTGAAGTTTTAAAGGAGTACAATTCTAAAACTATGCAACATTTCAAAGATTCTTTTTCAGGCAAACATGTCCACAGTAAGATGAACATTTTAAAGTATGAATGAGGTTACTAGGCGTAAGTATGTAGTTGTAAGCCTGCCTTTAAATGTCCATTGCCGCATTGACAATGCATTGGGCGCTTAAAGTTAAATATCTCCAAAACTACAAATGATTTCAAAGAAAAAATCTCAAGCATGCATGTCCACAGCATTTTCGTCACCAGCATTTTTCGTCATTTTTCGTCACCAGCATTTTTTGTCATTTTTCGTCACCAGCATTTTTTCGTCATTTTTCGTCACCAGCATTTTTTCGTCACCAGCATTTTTTTCGTCACCAGCATTTTTCGTCTTTTTTCGTCACCAGCATTTTTCGTCACCAGCATTTTTTGTCATTTTTCGTCACCAGCATTTTTTCACACCAGCATTTTTTCGTCACCAGCATTTTTCGTCATTTTTCGTCACCAGCAATTTTTCGTCACCAAATTTTTTTGTCATTTTTCCTCACCAGCATTTTTTCGTCACCAGCATTTTTCGTCATTTTTCGTCACATGCATTTTTTCGTCACCAGCATTTTTCGTCATTTTCCGTCACCAGCATTTTTTCGCCACCAGCATTTTTTCGTCACCAGCATTTTTCGTCATTTTTCGTCACCAGCATTTTTTCGTCACCAATTTTTTTTGTCATTTTTCGTCACCAGCATTTTTCGTCATTTTTCGTCACATGCATTTTTTCGTCACCAGCATTTTTCGTCATTTTCCGTCACCAGCATTTTTTCGCCACCAGCATTTTTCGTCACCAGCATTTTTTCGTCACAAGCATTTTTCGTCATTTTCCGTCACCAGCATTTTTTCGTCACCAGCATTTTTCGTCATTTTTCGTCACCAGCATTTTTCGTCACCAGCATTTTTCGTCACCAGCATTTTTTCGTCACCAGCATTTTTCGTCATTTTTCGTCATTTTTCGTCACCAGCATTTTCCGTCACCAGCATTTTTTCGTCACCAGAATTTTTCGTTTTTTGAGGTCCCAAATCCTTCCATCCGCCTCCATTATAAATCTCTGAACTTTTAAAGGAGTACAATTCTAAAACTATGCAACATTTCAAAGATTCCTTTTCAGGCAAACATGTCCACAGTAAGATGAACATTTTAAAGTATGAATGAGGTTACTAGGCGTAAGTATGTAGTTGTAAGCCTGCCTTTAAATGTCCATTGCCGCATTAACAATGAATGGGGCGCTTAAAGTTAAATATCTCCAAAACTACAAATAATTTCAAAGAAAAAATCGCAAGCATGCATGTCCACAGTAAGGTGGAATTTTTTAACTGTGAATGGAGTTTCTAGGTGAAAGTGTTTTTTTGAGGTCCCAAAATCGTCCATCGACCTCCATTATAAATCTCTGAAGTTTTAAAGGAGTACAATTCTAAAACTATGCAACATTTCAAAGATTCCTTTTCAGGCAAACATGTCCACAGTAAGATGAACATTTTAAAGTATGAATGAGGTTACTAGGCGTAAGTATGTAGTTGTAAGCCTTCCTTTAAATGTCCATTGCCGCATTAACAATGCATGGGTGCTTAAAGTTAAATATCTCCAAAACTACAAATGATTTCAAAGAAAAAATCTCAAGCATGCATGTCCACAGTAAGGTGGAATTTTTGAACTGTGAATGGAGTTTCTAGGTGAAAGTGTTTTTTTGAGGTCCCAAAATCGTCCATCGACCTCCATTATAAATCTCTGAAGTTTTAAAGGAGTACAATTCTAAAACTATGCAACATTTCAAAGATTCCTTTTCAGGCAAACATGTCCACAGTAAGATGAACATTTTAAAGTATGAATGAGGTTACTAGGCGTAAGTATGTAGTTGTAAGCCTGCCTTTAAATGTCCATTGCTGCATTGACAATGCATTGGGTGCTTAAAGTTAAATATCTCCAAAACTACAAATGATTTCAAAGAAAAAATCTCAAGCATGCATGTCCACAGTAAGGTGGAATTTTTGAACTGTGAATGGAGTTTGTAGGTGAAAGTGTTTTTTTGAGGTCCCAAATCCTTCCATCCGCCTCCATTATAAATCTCTGAACTTTTAAAGGAGTACAATTCTAAAACTATGCAACATTTCAAAGATTCCTTTTCAGGCAAACATGTCCACAGTAAGATGAACATTTTAAAGTATGAATGAGGTTACTAGGCGTAAGTATGTAGTTGTAAGCCTGCCTTTAAATGTCCATTGCCGCATTAACAATGAATGGGGCGCTTAAAGTTAAATATCTCCAAAACTACAAATAATTTCAAAGAAAAAATCGCAAGCATGCATGTCCACAGTAATGTGGAATTTTTTAACTGTGAATGGAGTTTCTAGGTGAAAGTGTTTTTTTGAGGTCCCAAAATCGTCCATCGACCTCCATTATAAATCTCTGAACTTTTAAAGGAGTACAATTCTAAAACTATGCAACATTTCAAAGATTCCTTTTCAGGCAAACATGTCCACAGTAAGATGAACATTTTAAAGTATGAATGAGGTTACTAGGCGTAAGTATGTAGTTGTAAGCCTGCCTTTAAATGTCCATTGCCGCATTGACAATGCATTTGGCGCTTAAAGTTAAATATCTCCAAAACTACAAATGATTTCAAAGAAAAAATCTCAAGCATGCATGTCCACAGCATTTTCGTCACCAGCATTTTTCGTCACCAGCATTTTTTGTCATTTTTCGTCACCAACATTTTTTCGTAATTTTTCGTCACCAGCATTTTTTCGTCACCAGCATTTTTCGTCACCAGCATTTTTTGTTATTTGCGTCACCAGCATTTTTTCACACCAGCATTTTTTCGTCACCAGCATTTTTCGTCATTTTTCGTCACCAGCATTTTTTCGTCACCAACATTTTTTGTCATTTTTCGTCACCAGCATTTTTTCGTCACCAGCATTTTTCGTCATTTTTCGTCACATGCATTTTTTCGTCACCAGCATTTTTCGTCATTTTCCGTCACCAGCATTTTTTCGTCACCAGCATTTTTCGTCATTTTTCGTCACCAGCATTTTTCCGTCACCAGCATTTTTTCGTCACCAGCATTTTTCGTCATTTTTCGTCACCAGCATTTTTTCGTCACCAGCATTTTTCGTCATTTTCCGCCACCAGCATTTTTTCGTCACCAGCATTTTTCGTCATTTTTCGTCATTTTTCGTCACCAGCATTTTTCGTCACCAGCATTTTTTCGTCACCAGCATTTTTCGTCATTTTTCGTCATTTTTCGTCACCAGCATTTTCCGTCACCAGCATTTTTTCGTCACCAGCATTTTTCGTTTTTTGAGGTCCCAAATCCTTCCATCCGCCTCCATTATAAATCTCTGAACTTTTAAAGGAGTACAATTCTAAAACTATGCAACATTTCAAAGATTCCTTTTCAGGCAAACATGTCCACAGTAAGATGAACATTTTAAAGTATGAATGAGGTTACTAGGCGTAAGTATGTAGTTGTAAGCCTTCCTTTAAATGTCCATTGCCGCATTAACAATGCATGGGACGCTTAAAGTTAAATATCTCCAAAACTACAAATGATTTCAAAGAAAAAATCTCAAGCATGCATGTCCACAGTAAGGTGGAATTTTTGAACTTTGAATGGAGTTTCTAGGCGAAAGTGTTTTTTTTAGGTCCCAAAATCGTCCATCGACCTCCATTATAAATCTCTGAAGTTTTAAAGGAGTACAATTCTAAAACTATGCAACATTTCAAAGATTCCTTTTCAGGCAAACATGTCCACAGTAAGATGAACATTTTAAAGTATGAATGAGGTTACTAGGCGTAAGTATGTAGTTGTAAGCCTTCCTTTAAATGTCCATTGCCGCATTAACAATGCATGGGGCGCTTAAAGTTAAATATCTCCAAAACTACAAATGATTTCAAAGAAAAAATCTCAAGCATGCATGTCCGGTCAGGGGATCTTAGTATAATCTTACATTTCAGTCCAATTCACTTTTTAAAAAAATATTTTACTGATTTTCCTTTCAGACCCCAAATTAGATATTGCTCAATTTTTCAAATATTCACTTCCAATTTGAAGCTCAGATTATACTAAAATCCCATAAGCCTGTGAAGGAATCTTAGTATAATCTGAGATTCAATTCGAATTCACTTCTCAAGTCTATTTTACTGATTTTCGTTTCAGAACCTAGATAAAACATTGCTTCATTTTTTCAATTTTCTATCCCACCAAAAAATCAGGAAAATGCTCCATTTTTCTGATATTCTGCTTAGTATTTTGTCTTGTTTTGATTTGGGACTGACACTGAGAAAAGCTCAAAATAGGTTTTTTTTCAAATCTTTCATCCCAGAATAAAAATCAAAGAATGTCTTCATTTTTCCAATTTTCTAGCCTACCCAAAAATCAGGAAAATGCTCCATTTTTCTGATATTCTGCTTAGTATTTTGGCTTCTTTTGATTTGGGACTGACACTGAAAAAATCTCTTAAAAACGGCTTTTGCCATTTTTTCATCCCAGAACAAAAATCAAAGAATGGCTTCAATTTTCCAAATTTCTAGCCTACCCAAAAATCAGGAAAATGCTCCATTTTTCTGATATTCTGATTAGTCTTTTGGCATCTTTTGATTTGGGACTGACACTGAAAAAAGCTCTTAAAAACGGGTTTTGACATTTTTTTATCCCAGAACAAAAATCAAAGAATGGCTTCATTTTTCCAAATTTGTCGCCTACCCAAAAATCTGGAAAATGCTCCATTTTTCTAATATTCTGATTAGTATTTTGGCGTATTTTGATTTGGGACTGACAAAGGAAAACATGTTTTTTTGTCTTTGTTTTTCAAAATGTCAGTCATCTTTATATCTACATTTTTCATCAAAACAAAGAAGTCACGTGACTATGTGTTAAATCACATGGTCTTTGTCCTTCAAAGTAAAAGTTGTAGTCTAACATGTAAGCAATAGGATCTACAGACAGTCATTAACACCACATGTAATGACTGTACGATGTTGTTTTTAATGCGTTTTATTTTTATTTTTTTTAGATCAAAGCTACGGCTCACAAAAGTATGTTGCAAGACTATCAAACCTTTGTGGGACATAAAACCGTAAACCCCTTAGAATTATATACTTGTGGTGAGGAAGCTCCACCAGCAGGGGTCATTCATTTTCCCCTTGTGCCTCCCAACTTCACAGCACCTTCATAGTTTTACTGAGGTGCTGTCAACCAAGCAATCTTTTTGTTCTTCTATACTAATATTTTTCTTTCACATCAGGATTGACGAGTTCACCCATTTTCAACCTGTCTTCATCTTACTACTATATAATTGACAAAAGCTCCGAAAGTTCGTGCGGGGTAAGCAAGCACAGGATCACTCCATTTGCCCCGAGATTTGCCACAGACTGTTGATCAGAGCTATGGCTATGTTTTAGGCAACTTACCCTACCTCGATCTATGATTGGACTCTCGGTTTGATTGATTATCTGATTTGCCTATCAGACCATCAGCCTGATCTGGCAGGTTGCCATAGCAACCAGATACAGGAAGTCTGACCTCTTTATAACATGACCGAGGTTGGGAGGTTGGGAGGATGTGACTAGAGGCTATGGCCGCAAAGCAAATCGGGGAGGGAGGAGAGGGGAGGAGAGGAGCCGGGAGGAGAGGGGAGGCCAGAGAAGCCGGACTTCGCATGACGTGTGTGCAGACCTGGCCTATATATTAGGCCTATGATGATTGTATCAGACTGTTAGCCACACCATTGAAGGATGAGGAGGAAATTGACTATTTAGAAGGGATGACAGAGGAAATGTTTGGAGAGTTTGAAGCGGCCCTGACATCTGATGAGTTTTGGACCTCGGATCTAGGGGGTCATAGGCCATATAGGCCAGGTCTGACGTGTGTGCAGACATGGCTAGAGGTTAGGGCCGCAAAGCAAAGCAAAGCGGGGAGCCGAGGGGAGACGGACTTCGCATGACGTGTGTGCAGAGCTATAATTAGCCGTCATGGTTCATAAATATCTCTTACAGAGCATCTTACAGAGCCACGTCACATGTCATTATTGTCTCCGCCAGGAGACATTGTTTTCAATTTCCACATGTCAAGCTAACATTGGTCAAGCCTCACGTGACACGTGACAATACGGTGAAATAGTGTGATCTGATTGGCTAGTGACGTATAGCGGCCTATAAATACATGTGTCACTTTGAAAGAGTCTTAGCCTCTTTCAAAGTGAGGTAAGATAGGAATAATCACGAAATGGCGGATACTGTAACAATTGGATAGGACACTTACACAGACAGGACAGATAGGACACTTATACAGACAGGACGGATAAGACACTTATACAGACAGGACACTTACACAGACAGGACGGATAGAACACTTACATAGACAGGACGGATAGGACACTTATACAGACAGGACGGATAGGACACTTATACAGACAGGACACTTATACAGACAGGACGGATAGGACAGTTATACAGACGGATAGGACACTTGTGTCATGTTACTTTGACACAGTAACATGTTCTATTTTTTTGAAAGAATTAGAACATAAGAATTAGAACATTCCCAACATTCCCAACACAAGTCTGCTGGCGGAGACTTGTGCTCCGAGGAGCACTTTTTCTAGTTATTATTATTATTATTTTGTTTCGTAATGATGTGTTTTTGGGGCGGTGTAACCGCCCCCTATAAGTGAGGTTTGGACACTGACCAATCCTGCACCGTGATTGGCCAATAGTCTACAACGCAGTCTACAACCCTAACCCTTCCACAGTCAATGCAAATCAATACTTTTGCAAAGTTAGCCAATCACATTACATCTTGTGTCATCACCACTAGCTGTAATGTGTTTGGCTGACTTTGCAAATTCAGGACTGTGATTGGATAGCGAAACACATGACGCATGTGCAGCCCTATGAATAGCAGTATGGACTTAAAAAAAACACTTTTATGTTTTTTTAAGTGAATCACTTCCATCACTGTGATGACCACTGTGACCACACCGCCCACTTCACACTGGGTGTGATTTTTTATTTGTTAAACTAGATGTGAGGGCCGCAAAGCGGCCCTGACATCTAAGTTATTTAAACAACAGACAAATTGTGCAATGAAATAATTTGTCGTGTGTCGGTGAAATTAAGAGCAGACAAGACAAGACAAGTTCAAATTAAATGTATTTATTAATCAAGCATTAAGTTAAAAGTTAGAGAAATGTACTTAACAGAGATCTCTGGGCTCACACTAGCTTTCCTTATCATCAACAAATTGCATCGAGGTCACCTCACAAAGTCTGAGCCCTCCTATCTGTCACTAGAGCCCCTATATACTGAAATGTGTGATGGTCTTCAGGTTGGTAGAGACACCTCCTTCGTCTGCCCTTCGCCACCTGACTCAGCATTTCTCTTCAAACAATGTGGGGGGGGGGGGGGGGCATTTCTCTCCAACCTGCATCTTTCTAAGATCAGGGAAGGACATAATGAACAGAAACCACAAATGCAAACACATTTACAGACAGATGACCTCTCATCACTCCAACTGCCGGCCCATCTGACAGTTTTGATTTTTTCATTAGGACAGCAATTAAACAATAGTAATTCAAGCAATCGCATATTCTTATTATAATACAAACTAGTAATAACTAAAGCTTTAAAAGGATATCGTTTGCCATCAGATGTCAGACTTTTTGTTGTCTCCATCTATGGGTATCTCCATTTGGGAAGGCTGTGATCGAATAGGTCACTAAAGTCGGGACTGATGTCAGGATGTCATTTGTATATGTGAGGGAACTTAATTTAACAGACTAAACATCTTTTTTATTTTAAAAGAAAAACCTCTCTGTCACACTTATGCCAGTGTGCCAGCGGTGATCACCCTGGCCTCCCCTGTGCCAATGTTGGTACCCGTGCCTAAGGTTGCCTAACCCTGTGTTCAGCTAACCTCACAAAAATGTGCGTTTCATCAGAGAAAAATAAATTCTCCACAGCAGGATTCGAATCCGGAGGGCTAAATAGAAAGTGCTAGGTGTTTGAAATGTTGAATAAACATTCGATTTCCAACCATAACTGACACTCTGTTGTATCTTCTTAAATGTTCTGAGCTGTAGAAAATGTGACCTGAAGAGACTTAATGTGAAGTTTGCCCTGTTCACTTAGGGCAAAGTATGGTCTGGTCTAGTCAAGTCTGTAATCATCCAGGGGGAGTGGAGGGAACGGTGGAGCATCTTTGTGATGCAGTACTGTATGTGCAGTGCTTTCACTGGGGGCTTTTGGTAGGACAGAACACTTCCAGCCTGGACAGGTCCAAAGCGGGAGTCAACCAAGGGTTTATGCAGACATTCCCATGGTGCAGACTAATGGCCTGGACAGGGGGGTCAAAGTTCTTGTATGCCTCTTCAACCTTGAGCACCGAAAGGTCATGGAGAGGTCCAGCAAGAGCCTTGTACTGTAGAGTGTCATTCTGTAACACAGATGAGTGACACTAGTTGGTATACTCCACATGTTTTATACTTAATAACTCAACATGTAATAACATTGGGACATTATAATTTCAATATCACAATAATAATATTTGTTAGTGTTTATCAATTTCAGAGTACAGTAGTACTAAAACAGTAGTACATATTTACATACCTAATTCATCCTTCTAAAGTTCTTGTCTTCGATGACTTGGTGATGGTCATTTGCCCGACTGGACCAGGTTTCAGCCCCTATGACTCTCAGGTCATGGCCCTGGTGAGATGAAGGAGGAGCCCGGCCAGGAGGCCACCCACAGAGCCTAGTCCCTCCACGTGCCAGAGCCTCCCCGTGTTCAGGCAGAGTAGTTCCGGAGAAGCGGACTGAGTGGCCCTGTCTTTACCTATAGGACTGACCGTGGGTAGCTACCTGGGATGTAAGTTGGGGCTTGATCAACCCCGGCTGGGTCACCTGGGCGAGGGTGTATGTTGCGAGACCCAAAACACCCTATGACCCCAGGCTACAACACTGATGATACATCCCAGGTGCATCCATGTGATGTATTCTTAATTGTATGCACTTAATTTAGGAGAGAATATCTCAACTGTTCTTGGCTAATATGACCCCTGGGAACAACTTAGGAACTGTGACTAATTCTCTATCCGGGATGAAATACCCGAAAATGACCTCGCCCTCTTTTTAAATGACCATAACCGGTGCACTATACGTTTGAACCACATTTTGAGCTACTGTATGAATGCAAACTTGGTGTCTAAATCCTGTTTTCTGACAATTAGAAACATGTTTGAATGCTTATTTTTATGATTTAATCTATCTAGAGGACACTAATTTGATTATCACAAATATGGCTACTATGTTATGAAACAACCAATGTATCTTACGATGTAATTTTATTGAAACAAGAATGATTTAACAGTAGAACTAATTCCTATGATGATAGGCATACAGCTACAGCTAATACAGTATGTTCAACAATGCTCAGCATAAAGTGTAATACTATATAGTATACTATTCTATACACCATTGACTAGTATGATATCATACAGTACTAGTCACTAGCCACTGTCAGGATTCATCTACTCTGCTGTGGAAACCACGGCTCTTGCCGGCGTACAATATATGATGATGATAACCATACACAGTACTCCAATCTTTGGAAAATCCATCTTTTCAGGCTCCAAAGTAAGGGTGACCAGAGTTTCTTTGAGATACCTGCACTCCTTTTCCCATAGTCAGGGAAGGCTGATGTTGGTCAAATAGTACCAGGTCCCTTGAGAACCTTCCTCCCACCCAAGCTGCACTGATTGAGCATATCAGAACCTGGGAACCTTACTGGACCCATCTTGCAGATGCCAGTAAATCTTGCGCCATCCTCCTCCACTGTGGCTGCAAAAGTCATGTAGTGGACACAGCAAATGCTGCAAAACTGGAGTCTGCTGCATCTCTATATGTAGATGTTGTGTGATTAGGACATTAAAAACAGTCATCACCCGAGGATTCATAAGGATCAAACACATGCAACTGTGTGTGCGTGCGTGCGTGCGTGCGTGCGTGCGTGCGTGCGTGCGTGCGTGCGTGTGTGTGTGTGATAAAGTATGTACTATGTACAGTATCAGTTATCGCAGAACGGTTCTGTTGTTGTAGTAACACCAAGACACATTCCTAGCAACGATTTGTTGTTTAGCAATTCACTTTTCTGATTATAATTTGAACATATTGTTCAAGTTTCATACACCTTCTTTGACTATTATGATAGTATTCACTTTATGCTGAGCATTGATGTGCATACTGTACTGGTTGTTTCTGTACCCTTTGGATTCTATAGTCATATTATGTTGTTTTGATAAAATTACATTGTTTTCTCCGGTTTGATCTTAACTCATTCCTTCAACGACTGTATACACTCAGTCTGGATGAAACTTTATGTTACAAAACATGTTTGGTCATATTTGGCCATATTTGTAATAAGCAAGTTAGTGTGCTCTACATGGATTCAATCATAAATATGAGCATTCCGATGTGTTTCTAAAGCTCAAAAAGTATAAAGTAGACACGAAGTTTGCCAAAAATGTCACTAAGGTAAGTGAAACACATTTGCAAAACTAATATTTCTTTGAAATATGCAAAATAGAGGTCCATCCACACCCAGTCATAAAGATAAGCATTCCAACATGTTTCTAATTGTCAAAAGAAACATGATTTAGACACCAAGTTTTCTCATTTATAGCTCATCTGGTTACAAAGCTTTAGCCAAAACCTTTTTCAGGTGGTGGCCATTTTCGATTTGGCCACAATGACGACCCAGAGCATTGCTGGCTCAGGTACCCTTGCTCAATCATTGGAGCATGCCCTGGGTAACATCAATTTAGGTGCTTCTAGACTGATTCACACAAAATTATTCCTATAGCCCTGGACTGTAATATGTTGGCAGTTTCTTTTGCATTTTTTAGCTGTTCTGTCATAAAATATCAACTTAGAAATATTACACTTTACTATGTTTCCCTAAACATAAGTATTGTGAACATTTTGAGCTTCTCAGTAAATCTGTAGCTCCAACAGTTTAGCGGATAGAGCCATGTTGGAAGTAGTGCACCGGTTATGGTCATTTTAAAAAGGGCATGGTCATTTTCGGGTATTTCATCCCGGATAAAGAATTAGTCACAGTTCATAAGTTGTTCCCTGGGGTCATATTAGCCAAGAACAGTTGAGATATTCTCTCCTAAATTAAGTGCATACATATCTAAGCCAGGTCCTAGAAAGTGAATGACCCCTGCTGGTGGAGCTTCCACACCACAAGTATATAGTTGTAAGGAGTTTACTGTTTTATGTCCCAGAAAGGTTTTAGTAGTCTTGCAACATACTTTTGTGAGACGTAGCTTTGATCTAAAAAAAAAAAGACAGAAAATGCATTAAAAAACACATCATACATTCATTACATGTGGTGTTAATGACTGTAATGACTGTAGATCCTATTGCTTGCATGTTAGACTACAACTTTTACTTTGAAGGACAAAGACCATGTGCTTTGACACATGGTCACATGGCTTCGTTGTTTTGATGAAAAAAGATGATTGACATTTTGAATAATAACCTTTTCAGGCTTTTAGAGTCCAGATGAATTAAGAAAAACAAAGACAAATAAAGAGCGTTTTCCTTTGTCAGTCCCAAATCAAAAAAATGCCAAAATACTAATCAGAATATCAGAAAAATGGAGCATTTTCCTGATTTTTTGGTGGGCTAGAAAATTGGAAAAATGAAGCCATTATTTGATTTTTTTCTGGGATGAAAAAATTGGGAAAAAAAACATTTTCAGCTTTTCTCAGTGTCAGTCCCAAATCAAAATACGCCAAAATACTAAGCCGAATATCAGAAAAATTGAGCATTTTCTTGATTTGTTGGTAGGCTAGAAAATTTGAAAAATTAAGCCATTATTAGATTTTTGGTCTGCGATGAAAAAAATGGCAAAAAACTTTTTTAAGAGTTTTTTTCAGTGTCAGTCCCAAATCAAATCATGCCAAAATACTAATCAGAATATCAAAAATTAGAGCATTTTCCTGATTTTTTGGTGGGCTAGAAAATTGGAAAAATAAAGCCATTATTTGATTTTTGGTCTGGGATGAAAAACACAAAAAAACTTTTTTAAGAGCTTTTTTACAGTGTCAGTTCCAAATCGAAAAAAGCAAAAATACTAATGAGAATATCAGAAAAATGGGCCATTTTCAAGATTTTAGGGTGGACAAGAAATTTAAAAAAATTAAGCAATGTTTTATTTAGGTTCTGAAACGAATATTAGTAAAATATACTTTTCAGACGCTTATTCCAATCGAAGAACAAATAATACATAAGATGCCCTGACTCCAAAAAGCCCGGGGGATCTTAGTATAATCTGAGCTTCAAATTGGAAGTGAATATTAGAAAAATTGAGCAATATCTAATTTGGGGTCTGAAAGGAAAATCAGTAAAATATTTTTTTAAAAAGTGAAATGGACTGAAATGTGAGATTATACTAAGATCCCCTGACCCATGTCCACAGTAAGGTGGAATTTTGGAACTGTGAATGGAGTTTCTAGGTGAAAGTGTTTTTTTGAGGTCCCAAAATCGTCCATCGACCTCCATTATAAATCTCTGAACTTTTAAAGGAGTACAATTCTAAAACTATGCAACATTTCAAAGATTCCTTTTCAGGCAAACATGTCCACAGTAAGATGAACATTTTAAAGTATGAATGAGGTTACTAGGCGTAAGTATGTAGTTGTAAGCCTGCCTTTAAATGTCCATTGCCGCATTGACAATGCATTTGGCGCTTAAAGTTAAATATCTCCAAAACTACAAATGATTTCAAAGAAAAAATCTCAAGCATGCATGTCCACAGCATTTTCGTCACCAGCATTTTTCGTCACCAGCATTTTTTGTCATTTTTCTTCACCAACATTTTTTCGTAATTTTTCGTCACCAGCATTTTTTCGTCACCAGCATTTTTTTCGTCACCAGCATTTTTCGGCATTTTTCGTCACCAGCATTTTTTCGTCACCAGCATTTTTTGTCATTTTCCGTCACCAGCATTTTTTCGTCACCAACATTTTTTGTCATTTTTCGTCACCAGCAATTTTCCGTCACCAGCATTTTTTCGTCACCAGCATTTTTCGTCATTTTTCGTCACCAGCATTTTTTCGTCACCAGCATTTTTCGTCATTTTCCGCCACCAGCATTTTTTCGTCACCAGCATTTTTCGTCATTTTTCGTCATTTTTCGTCACCAGCATTTTTCGTCACCAGCATTTTTTCGTCACCAGCATTTTTCGTCATTTTTCGTCATTTTTCGTCACCAGCATTTTCCGTCACCAGCATTTTTTCGTCACCAGCATTTTTCGTTTTTTGAGGTCCCAAATCCTTCCATCCGCCTCCATTATAAATCTCTGAACTTTTAAAGGAGTACAATTCTAAAACTATGCAACATTTCAAAGATTCCTTTTCAGGCAAACATGTCCACAGTAAGATGAACATTTTAAAGTATGAATGAGGTTACTAGGCGTAAGTATGTAGTTGTAAGCCTTCCTTTAAATGTCCATTGCCGCATTAACAATGCATGGGACGCTTAAAGTTAAATATCTCCAAAACTACAAATGATTTCAAAGAAAAAATCTCAAGCATGCATGTCCACAGTAAGGTGGAATTTTTGAACTTTGAATGGAGTTTCTAGGCGAAAGTGTTTTTTTTAGGTCCCAAAATCGTCCATCGACCTCCATTATAAATCTCTGAAGTTTTAAAGGAGTACAATTCTAAAACTATGCAACATTTCAAAGATTCCTTTTCAGGCAAACATGTCCAAAGTAAGATGAACATTTTAAAGTATGAATGAGGTTACTAGGCGTAAGTATGTAGTTGTAAGCCTTCCTTTAAATGTCCATTGCCGCATTAACAATGCATGGGGCGCTTAAAGTTAAATATCTCCAAAACTACAAATGATTTCAAAGAAAAAATCTCAAGCATGCATGTCCACAGTAAGGTGGAATTTTTGAACTGTGAATGGAGTTTCTAGGTGAAAGTGTTTTTTTGAGGTCCCAAAATCGTCCATCGACCTCCATTATAAATCTCTGAACTTTTAAAGGAGTACAATTCTAAAACTATGCAACATTTCAAAGATTCCTTTTCAGGCAAACATGTCCACAGTAAGATGAACATTTTAAAGTATGAATGAGGTTACTAGGCGTAAGTATGTAGTTGTAAGCCTGCCTTTAAATGTCCATTGCCGCATTGACAATGCATTTGGCGCTTAAAGTTAAATATCTCCAAAACTACAAATGATTTCAAAGAAAAAATCTCAAGCATGCATGTCCACAGCATTTTCGTCACCAGCATTTTTCGTCACCAGCATTTTTTGTCATTTTTCTTCACCAACATTTTTTCGTAATTTTTCGTCACCAGCATTTTTTCGTCACCAGCATTTTTTTCGTCACCAGCATTTTTCGGCATTTTTCGTCACCAGCATTTTTTCGTCACCAGCATTTTTCGTCATTTTCCGTCACCAGCATTTTTTCGTCACCAACATTTTTTGTCATTTTTCGTCACCAGCAATTTTCCGTCACCAGCATTTTTTCGTCACCAGCATTTTTCGTCATTTTTCGTCACCAGCATTTTTTCGTCACCAGCATTTTTCGTCATTTTCCGCCACCAGCATTTTTTCGTCACCAGCATTTTTCGTCATTTTTCGTCATTTTTCGTCACCAGCATTTTTCGTCACCAGCATTTTTTCGTCACCAGCATTTTTCGTCATTTTTCGTCATTTTTCGTCACCAGCATTTTCCGTCACCAGCATTTTTTCGTCACCAGCATTTTTCGTTTTTTGAGGTCCCAAATCCTTCCATCCGCCTCCATTATAAATCTCTGAACTTTTAAAGGAGTACAATTCTAAAACTATGCAACATTTCAAAGATTCCTTTTCAGGCAAACATGTCCACAGTAAGATGAACATTTTAAAGTATGAATGAGGTTACTAGGCGTAAGTATGTAGTTGTAAGCCTGCCTTTAAATGTCCATTGCCGCATTAACAATGAATGGGGCGCTTAAAGTTAAATATCTCCAAAACTACAAATAATTTCAAAGAAAAAATCGCAAGCATGCATGTCCACAGTAATGTGGAATTTTTTAACTGTGAATGGAGTTTCTAGGTGAAAGTGTTTTTTTGAGGTCCCAAAATCGTCCATCGACCTCCATTATAAATCTCTGAACTTTTAAAGGAGTACAATTCTAAAACTATGCAACATTTCAAAGATTCCTTTTCAGGCAAACATGTCCACAGTAAGATGAACATTTTAAAGTATGAATGAGGTTACTAGGCGTAAGTATGTAGTTGTAAGCCTGCCTTTAAATGTCCATTGCCGCATTGACAATGCATTTGGCGCTTAAAGTTAAATATCTCCAAAACTACAAATGATTTCAAAGAAAAAATCTCAAGCATGCATGTCCACAGCATTTTCGTCACCAGCATTTTTCGTCACCAGCATTTTTTGTCATTTTTCGTCACCAACATTTTTTCGTAATTTTTCGTCACCAGCATTTTTTCGTCACCAGCATTTTTTTCGTCACCAGCATTTTTCGTCATTTTTCGTCACCAGCATTTTTTCGTCACCAGCATTTTTCGTCACCAGCATTTTTTGTTATTTGCGTCACCAGCATTTTTTCACACCAGCATTTTTTCGTCACCAGCATTTTTCGTCATTTTTCGTCACCAGCATTTTTTCGTCACCAACATTTTTTGTCATTTTTCGTCACCAGCATTTTTTCGTCACCAGCATTTTTCGTCATTTTTCGTCACATGCATTTTTTCGTCACCAGCATTTTTCGTCATTTTCCGTCACCAGCATTTTTTCGTCACCAGCATTTTTCGGCATTTTTCGTCACCAGCATTTTTTCGTCACCAGCATTTTTCGTCATTTTCCGTCACCAGCATTTTTTCGTCACCAACATTTTTTGTCATTTTTCGTCACCAGCAATTTTCCGTCACCAGCATTTTTTCGTCACCAGCATTTTTCGTCATTTTTCGTCACCAGCATTTTTTCGTCACCAGCATTTTTCGTCATTTTCCGCCACCAGCATTTTTTCGTCACCAGCATTTTTCGTCATTTTTCGTCATTTTTCGTCACCAGCATTTTTCGTCACCAGCATTTTTTCGTCACCAGCATTTTTCGTCATTTTTCGTCATTTTTCGTCACCAGCATTTTCCGTCACCAGCATTTTTTCGTCACCAGCATTTTTCGTTTTTTGAGGTCCCAAATCCTTCCATCCGCCTCCATTATAAATCTCTGAACTTTTAAAGGAGTACAATTCTAAAACTATGCAACATTTCAAAGATTCCTTTTCAGGCAAACATGTCCACAGTAAGATGAACATTTTAAAGTATGAATGAGGTTACTAGGCGTAAGTATGTAGTTGTAAGCCTTCCTTTAAATGTCCATTGCCGCATTAACAATGCATGGGACGCTTAAAGTTAAATATCTCCAAAACTACAAATGATTTCAAAGAAAAAATCTCAAGCATGCATGTCCACAGTAAGGTGGAATTTTTGAACTTTGAATGGAGTTTCTAGGCGAAAGTGTTTTTTTTAGGTCCCAAAATCGTCCATCGACCTCCATTATAAATCTCTGAAGTTTTAAAGGAGTACAATTCTAAAACTATGCAACATTTCAAAGATTCCTTTTCAGGCAAACATGTCCAAAGTAAGATGAACATTTTAAAGTATGAATGAGGTTACTAGGCGTAAGTATGTAGTTGTAAGCCTTCCTTTAAATGTCCATTGCCGCATTAACAATGCATGGGGCGCTTAAAGTTAAATATCTCCAAAACTACAAATGATTTCAAAGAAAAAATCTCAAGCATGCATGTCCACAGTAAGGTGGAATTTTTGAACTGTGAATGGAGTTTCTAGGTGAAAGTGTTTTTTTGAGGTCCCAAAATCGTCCATCGACCTCCATTATAAATCTCTGAACTTTTAAAGGAGTACAATTCTAAAACTATGCAACATTTCAAAGATTCCTTTTCAGGCAAACATGTCCACAGTAAGATGAACATTTTAAAGTATGAATGAGGTTACTAGGCGTAAGTATGTAGTTGTAAGCCTGCCTTTAAATGTCCATTGCCGCATTGACAATGCATTTGGCGCTTAAAGTTAAATATCTCCAAAACTACAAATGATTTCAAAGAAAAAATCTCAAGCATGCATGTCCACAGCATTTTCGTCACCAGCATTTTTCGTCACCAGCATTTTTTGTCATTTTTCTTCACCAACATTTTTTCGTAATTTTTCGTCACCAGCATTTTTTCGTCACCAGCATTTTTTTCGTCACCAGCATTTTTCGGCATTTTTCGTCACCAGCATTTTTTCGTCACCAGCATTTTTCGTCATTTTCCGTCACCAGCATTTTTTCGTCACCAACATTTTTTGTCATTTTTCGTCACCAGCAATTTTCCGTCACCAGCATTTTTTCGTCACCAGCATTTTTCGTCATTTTTCGTCACCAGCATTTTTTCGTCACCAGCATTTTTCGTCATTTTCCGCCACCAGCATTTTTTCGTCACCAGCATTTTTCGTCATTTTTCGTCATTTTTCGTCACCAGCATTTTTCGTCACCAGCATTTTTTCGTCACCAGCATTTTTCGTCATTTTTCGTCATTTTTCGTCACCAGCATTTTCCGTCACCAGCATTTTTTCGTCACCAGCATTTTTCGTTTTTTGAGGTCCCAAATCCTTCCATCCGCCTTCATTATAAATCTCTGAACTTTTAAAGGAGTACAATTCTAAAACTATGCAACATTTCAAAGATTCCTTTTCAGGCAAACATGTCCACAGTAAGATGAACATTTTAAAGTATGAATGAGGTTACTAGGCGTAAGTATGTAGTTGTAAGCCTTCCTTTAAATGTCCATTGCCGCATTAACAATGCATGGGACGCTTAAAGTTAAATATCTCCAAAACTACAAATGATTTCAAAGAAAAAATCTCAAGCATGCATGTCCACAGTAAGGTGGAATTTTTGAACTTTGAATGGAGTTTCTAGGCGAAAGTGTTTTTTTTAGGTCCCAAAATCGTCCATCGACCTCCATTATAAATCTCTGAAGTTTTAAAGGAGTACAATTCTAAAACTATGCAACATTTCAAAGATTCCTTTTCAGGCAAACATGTCCAAAGTAAGATGAACATTTTAGAGTATGAATGAGGTTACTAGGCGTAAGTATGTAGTTGTAAGCCTTCCTTTAAATGTCCATTGCCGCATTAACAATGCATGGGGCGCTTAAAGTTAAATATCTCCAAAACTACAAATGATTTCAAAGAAAAAATCTCAAGCATGCATGTCCACAGTAAGGTGGAATTTTTGAACTGTGAATGGAGTTTCTAGGTGAAAGTGTTTTTTTGAGGTCCCAAAATCGTCCATCGACCTCCATTATAAATCTCTGAACTTTTAAAGGAGTACAATTCTAAAACTATGCAACATTTCAAAGATTCCTTTTCAGGCAAACATGTCCACAGTAAGATGAACATTTTAAAGTATGAATGAGGTTACTAGGCGTACGTATGTAGTTGTAAGCCTGCCTTTAAATGTCCATTGCCGCATTGACAATGCATTTGGCGCTTAAAGTTAAATATCTCCAAAACTACAAATGATTTCAAAGAAAAAATCTCAAGCATGCATGTCCACAGCATTTTCGTCACCAGCATTTTTCGTCACCAGCATTTTTTGTCATTTTTCTTCACCAACATTTTTTCGTAATTTTTCGTCACCAGCATTTTTTCGTCACCAGCATTTTTTTCGTCACCAGCATTTTTCGTCATTTTTCGTCACCAGCATTTTTTCGTCACCAGCATTTTTCGTCACCAGCATTTTTTGTTATTTGCGTCACCAGCATTTTTTCACACCAGCATTTTTTCGTCACCAGCATTTTTCGTCATTTTTCGTCACCAGCATTTTTTCGTCACCAACATTTTTTGTCATTTTTCGTCACCAGCATTTTTTCGTCACCAGCATTTTTCGTCATTTTCCGTCACCAGCATTTTTTCGTCACCAGCATTTTTCGGCATTTTTCGTCACCAGCATTTTTTCGTCACCAGCATTTTTCTTCATTTTCCGTCACCAGCATTTTTTCGTCACCAACATTTTTTGTCATTTTTCGTCACCAGCATTTTTTCGTCACCAGCATTTTTCGTCATTTTTCGTCACATGCATTTTTTCGTCACCAGCATTTTTTGTCATTTTCCGTCACCAGCATTTTTTCGTCACCAGCATTTTTCGTCATTTTTCGTCACCAGCATTTTTTCGTCACCAGCATTTTTCGTCATTTTCCGCCACCAGCATTTTTTCGTCACCAGCATTTTTCGTCATTTTTCGTCATTTTTCGTCACCAGCATTTTTCGTCACCAGCATTTTTTCGTCACCAGCATTTTTCGTCATTTTTCGTCATTTTTCGTCACCAGCATTTTCCGTCACCAGCATTTTTTCGTCACCAGCATTTTTCGTTTTTTGAGGTCCCAAATCCTTCCATCCGCCTCCATTATAAATCTCTGAACTTTTAAAGGAGTACAATTCTAAAACTATGCAACATTTCAAAGATTCCTTTTCAGGCAAACATGTCCACAGTAAGATGAACATTTTAAAGTATGAATGAGGTTACTAGGCGTAAGTATGTAGTTGTAAGCCTTCCTTTAAATGTCCATTGCCGCATTAACAATGCATGGGACGCTTAAAGTTAAATATCTCCAAAACTACAAATGATTTCAAAGAAAAAATCTCAAGCATGCATGTCCACAGTAAGGTGGAATTTTTGAACTTTGAATGGAGTTTCTAGGCGAAAGTGTTTTTTTTAGGTCCCAAAATCGTCCATCGACCTCCATTATAAATCTCTGAAGTTTTAAAGGAGTACAATTCTAAAACTATGCAACATTTCAAAGATTCCTTTTCAGGCAAACATGTCCAAAGTAAGATGAACATTTTAAAGTATGAATGAGGTTACTAGGCGTAAGTATGTAGTTGTAAGCCTTCCTTTAAATGTCCATTGCCGCATTAACAATGCATGGGGCGCTTAAAGTTAAATATCTCCAAAACTACAAATGATTTCAAAGAAAAAATCTCAAGCATGCATGTCCACAGTAAGGTGGAATTTTTGAACTGTGAATGGAGTTTCTAGGTGAAAGTGTTTTTTTGAGGTCCCAAAATCGTCCATCGACCTCCATTATAAATCTCTGAACTTTTAAAGGAGTACAATTCTAAAACTATGCAACATTTCAAAGATTCCTTTTCAGGCAAACATGTCCACAGTAAGATGAACATTTTAAAGTATGAATGAGGTTACTAGGCGTAAGTATGTAGTTGTAAGCCTGCCTTTAAATGTCCATTGCCGCATTGACAATGCATTTGGCGCTTAAAGTTAAATATCTCCAAAACTACAAATGATTTCAAAGAAAAAATCTCAAGCATGCATGTCCACAGCATTTTCGTCACCAGCATTTTTCGTCACCAGCATTTTTTGTCATTTTTCTTCACCAACATTTTTTCGTAATTTTTCGTCACCAGCATTTTTTCGTCACCAGCATTTTTTTCGTCACCAGCATTTTTCGGCATTTTTCGTCACCAGCATTTTTTCGTCACCAGCATTTTTCGTCATTTTCCGTCACCAGCATTTTTTCGTCACCAACATTTTTTGTCATTTTTCGTCACCAGCAATTTTCCGTCACCAGCATTTTTTCGTCACCAGCATTTTTCGTCATTTTTCGTCACCAGCATTTTTTCGTCACCAGCATTTTTCGTCATTTTCCGCCACCAGCATTTTTTCGTCACCAGCATTTTTCGTCATTTTTCGTCATTTTTCGTCACCAGCATTTTTCGTCACCAGCATTTTTTCGTCACCAGCATTTTTCGTCATTTTTCGTCATTTTTCGTCACCAGCATTTTCCGTCACCAGCATTTTTTCGTCACCAGCATTTTTCGTTTTTTGAGGTCCCAAATCCTTCCATCCGCCTCCATTATAAATCTCTGAACTTTTAAAGGAGTACAATTCTAAAACTATGCAACATTTCAAAGATTCCTTTTCAGGCAAACATGTCCACAGTAAGATGAACATTTTAAAGTATGAATGAGGTTACTAGGCGTAAGTATGTAGTTGTAAGCCTTCCTTTAAATGTCCATTGCCGCATTAACAATGCATGGGACGCTTAAAGTTAAATATCTCCAAAACTACAAATGATTTCAAAGAAAAAATCTCAAGCATGCATGTCCACAGTAAGGTGGAATTTTTGAACTGTGAATGGAGTTTCTAGGTGAAAGTGTTTTTTTGAGGTCCCAAATCCTTCCATCCGCCTCCATTATAAATCTCTGAACTTTTAAAGGAGTACAATTCTAAAACTATGCAACATTTCAAAGATTCCTTTTCAGGCAAACATGTCCACAGTAAGATGAACATTTTAAAGTATGAATGAGGTTACTAGGCGTAAGTATGTAGTTGTAAGCCTGCCTTTAAATGTCCATTGCCGCATTAACAATGAATGGGGCGCTTAAAGTTAAATATCTCCAAAACTACAAATAATTTCAAAGAAAAAATCGCAAGCATGCATGTCCACAGTAAGGTGGAATTTTTTAACTGTGAATGGAGTTTCTAGGTGAAAGTGTTTTTTTGAGGTCCCAAAATCGTCCATCGACCTCCATTATAAATCTCTGAAGTTTAAAAGGAGTACAATTCTAAAACTATGCAACATTTCAAAGATTCCTTTTCAGGCAAACATGTCCACAGTAAGATGAACATTTTAAAGTATGAATGAGGTTACTAGGCGTAAGTATGTAGTTGTAAGCCTGCCTTTAAATGTCCATTGCCGCATTGACAATGCATCGGGCGCTTAAAGTTAAATATCTCCAAAACTACAAATAATTTCAAAGAAAAAATCTCAAGCATGCATGTCCACAGCATTTTCGTCACCAGCATTTTTCGTCACCAGCATTTTTTGTCATTTTTCGTCACCAGCATTTTTTCGTCATTTTTCGTCACCAGCATTTTTTCGTCACCAGCATTTTTTTCGTCACCAGCATTTTTCGTCATTTTTCGTCACCAGCATTTTTTCGTCACCAGCATTTTTCGTCACCAGCATTTTTTGTCATTTTTCGTCACCAGCATTTTTTCACACCAGCATTTTTTCGTCACCAGCATTTTTCGTCATTTTTAATCACCAGCATTTTTTCGTCACCAACATTTTTTGTCATTTTTCGTCACCAGCATTTTTTCGTCACCAGCATTTTTAGTCATTTTTCGTCACATGCATTTTTTCGTCACCAGCATTTTTCGTCATTTTCCGTCAACAGCATTTTTTCGTCACCAGCATTTTTTGTCATTTTTCGTCACCAGCATTTTTTCGTCACCAGCATTTTTCGTCATTTTCCGTCACCAGCATTTTTTCGTCACCAACATTTTTTGTCATTTTTCGTCACCAGCATTTTTCGTCATTTTTCGTCACCAGCATTTTTCGTCATTTTTCGTCACATGCATTTTTTCGTCACCAGCATTCTTCGTCATTTTCCGTCACCAGTATTTTTTCGTCACCAGCATTTTTCGTCATTTTTCGTCACCAACATTTTTTGTCATTTTTCGTCACCAGCATTTTTCGTCATTTTTCGTCACATGCATTTTTTCGTCACCAGCATTCTTCGTCATTTTCCGTCACCAGCATTTTTTCGTCACCATCATTTTTCGTCATTTTTCGTCACCAGCATTTTTTCGTCACCAGCATTTTTCGTCATTTTCCGTCACCAGCATTTTTTCGTCACCAGCATTTTTTGTCATTTTTCGTCACCAGCATTTTTTCGTCACCAGCATTTTTCGTCATTTTTCGTCACCAGCATTTTTCGTCACCAGCATTTTTTGTCACCAGCATTTTTCGTCATTTTTCGTCACCAGCATTTTCCGTCACCAGCATTTTTTCGTCACCAGCATTTTTCGTTTTTTGAGGTCCCAAATCCTTCCATCCGCCTCCATTATAAATCTCTGAACTTTTAAAGGAGTACAATTCTAAAACTATGCAACATTTCAAAGATTCCTTTTCAGGCAAACATGTCCACAGTAAGATGAACATTTTAAAGTATGAATGAGGTTACTAGGCGTAAGTATGTAGTTGTAAGCCTGCCTTTAAATGTCCATTGCCGCATTAACAATGCATGGGGCGCTTAAAGTTAAATATCTCCAAAACTACAAATGATTTCAAAGAAAAAATCTCAAGCATGCATGTCCACAGTAAGGTGGAATTTTTGAACTGTGAATGGAGTTTCTAGGTGAAAGTGTTTTTTTGAGGTCCCAAAATCGTCCATCGACCTCCATTATAAATCTCTGAAGTTTTAAAGGAGTACAATTCTAAAACTATGCAACATTTCAAAGATTCCTTTTCAGGCAAACATGTCCACAGTAAGATGAACATTTTAAAGTATGAATGAGGTTACTAGGCGTAAGTATGTAGTTGTAAGCCTGCCTTTAAATGTCCATTGCCGCATTAACAATGCATGGGGCGCTTAAAGTTAAATATCTCCAAAACTACAAATGATTTCAAAGAAAAAATCTCAAGCATGCATGTCCACAGTAAGGTGGAATTTTTGAACTGTGAATGGAGTTTCTAGGTGAAAGTGTTTTTTTGAGGTCCCAAAATCGTCCATCGACCTCCATTATAAATCTCTGAAGTTTTAAAGGAGTACAATTCTAAAACTATGCAACATTTCAAAGATTCCTTTTCAGGCAAACATGTCCACAGTAAGATGAACATTTTAAAGTATGAATGAGGTTACTAGGCGTAAGTATGTAGTTGTAAGCCTGCCTTTAAATGTCCATTGCTGCATTGACAATGCATTGGGTGCTTAAAGTTAAATATCTCCAAAACTACAAATGATTTCAAAGAAAAAATCTCAAGCATGCATGTCCACAGTAAGGTGGAATTTTTTAACTGTGAATGGAGTTTGTAGGTGAAAGTGTTTTTTTGAGGTCCCAAATCCTTCCATCCGCCTCCATTATAAATCTCTGAACTTTTAAAGGAGTACAATTCTAAAACTATGCAACATTTCAAAGATTCCTTTTCAGGCAAACATGTCCACAGTAAGATGAACATTTTAAAGTATGAATGAGGTTACTAGGCGTAAGTATGTAGTTGTAAGCCTGCCTTTAAATGTCCATTGCCGCATTAACAATGAATGGGGCGCTTAAAGTTAAATATCTCCAAAACTACAAATAATTTCAAAGAAAAAATCGCAAGCATGCATGTCCACAGTAAGGTGGAATTTTTTAACTGTGAATGGAGTTTCTAGGTGAAAGTGTTTTTTTGAGGTCCCAAAATCGTCCATCGACCTCCATTATAAATCTCTGAAGTTTTAAAGGAGTACAATTCTAAAACTATGCAACATTTCAAAGATTCCTTTTTAGGCAAACATGTCCACAGTAAGATGAACATTTTAAAGTATGAATGAGGTTACTAGGCGTAAGTATGTAGTTGTAAGCCTGCCTTTAAATGTCCATTGCCGCATTGACAATGCATTGGGCGCTTAAAGTTAAATATCTCCAAAAATACAAATGATTTCAAAGAAAAAATCTCAAGCATGCATGTCCACAGCATTTTCGTCACCAGCATTTTTCGTCATTTTTCGTCACCAGCATTTTTCCGTCATTTTTCGTCACCAGCATTTTTTCGTCACCAGCATTTTTTTCTTCACCAGCATTTTTCTTCATTTTTCGTCACCAGCATTTTTTCGTCACCAGCATTTTTCGTCATTTTTCGTCACCAGCATTTTTTCGTCACCAGCATTTTTCGTCATTTTCCGTCACCAGCATTTTTTCGTCACCAGCATTTTTCGTCATTTTTCGTCACCAGCATTTTTTCGTCACCAGCATTTTTTTCGTCACCAGCATTTTTCGGCATTTTTCGTCACCAGCATTTTTTCGTCACCAGCATTTTTCGTCATTTTCCGTCACCAGCATTTTTTCGTCACCAACATTTTTTGTCATTTTTCGTCACCAGCAATTTTCCGTCACCAGCATTTTTTCGTCACCAGCATTTTTCGTCATTTTTCGTCACCAGCATTTTTTCGTCACCAGCATTTTTCGTCATTTTCCGCCACCAGCATTTTTTCGTCACCAGCATTTTTCGTCATTTTTCGTCATTTTTCGTCACCAGCATTTTTCGTCACCAGCATTTTTTCGTCACCAGCATTTTTCGTCATTTTTCGTCATTTTTCGTCACCAGCATTTTCCGTCACCAGCATTTTTTCGTCACCAGCATTTTTCGTTTTTTGAGGTCCCAAATCCTTCCATCCGCCTCCATTATAAATCTCTGAACTTTTAAAGGAGTACAATTCTAAAACTATGCAACATTTCAAAGATTCCTTTTCAGGCAAACATGTCCACAGTAAGATGAACATTTTAAAGTATGAATGAGGTTACTAGGCGTAAGTATGTAGTTGTAAGCCTTCCTTTAAATGTCCATTGCCGCATTAACAATGCATGGGACGCTTAAAGTTAAATATCTCCAAAACTACAAATGATTTCAAAGAAAAAATCTCAAGCATGCATGTCCACAGTAAGGTGGAATTTTTGAACTTTGAATGGAGTTTCTAGGCGAAAGTGTTTTTTTTAGGTCCCAAAATCGTCCATCGACCTCCATTATAAATCTCTGAAGTTTTAAAGGAGTACAATTCTAAAACTATGCAACATTTCAAAGATTCCTTTTCAGGCAAACATGTCCAAAGTAAGATGAACATTTTAAAGTATGAATGAGGTTACTAGGCGTAAGTATGTAGTTGTAAGCCTTCCTTTAAATGTCCATTGCCGCATTAACAATGCATGGGGCGCTTAAAGTTAAATATCTCCAAAACTACAAATGATTTCAAAGAAAAAATCTCAAGCATGCATGTCCACAGTAAGGTGGAATTTTTGAACTGTGAATGGAGTTTCTAGGTGAAAGTGTTTTTTTGAGGTCCCAAAATCGTCCATCGACCTCCATTATAAATCTCTGAACTTTTAAAGGAGTACAATTCTAAAACTATGCAACATTTCAAAGATTCCTTTTCAGGCAAACATGTCCACAGTAAGATGAACATTTTAAAGTATGAATGAGGTTACTAGGCGTACGTATGTAGTTGTAAGCCTGCCTTTAAATGTCCATTGCCGCATTGACAATGCATTTGGCGCTTAAAGTTAAATATCTCCAAAACTACAAATGATTTCAAAGAAAAAATCTCAAGCATGCATGTCCACAGCATTTTCGTCACCAGCATTTTTCGTCACCAGCATTTTTTGTCATTTTTCTTCACCAACATTTTTTCGTAATTTTTCGTCACCAGCATTTTTTCGTCACCAGCATTTTTTTCGTCACCAGCATTTTTCGTCATTTTTCGTCACCAGCATTTTTCGTCACCAGCATTTTTTGTCACCAGCATTTTTCGTCATTTTTCGTCACCAGCATTTTCCGTCACCAGCATTTTTTCGTCACCAGCATTTTTCGTTTTTTGAGGTCCCAAATCCTTCCATCCGCCTCCATTATAAATCTCTGAACTTTTAAAGGAGTACAATTCTAAAACTATGCAACATTTCAAAGATTCCTTTTCAGGCAAACATGTCCACAGTAAGATGAACATTTTAAAGTATGAATGAGGTTACTAGGCGTAAGTATGTAGTTGTAAGCCTGCCTTTAAATGTCCATTGCCGCATTAACAATGCATGGGGCGCTTAAAGTTAAATATCTCCAAAACTACAAATGATTTCAAAGAAAAAATCTCAAGCATGCATGTCCACAGTAAGGTGGAATTTTTGAACTGTGAATGGAGTTTCTAGGTGAAAGTGTTTTTTTGAGGTCCCAAAATCGTCCATCGACCTCCATTATAAATCTCTGAAGTTTTAAAGGAGTACAATTCTAAAACTATGCAACATTTCAAAGATTCCTTTTCAGGCAAACATGTCCACAGTAAGATGAACATTTTAAAGTATGAATGAGGTTACTAGGCGTAAGTATGTAGTTGTAAGCCTGCCTTTAAATGTCCATTGCTGCATTGACAATGCATTGGGTGCTTAAAGTTAAATATCTCCAAAACTACAAATGATTTCAAAGAAAAAATCTCAAGCATGCATGTCCACAGTAAGGTGGAATTTTTTAACTGTGAATGGAGTTTGTAGGTGAAAGTGTTTTTTTGAGGTCCCAAATCCTTCCATCCGCCTCCATTATAAATCTCTGAACTTTTAAAGGAGTACAATTCTAAAACTATGCAACATTTCAAAGATTCCTTTTCAGGCAAACATGTCCACAGTAAGATGAACATTTTAAAGTATGAATGAGGTTACTAGGCGTAAGTATGTAGTTGTAAGCCTGCCTTTAAATGTCCATTGCCGCATTAACAATGAATGGGGCGCTTAAAGTTAAATATCTCCAAAACTACAAATAATTTCAAAGAAAAAATCGCAAGCATGCATGTCCACAGTAAGGTGGAATTTTTTAACTGTGAATGGAGTTTCTAGGTGAAAGTGTTTTTTTGAGGTCCCAAAATCGTCCATCGACCTCCATTATAAATCTCTGAAGTTTTAAAGGAGTACAATTCTAAAACTATGCAACATTTCAAAGATTCCTTTTTAGGCAAACATGTCCACAGTAAGATGAACATTTTAAAGTATGAATGAGGTTACTAGGCGTAAGTATGTAGTTGTAAGCCTGCCTTTAAATGTCCATTGCCGCATTGACAATGCATTGGGCGCTTAAAGTTAAATATCTCCAAAAATACAAATGATTTCAAAGAAAAAATCTCAAGCATGCATGTCCACAGCATTTTCGTCACCAGCATTTTTCGTCATTTTTCGTCACCAGCATTTTTCCGTCATTTTTCGTCACCAGCATTTTTTCGTCACCAGCATTTTTTTCTTCACCAGCATTTTTCTTCATTTTTCGTCACCAGCATTTTTTCGTCACCAGCATTTTTCGTCATTTTTCGTCACCAGCATTTTTTCGTCACCAGCATTTTTCGTCATTTTCCGTCACCAGCATTTTTTCGTCACCAGCATTTTTCGTCATTTTTCGTCACCAGCATTTTTTCGTCACCAGCATTTTTTTCGTCACCAGCATTTTTCGGCATTTTTCGTCACCAGCATTTTTTCGTCACCAGCATTTTTCGTCATTTTCCGTCACCAGCATTTTTTCGTCA
This sequence comes from Gymnoscopelus microlampas, assembly GCF_963454915.1. Lineage (NCBI taxonomy): Eukaryota > Metazoa > Chordata > Actinopteri > Myctophiformes > Myctophidae > Gymnoscopelus > Gymnoscopelus microlampas. The sequence goes on along the minus strand of NC_139942.1, from coordinate 32,618,335 downwards.
CCAACATTTTTTGTCATTTTTCGTCACCAGCAATTTTCCGTCACCAGCATTTTTTCGTCACCAGCATTTTTCGTCATTTTTCGTCACCAGCATTTTTTCGTCACCAGCATTTTTCGTCATTTTCCGCCACCAGCATTTTTTCGTCACCAGCATTTTTCGTCATTTTTCGTCATTTTTCGTCACCAGCATTTTTCGTCACCAGCATTTTTTCGTCACCAGCATTTTTCGTCATTTTTCGTCATTTTTCGTCACCAGCATTTTCCGTCACCAGCATTTTTTCGTCACCAGCATTTTTCGTTTTTTGAGGTCCCAAATCCTTCCATCCGCCTCCATTATAAATCTCTGAACTTTTAAAGGAGTACAATTCTAAAACTATGCAACATTTCAAAGATTCCTTTTCAGGCAAACATGTCCACAGTAAGATGAACATTTTAAAGTATGAATGAGGTTACTAGGCGTAAGTATGTAGTTGTAAGCCTTCCTTTAAATGTCCATTGCCGCATTAACAATGCATGGGACGCTTAAAGTTAAATATCTCCAAAACTACAAATGATTTCAAAGAAAAAATCTCAAGCATGCATGTCCACAGTAAGGTGGAATTTTTGAACTTTGAATGGAGTTTCTAGGCGAAAGTGTTTTTTTTAGGTCCCAAAATCGTCCATCGACCTCCATTATAAATCTCTGAAGTTTTAAAGGAGTACAATTCTAAAACTATGCAACATTTCAAAGATTCCTTTTCAGGCAAACATGTCCAAAGTAAGATGAACATTTTAAAGTATGAATGAGGTTACTAGGCGTAAGTATGTAGTTGTAAGCCTTCCTTTAAATGTCCATTGCCGCATTAACAATGCATGGGGCGCTTAAAGTTAAATATCTCCAAAACTACAAATGATTTCAAAGAAAAAATCTCAAGCATGCATGTCCACAGTAAGGTGGAATTTTTGAACTGTGAATGGAGTTTCTAGGTGAAAGTGTTTTTTTGAGGTCCCAAAATCGTCCATCGACCTCCATTATAAATCTCTGAACTTTTAAAGGAGTACAATTCTAAAACTATGCAACATTTCAAAGATTCCTTTTCAGGCAAACATGTCCACAGTAAGATGAACATTTTAAAGTATGAATGAGGTTACTAGGCGTACGTATGTAGTTGTAAGCCTGCCTTTAAATGTCCATTGCCGCATTGACAATGCATTTGGCGCTTAAAGTTAAATATCTCCAAAACTACAAATGATTTCAAAGAAAAAATCTCAAGCATGCATGTCCACAGCATTTTCGTCACCAGCATTTTTCGTCACCAGCATTTTTTGTCATTTTTCTTCACCAACATTTTTTCGTAATTTTTCGTCACCAGCATTTTTTCGTCACCAGCATTTTTTTCGTCACCAGCATTTTTCGTCATTTTTCGTCACCAGCATTTTTTCGTCACCAGCATTTTTCGTCACCAGCATTTTTTGTTATTTGCGTCACCAGCATTTTTTCACACCAGCATTTTTTCGTCACCAGCATTTTTCGTCATTTTTCGTCACCAGCATTTTTTCGTCACCAACATTTTTTGTCATTTTTCGTCACCAGCATTTTTTCGTCACCAGCATTTTTCGTCATTTTCCGTCACCAGCATTTTTTCGTCACCAGCATTTTTCGGCATTTTTCGTCACCAGCATTTTTTCGTCACCAGCATTTTTCTTCATTTTCCGTCACCAGCATTTTTTCGTCACCAACATTTTTTGTCATTTTTCGTCACCAGCATTTTTTCGTCACCAGCATTTTTCGTCATTTTTCGTCACATGCATTTTTTCGTCACCAGCATTTTTCGTCATTTTCCGTCACCAGCATTTTTTCGTCACCAGCATTTTTCGTCATTTTTCGTCACCAGCATTTTTTCGTCACCAGCATTTTTCGTCATTTTCCGCCACCAGCATTTTTTCGTCACCAGCATTTTTCGTCATTTTTCGTCATTTTTCGTCACCAGCATTTTTCGTCACCAGCATTTTTTCGTCACCAGCATTTTTCGTCATTTTTCGTCATTTTTCGTCACCAGCATTTTCCGTCACCAGCATTTTTTCGTCACCAGCATTTTTCGTTTTTTGAGGTCCCAAATCCTTCCATCCGCCTCCATTATAAATCTCTGAACTTTTAAAGGAGTACAATTCTAAAACTATGCAACATTTCAAAGATTCCTTTTCAGGCAAACATGTCCACAGTAAGATGAACATTTTAAAGTATGAATGAGGTTACTAGGCGTAAGTATGTAGTTGTAAGCCTTCCTTTAAATGTCCATTGCCGCATTAACAATGCATGGGACGCTTAAAGTTAAATATCTCCAAAACTACAAATGATTTCAAAGAAAAAATCTCAAGCATGCATGTCCACAGTAAGGTGGAATTTTTGAACTTTGAATGGAGTTTCTAGGCGAAAGTGTTTTTTTTAGGTCCCAAAATCGTCCATCGACCTCCATTATAAATCTCTGAAGTTTTAAAGGAGTACAATTCTAAAACTATGCAACATTTCAAAGATTCCTTTTCAGGCAAACATGTCCAAAGTAAGATGAACATTTTAAAGTATGAATGAGGTTACTAGGCGTAAGTATGTAGTTGTAAGCCTTCCTTTAAATGTCCATTGCCGCATTAACAATGCATGGGGCGCTTAAAGTTAAATATCTCCAAAACTACAAATGATTTCAAAGAAAAAATCTCAAGCATGCATGTCCACAGTAAGGTGGAATTTTTGAACTGTGAATGGAGTTTCTAGGTGAAAGTGTTTTTTTGAGGTCCCAAAATCGTCCATCGACCTCCATTATAAATCTCTGAACTTTTAAAGGAGTACAATTCTAAAACTATGCAACATTTCAAAGATTCCTTTTCAGGCAAACATGTCCACAGTAAGATGAACATTTTAAAGTATGAATGAGGTTACTAGGCGTAAGTATGTAGTTGTAAGCCTGCCTTTAAATGTCCATTGCCGCATTGACAATGCATTTGGCGCTTAAAGTTAAATATCTCCAAAACTACAAATGATTTCAAAGAAAAAATCTCAAGCATGCATGTCCACAGCATTTTCGTCACCAGCATTTTTCGTCACCAGCATTTTTTGTCATTTTCCTTCACCAACATTTTTTCGTAATTTTTCGTCACCAGCATTTTTTCGTCACCAGCATTTTTTTCGTCACCAGCATTTTTCGGCATTTTTCGTCACCAGCATTTTTTCGTCACCAGCATTTTTCGTCATTTTCCGTCACCAGCATTTTTTCGTCACCAACATTTTTTGTCATTTTTCGTCACCAGCAATTTTCCGTCACCAGCATTTTTTCGTCACCAGCATTTTTCGTCATTTTTCGTCACCAGCATTTTTTCGTCACCAGCATTTTTCGTCATTTTCCGCCACCAGCATTTTTTCGTCACCAGCATTTTTCGTCATTTTTCGTCACCAGCATTTTTCGTCACCAGCATTTTTTCGTCACCAGCATTTTTCGTCATTTTTCGTCATTTTTCGTCACCAGCATTTTCCGTCACCAGCATTTTTTCGTCACCAGCATTTTTCGTTTTTTGAGGTCCCAAATCCTTCCATCCGCCTCCATTATAAATCTCTGAACTTTTAAAGGAGTACAATTCTAAAACTATGCAACATTTCAAAGATTCCTTTTCAGGCAAACATGTCCACAGTAAGATGAACATTTTAAAGTATGAATGAGGTTACTAGGCGTAAGTATGTAGTTGTAAGCCTTCCTTTAAATGTCCATTGCCGCATTAACAATGCATGGGGCGCTTAAAGTTAAATATCTCCAAAACTACAAATGATTTCAAAGAAAAAATCTCAAGCATGCATGTCCACAGTAAGGTGGAATTTTTGAACTGTGAATGGAGTTTCTAGGTGAAAGTGTTTTTTTGAGGTCCCAAAATCGTCCATCGACCTCCATTATAAATCTCTGAAGTTTTAAAGGAGTACAATTCTAAAACTATGCAACATTTCAAAGATTCCTTTTCAGGCAAACATGTCCACAGTAAGATGAACATTTTAAAGTATGAATGAGGTTACTAGGCGTAAGTATGTAGTTGTAAGCCTGCCTTTAAATGTCCATTGCTGCATTGACAATGCATTGGGTGCTTAAAGTTAAATATCTCCAAAACTACAAATGATTTCAAAGAAAAACTCTCAAGCATGCATGTCCACAGTAAGGTGGAATTTTTGAACTGTGAATGGAGTTTGTAGGTGAAAGTGTTTTTTTGAGGTCCCAAATCCTTCCATCCGCCTCCATTATAAATCTCTGAACTTTTAAAGGAGTACAATTCTAAAACTATGCAACATTTCAAAGATTCCTTTTCAGGCAAACATGTCCACAGTAAGATGAACATTTTAAAGTATGAATGAGGTTACTAGGCGTAAGTATGTAGTTGTAAGCCTGCCTTTAAATGTCCATTGCCGCATTAACAATGAATGGGGCGCTTAAAGTTAAATATCTCCAAAACTACAAATAATTTCAAAGAAAAAATCGCAAGCATGCATGTCCACAGTAAGGTGGAATTTTTTAACTGTGAATGGAGTTTCTAGGTGAAAGTGTTTTTTTGAGGTCCCAAAATCGTCCATCGACCTCCATTATAAATCTCTGAAGTTTAAAAGGAGTACAATTCTAAAACTATGCAACATTTCAAAGATTCCTTTTCAGGCAAACATGTCCACAGTAAGATGAACATTTTAAAGTATGAATGAGGTTACTAGGCGTAAGTATGTAGTTGTAAGCCTGCCTTTAAATGTCCATTGCCGCATTGACAATGCATCGGGCGCTTAAAGTTAAATATCTCCAAAACTACAAATAATTTCAAAGAAAAAATCTCAAGCATGCATGTCCACAGCATTTTCGTCACCAGCATTTTTCGTCACCAGCATTTTTTGTCATTTTTCGTCACCAGCATTTTTTCGTCATTTTTCGTCACCAGCATTTTTTCGTCACCAGCATTTTTTTCGTCACCAGCATTTTTCGTCATTTTTCGTCACCAGCATTTTTTCGTCACCAGCATTTTTCGTCACCAGCATTTTTTGTCATTTTTCGTCACCAGCATTTTTTCACACCAGCATTTTTTCGTCACCAGCATTTTTCGTCATTTTTAATCACCAGCATTTTTTCGTCACCAACATTTTTTGTCATTTTTCGTCACCAGCATTTTTTCGTCACCAGCATTTTTAGTCATTTTTGGTCACATGCATTTTTTCGTCACCAGCATTTTTCGTCATTTTCCGTCACCAGCATTTTTTCGTCACCAGCATTTTTTGTCATTTTTCGTCACCAGCATTTTTTCGTCACCAGCATTTTTCGTCATTTTCCGTCACCAGCATTTTTTCGTCACCAACATTTTTTGTCATTTTTCGTCACCAGCATTTTTCGTCATTTTTCGTCACCAGCATTTTTCGTCATTTTTCGTCACATGCATTTTTTCGTCACCAGCATTCTTCGTCATTTTCCGTCACCAGTATTTTTTCGTCACCAGCATTTTTCGTCATTTTTCGTCACCAACATTTTTTGTCATTTTTCGTCACCAGCATTTTTCGTCATTTTTCGTCACATGCATTTTTTCGTCACCAGCATTCTTCGTCATTTTCCGTCACCAGCATTTTTTCGTCACCAGCATTTTTCGTCATTTTTCGTCACCAGCATTTTTTCGTCACCAGCATTTTTCGTCATTTTCCGTCACCAGCATTTTTTCGTCACCAGCATTTTTTGTCATTTTTCGTCACCAGCATTTTTTCGTCACCAGCATTTTTCGTCATTTTTCGTCACCAGCATTTTTCGTCACCAGCATTTTTTGTCACCAGCATTTTTCGTCATTTTTCGTCACCAGCATTTTCCGTCACCAGCATTTTTTCGTCACCAGCATTTTTCGTTTTTTGAGGTCCCAAATCCTTCCATCCGCCTCCATTATAAATCTCTGAACTTTTAAAGGAGTACAATTCTAAAACTATGCAACATTTCAAAGATTCCTTTTCAGGCAAACATGTCCACAGTAAGATGAACATTTTAAAGTATGAATGAGGTTACTAGGCGTAAGTATGTAGTTGTAAGCCTGCCTTTAAATGTCCATTGCCGCATTAACAATGCATGGGGCGCTTAAAGTTAAATATCTCCAAAACTACAAATGATTTCAAAGAAAAAATCTCAAGCATGCATGTCCACAGTAAGGTGGAATTTTTTAACTGTGAATGGAGTTTCTAGGTGAAAGTGTTTTTTTGAGGTCCCAAAATCGTCCATCGACCTCCATTATAAATCTCTGAAGTTTTAAAGGAGTACAATTCTAAAACTATGCAACATTTCAAAGATTCCTTTTCAGGCAAACATGTCCACAGTAAGATGAACATTTTAAAGTATGAATGAGGTTACTAGGCGTAAGTATGTAGTTGTAAGCCTGCCTTTAAATGTCCATTGCCGCATTAACAATGAATGGGGCGCTTAAAGTTAAATATCTCCAAAACTACAAATAATTTCAAAGAAAAAATCGCAAGCATGCATGTCCACAGTAAGGTGGAATTTTTTAACTGTGAATGGAGTTTCTAGGTGAAAGTGTTTTTTTGAGGTCCCAAAATCGTCCATCGACCTCCATTATAAATCTCTGAAGTTTTAAAGGAGTACAATTCTAAAACTATGCAACATTTCAAAGATTCCTTTTTAGGCAAACATGTCCACAGTAAGATGAACATTTTAAAGTATGAATGAGGTTACTAGGCGTAAGTATGTAGTTGTAAGCCTGCCTTTAAATGTCCATTGCCGCATTGACAATGCATTGGGCGCTTAAAGTTAAATATCTCCAAAAATACAAATGATTTCAAAGAAAAAATCTCAAGCATGCATGTCCACAGCATTTTCGTCACCAGCATTTTTCGTCATTTTTCGTCACCAGCATTTTTCCGTCATTTTTCGTCACCAGCATTTTTTCGTCACCAGCATTTTTTTCTTCACCAGCATTTTTCTTCATTTTTCGTCACCAGCATTTTTTCGTCACCAGCATTTTTCGTCATTTTTCGTCACCAGCATTTTTTCGTCACCAGCATTTTTCGTCATTTTCCGTCACCAGCATTTTTTCGTCACCAGCATTTTTCGTCATTTTTCGTCACCAGCATTTTTTCGTCACCAGCATTTTTCGTCACCAGCATTTTTCGTCACCAGAATTTTTCGTCACCAGCATTTTTCGTCATTTTTCGTCATTTTTCGTCACCAGCATTTTCCGTCACCAGCATTTTTTCGTCACCAGCATTTTTTGTTTTTTGAGGTCCCAAATCCTTCCATCCGCCTCCATTATAAATCTCTGAACTTTTAAAGGAGTACAATTCTAAAACTATGCAACATTTCAAAGATTCCTTTTCAGGCAAACATGTCCACAGTAAGATGAACATTTTAAAGTATGAATGAGGTTACTAGGCGTAAGTATGTAGTTGTAAGCCTGCCTTTAAATGTCCATTGCCGCATTAACAATGAATGGGGCGCTTAAAGTTAAATATCTCCAAAACTTATAATGGAGGTCCATCGATTCTAAAACTATGCAACATTTCAAAGATTCCTTTTCAGGCAAACATGTCCACAGTAAGATGAACATTTTAAAGTATGAATGAGGTTACTAGGCGTAAGTATGTAGTTGTAAGCCTGCCTTTAAATGTCCATTGCCGCATTAACAATGAATGGGGCGCTTAAAGTTAAATATCTCCAAAACTTATAATGGAGGTCCATCGACCTCCATTATAAATCTCTGAAGTTTTAAAGGAGTACAATTCTAAAACTATGCAACATTTCAAAGATTCTTTTTCAGGCAAACATGTCCACAGTAAGATGAACATTTTAAAGTATGAATGAGGTTACTAGGCGTAAGTATGTAGTTGTAAGCCTGCCTTTAAATGTCCATTGCCGCATTGACAATGCATTGGGCGCTTAAAGTTAAATATCTCCAAAACTACAAATGATTTCAAAGAAAAAATCTCAAGCATGCATGTCCACAGCATTTTCGTCACCAGCATTTTTCGTCATTTTTCGTCACCAGCATTTTTTGTCATTTTTCGTCACCAGCATTTTTTCGTCATTTTTCGTCACCAGCATTTTTTCGTCACCAGCATTTTTTTCGTCACCAGCATTTTTCGTCTTTTTTCGTCACCAGCATTTTTCGTCACCAGCATTTTTTGTCATTTTTCGTCACCAGCATTTTTTCACACCAGCATTTTTTCGTCACCAGCATTTTTCGTCATTTTTCGTCACCAGCATTTTTTCGTCACCAAATTTTTTTGTCATTTTTCGTCACCAGCATTTTTTCGTCACCAGCATTTTTCGTCATTTTTCGTCACATGCATTTTTTCGTCACCAGCATTTTTCGTCATTTTCCGTCACCAGCATTTTTTCGCCACCAGCATTTTTTCGTCACCAGCATTTTTCGTCATTTTTCGTCACCAGCATTTTTTCGTCACCAAATTTTTTTGTCATTTTTCGTCACCAGCATTTTTTCGTCACCAGCATTTTTCGTCATTTTTTCGTCACATGCATTTTTTCGTCACCAGCATTTTTCGTCATTTTCCGTCACCAGCATTTTTTCGCCACCAGCATTTTTCGTCACCAGCATTTTTTCGTCACAAGCATTTTTCGTCATTTTCCGTCACCAGCATTTTTTCGTCACCAGCATTTTTCGTCATTTTTCGTCACCAGCATTTTTCGTCATTTTTCGTCACCAGCATTTTTCGTCACCAGCATTTTTTCGTCACCAGCATTTTTCGTCATTTTTCGTCATTTTTCGTCACCAGCATTTTCCGTCACCAGCATTTTTTCGTCACCAGCATTTTTCGTTTTTTGAGGTCCCAAATCCTTCCATCCGCCTCCATTATAAATCTCTGAACTTTTAAAGGAGTACAATTCTAAAACTATGCAACATTTCAAAGATTCCTTTTCAGGCAAACATGTCCACAGTAAGATGAACATTTTAAAGTATGAATGAGGTTACTAGGCGTAAGTATGTAGTTGTAAGCCTGCCTTTAAATGTCCATTGCCGCATTAACAATGAATGGGGCGCTTAAAGTTAAATATCTCCAAAACTACAAATAATTTCAAAGAAAAAATCGCAAGCATGCATGTCCACAGTAAGGTGGAATTTTTTAACTGTGAATGGAGTTTCTAGGTGAAAGTGTTTTTTTGAGGTCCCAAAATCGTCCATCGACCTCCATTATAAATCTCTGAAGTTTTAAAGGAGTACAATTCTAAAACTATGCAACATTTCAAAGATTCCTTTTCAGGCAAACATGTCCACAGTAAGATGAACATTTTAAAGTATGAATGAGGTTACTAGGCGTAAGTATGTAGTTGTAAGCCTTCCTTTAAATGTCCATTGCCGCATTAACAATGCATGGAGCGCTTAAAGTTAAATATCTCCAAAACTACAAATGATTTCAAAGAAAAAATCTCAAGCATGCATGTCCACAGTAAGGTGGAATTTTTGAACTGTGAATGGAGTTTCTAGGTGAAAGTGTTTTTTTGAGGTCCCAAAATCGTCCATCGACCTCCATTATAAATCTCTGAAGTTTTAAAGGAGTACAATTCTAAAACTATGCAACATTTCAAAGATTCCTTTTCAGGCAAACATGTCCACAGTAAGATGAAAATTTTAAAGTATGAATGAGGTTACTAGGCGTAAGTATGTAGTTGTAAGCCTGCCTTTAAATGTCCATTGCTGCATTGACAATGCATTGGGTGCTTAAAGTTAAATATCTCCAAAACTACAAATGATTTCAAAGAAAAAATCTCAAGCATGCATGTCCACAGTAAGGTGGAATTTTTGAACTGTGAATGGAGTTTGTAGGTGAAAGTGTTTTTTTTGAGGTCCCAAATCCTTCCATCCGCCTCCATTATAAATCTCTGAACTTTTAAAGGAGTACAATTCTAAAACTATGCAACATTTCAAAGATTCCTTTTCAGGCAAACATGTCCACAGTAAGATGAACATTTTAAAGTATGAATGAGGTTACTAGGCGTAAGTATGTAGTTGTAAGCCTGCCTTTAAATGTCCATTGCCGCATTAACAATGAATGGGGCGCTTAAAGTTAAATATCTCCAAAACTACAAATAATTTCAAAGAAAAAATCGCAAGCATGCATGTCCACAGTAATGTGGAATTTTTTAACTGTGAATGGAGTTTCTAGGTGAAAGTGTTTTTTTGAGGTCCCAAAATCGTCCATCGACCTCCATTATAAATCTCTGAACTTTTAAAGGAGTACAATTCTAAAACTATGCAACATTTCAAAGATTCCTTTTCAGGCAAACATGTCCACAGTAAGATGAACATTTTAAAGTATGAATGAGGTTACTAGGCGTAAGTATGTAGTTGTAAGCCTGCCTTTAAATGTCCATTGCCGCATTGACAATGCATTTGGCGCTTAAAGTTAAATATCTCCAAAACTACAAATGATTTCAAAGAAAAAATCTCAAGCATGCATGTCCACAGCATTTTCGTCACCAGCATTTTTCGTCACCAGCATTTTTTGTCATTTTTCGTCACCAACATTTTTTCGTAATTTTTCGTCACCAGCATTTTTTCGTCACCAGCATTTTTTTCGTCACCAGCATTTTTCGTCATTTTTCGTCACCAGCATTTTTTCGTCACCAGCATTTTTCGTCACCAGCATTTTTTGTTATTTGCGTCACCAGCATTTTTTCACACCAGCATTTTTTCGTCACCAGCATTTTTCGTCATTTTTCGTCACCAGCATTTTTTCGTCACCAACATTTTTTGTCATTTTTCGTCACCAGCATTTTTTCGTCACCAGCATTTTTCGTCATTTTTCGTCACATGCATTTTTTCGTCACCAGCATTTTTCGTCATTTTCCGTCACCAGCATTTTTTCGTCACCAGCATTTTTCGGCATTTTTCGTCACCAGCATTTTTTCGTCACCAGCATTTTTCATCATTTTCCGTCACCAGCATTTTTTCGTCACCAACATTTTTTGTCATTTTTCGTCACCAGCAATTTTCCGTCACCAGCATTTTTTCGTCACCAGCATTTTTCGTCATTTTTCGTCACCAGCATTTTTTCGTCACCAGCATTTTTCGTCATTTTCCGCCACCAGCATTTTTTCGTCACCAGCATTTTTCGTCATTTTTCGTCATTTTTCGTCACCAGCATTTTTCGTCACCAGCATTTTTTCGTCACCAGCATTTTTCGTCATTTTTCGTCATTTTTCGTCACCAGCATTTTCCGTCACCAGCATTTTTTCGTCACCAGCATTTTTCGTTTTTTGAGGTCCCAAATCCTTCCATCCGCCTCCATTATAAATCTCTGAACTTTTAAAGGAGTACAATTCTAAAACTATGCAACATTTCAAAGATTCCTTTTCAGGCAAACATGTCCACAGTAAGATGAACATTTTAAAGTATGAATGAGGTTACTAGGCGTAAGTATGTAGTTGTAAGCCTTCCTTTAAATGTCCATTGCCGCATTAACAATGCATGGGGCGCTTAAAGTTAAATATCTCCAAAACTACAAATGATTTCAAAGAAAAAATCTCAAGCATGCATGTCCACAGTAAGGTGGAATTTTTGAACTTTGAATGGAGTTTCTAGGCGAAAGTGTTTTTTTTAGGTCCCAAAATCGTCCATCGACCTCCATTATAAATCTCTGAAGTTTTAAAGGAGTACAATTCTAAAACTATGCAACATTTCAAAGATTCCTTTTCAGGCAAACATGTCCAAAGTAAGATGAACATTTTAAAGTATGAATGAGGTTACTAGGCGTAAGTATGTAGTTGTAAGCCTTCCTTTAAATGTCCATTGCCGCATTAACAATGCATGGGGCGCTTAAAGTTAAATATCTCCAAAACTACAAATGATTTCAAAGAAAAAATCTCAAGCATGCATGTCCACAGTAAGGTGGAATTTTTGAACTGTGAATGGAGTTTCTAGGTGAAAGTGTTTTTTTGAGGTCCCAAAATCGTCCATCGACCTCCATTATAAATCTCTGAACTTTTAAAGGAGTACAATTCTAAAACTATGCAACATTTCAAAGATTCCTTTTCAGGCAAACATGTCCACAGTAAGATGAACATTTTAAAGTATGAATGAGGTTACTAGGCGTAAGTATGTAGTTGTAAGCCTGCCTTTAAATGTCCATTGCCGCATTGACAATGCATTTGGCGCTTAAAGTTAAATATCTCCAAAACTACAAATGATTTCAAAGAAAAAATCTCAAGCATGCATGTCCACAGCATTTTCGTCACCAGCATTTTTCGTCACCAGCATTTTTTGTCATTTTTCTTCACCAACATTTTTTCGTAATTTTTCGTCACCAGCATTTTTTCGTCACCAGCATTTTTTTCGTCACCAGCATTTTTCGTCATTTTTCGTCACCAGCATTTTTTCGTCACCAGCATTTTTCGTCACCAGCATTTTTTGTTATTTGCGTCACCAGCATTTTTTCACACCAGCATTTTTTCGTCACCAGCATTTTTCGTCATTTTTCGTCACCAGCATTTTTTCGTCACCAACATTTTTTGTCATTTTTCGTCACCAGCATTTTTTCGTCACCAGCATTTTTCGTCATTTTCCGTCACCAGCATTTTTTCGTCACCAGCATTTTTCGGCATTTTTCGTCACCAGCATTTTTTCGTCACCAGCATTTTTCTTCATTTTCCGTCACCAGCATTTTTTCGTCACCAACATTTTTTGTCATTTTTCGTCACCAGCATTTTTTCGTCACCAGCATTTTTCGTCATTTTTCGTCACATGCATTTTTTCGTCACCAGCATTTTTCGTCATTTTCCGTCACCAGCATTTTTTCGTCACCAGCATTTTTCGTCATTTTTCGTCACCAGCATTTTTCGTCATTTTCCGCCACCAGCATTTTTTCGTCACCAGCATTTTTCGTCATTTTTCGTCATTTTTCGTCACCAGCATTTTTCGTCACCAGCATTTTTTCGTCACCAGCATTTTTCGTCATTTTTCGTCATTTTTCGTCACCAGCATTTTCCGTCACCAGCATTTTTTCGTCACCAGCATTTTTCGTTTTTTGAGGTCCCAAATCCTTCCATCCGCCTCCATTATAAATCTCTGAACTTTTAAAGGAGTACAATTCTAAAACTATGCAACATTTCAAAGATTCCTTTTCAGGCAAACATGTCCACAGTAAGATGAACATTTTAAAGTATGAATGAGGTTACTAGGCGTAAGTATGTAGTTGTAAGCCTTCCTTTAAATGTCCATTGCCGCATTAACAATGCATGGGGCGCTTAAAGTTAAATATCTCCAAAACTACAAATGATTTCAAAGAAAAAATCTCAAGCATGCATGTCCACAGTAAGGTGGAATTTTTGAACTGTGAATGGAGTTTCTAGGTGAAAGTGTTTTTTTGAGGTCCCAAAATCGTCCATCGACCTCCATTATAAATCTCTGAAGTTTTAAAGGAGTACAATTCTAAAACTATGCAACATTTCAAAGATTCCTTTTCAGGCAAACATGTCCACAGTAAGATGAACATTTTAAAGTATGAATGAGGTTACTAGGCGTAAGTATGTAGTTGTAAGCCTGCCTTTAAATGTCCATTGCTGCATTGACAATGCATTGGGTGCTTAAAGTTAAATATCTCCAAAACTACAAATGATTTCAAAGAAAAACTCTCAAGCATGCATGTCCACAGTAAGGTGGAATTTTTGAACTGTGAATGGAGTTTGTAGGTGAAAGTGTTTTTTTGAGGTCCCAAATCCTTCCATCCGCCTCCATTATAAATCTCTGAACTTTTAAAGGAGTACAATTCTAAAACTATGCAACATTTCAAAGATTCCTTTTCAGGCAAACATGTCCACAGTAAGATGAACATTTTAAAGTATGAATGAGGTTACTAGGCGTAAGTATGTAGTTGTAAGCCTGCCTTTAAATGTCCATTGCCGCATTAACAATGAATGGGGCGCTTAAAGTTAAATATCTCCAAAACTACAAATAATTTCAAAGAAAAAATCGCAAGCATGCATGTCCACAGTAAGGTGGAATTTTTTAACTGTGAATGGAGTTTCTAGGTGAAAGTGTTTTTTTGAGGTCCCAAAATCGTCCATCGACCTCCATTATAAATCTCTGAAGTTTAAAAGGAGTACAATTCTAAAACTATGCAACATTTCAAAGATTCCTTTTCAGGCAAACATGTCCACAGTAAGATGAACATTTTAAAGTATGAATGAGGTTACTAGGCGTAAGTATGTAGTTGTAAGCCTGCCTTTAAATGTCCATTGCCGCATTGACAATGCATCGGGCGCTTAAAGTTAAATATCTCCAAAACTACAAATAATTTCAAAGAAAAAATCTCAAGCATGCATGTCCACAGCATTTTCGTCACCAGCATTTTTCGTCACCAGCATTTTTTGTCATTTTTCGTCACCAGCATTTTTTCGTCATTTTTCGTCACCAGCATTTTTTCGTCACCAGCATTTTTTTCGTCACCAGCATTTTTCGTCATTTTTCGTCACCAGCATTTTTTCGTCACCAGCATTTTTTGTCATTTTTCGTCACCAGCATTTTTTCACACCAGCATTTTTTCGTCACCAGCATTTTTCGTCATTTTTAATCACCAGCATTTTTTCGTCACCAACATTTTTTGTCATTTTTCGTCACCAGCATTTTTTCGTCACCAGCATTTTTAGTCATTTTTTGTCACATGCATTTTTTCGTCACCAGCATTTTTCGTCATTTTCCATCACCAGCATTTTTTCGTCACCAGCATTTTTTGTCATTTTTCGTCACCAGCATTTTTCGTCACCAGCATTTTTTCGTCACCAGCATTTTTCGTCATTTTTCGTCATTTTTCGTCACCAGCATTTTCCGTCACCAGCATTTTTTCGTCACCAGCATTTTTCGTTTTTTGAGGTCCCAAATCCTTCCATCCGCCTCCATTATAAATCTCTGAACTTTTAAAGGAGTACAATTCTAAAACTATGCAACATTTCAAAGATTCCTTTTCAGGCAAACATGTCCACAGTAAGATGAACATTTTAAAGTATGAATGAGGTTACTAGGCGTAAGTATGTAGTTGTAAGCCTTCCTTTAAATGTCCATTGCCGCATTAACAATGCATGGGGCGCTTAAAGTTAAATATCTCCAAAACTACAAATGATTTCAAAGAAAAAATCTCAAGCATGCATGTCCACAGTAAGGTGGAATTTTTGAACTGTGAATGGAGTTTCTAGGTGAAAGTGTTTTTTTGAGGTCCCAAAATCGTCCATCGACCTCCATTATAAATCTCTGAAGTTTTAAAGGAGTACAATTCTAAAACTATGCAACATTTCAAAGATTCCTTTTCAGGCAAACATGTCCACAGTAAGATGAACATTTTAAAGTATGAATGAGGTTACTAGGCGTAAGTATGTAGTTGTAAGCCTGCCTTTAAATGTCCATTGCTGCATTGACAATGCATTGGGTGCTTAAAGTTAAATATCTCCAAAACTACAAATGATTTCAAAGAAAAACTCTCAAGCATGCATGTCCACAGTAAGGTGGAATTTTTGAACTGTGAATGGAGTTTGTAGGTGAAAGTGTTTTTTTGAGGTCCCAAATCCTTCCATCCGCCTCCATTATAAATCTCTGAACTTTTAAAGGAGTACAATTCTAAAACTATGCAACATTTCAAAGATTCCTTTTCAGGCAAACATGTCCACAGTAAGATGAACATTTTAAAGTATGAATGAGGTTACTAGGCGTAAGTATGTAGTTGTAAGCCTGCCTTTAAATGTCCATTGCCGCATTAACAATGAATGGGGCGCTTAAAGTTAAATATCTCCAAAACTACAAATAATTTCAAAGAAAAAATCGCAAGCATGCATGTCCACAGTAAGGTGGAATTTTTTAACTGTGAATGGAGTTTCTAGGTGAAAGTGTTTTTTTGAGGTCCCAAAATCGTCCATCGACCTCCATTATAAATCTCTGAAGTTTAAAAGGAGTACAATTCTAAAACTATGCAACATTTCAAAGATTCCTTTTCAGGCAAACATGTCCACAGTAAGATGAACATTTTAAAGTATGAATGAGGTTACTAGGCGTAAGTATGTAGTTGTAAGCCTGCCTTTAAATGTCCATTGCCGCATTGACAATGCATCGGGCGCTTAAAGTTAAATATCTCCAAAACTACAAATAATTTCAAAGAAAAAATCTCAAGCATGCATGTCCACAGCATTTTCGTCACCAGCATTTTTCGTCACCAGCATTTTTTGTCATTTTTCGTCACCAGCATTTTTTCGTCATTTTTCGTCACCAGCATTTTTTCGTCACCAGCATTTTTTTCGTCACCAGCATTTTTCGTCATTTTTCGTCACCAGCATTTTTTCGTCACCAGCATTTTTTGTCATTTTTCGTCACCAGCATTTTTTCACACCAGCATTTTTTCGTCACCAGCATTTTTCGTCATTTTTAATCACCAGCATTTTTTCGTCACCAACATTTTTTGTCATTTTTCGTCACCAGCATTTTTTCGTCACCAGCATTTTTAGTCATTTTTCGTCACATGCATTTTTTCGTCACCAGCATTTTTCGTCATTTTCCGTCACCAGCATTTTTTCGTCACCAGCATTTTTTGTCATTTTTCGTCACCAGCATTTTTTCGTCACCAGCATTTTTCGTCATTTTCCGTCACCAGCATTTTTTCGTCACCAACATTTTTTGTCATTTTTCGTCACCAGCATTTTTCGTCATTTTTCGTCACCAGCATTTTTCGTCATTTTTCGTCACATGCATTTTTTCGTCACCAGCATTCTTCGTCATTTTCCGTCACCAGTATTTTTTCGTCACCAGCATTTTTCGTCATTTTTCGTCACCAACATTTTTTGTCATTTTTCGTCACCAGCATTTTTCGTCATTTTTCGTCACATGCATTTTTTCGTCACCAGCATTCTTCGTCATTTTCCGTCACCAGCATTTTTTCGTCACCAGCATTTTTCGTCATTTTTCGTCACCAGCATTTTTTCGTCACCAGCATTTTTCGTCATTTTCCGTCACCAGCATTTTTTCGTCACCAGCATTTTTTGTCATTTTTCGTCACCAGCATTTTTTCGTCACCAGCATTTTTCGTCATTTTTCGTCACCAGCATTTTTCGTCACCAGCATTTTTTGTCACCAGCATTTTTCGTCATTTTTCGTCACCAGCATTTTCCGTCACCAGCATTTTTTCGTCACCAGCATTTTTCGTTTTTTGAGGTCCCAAATCCTTCCATCCGCCTCCATTATAAATCTCTGAACTTTTAAAGGAGTACAATTCTAAAACTATGCAACATTTCAAAGATTCCTTTTCAGGCAAACATGTCCACAGTAAGATGAACATTTTAAAGTATGAATGAGGTTACTAGGCGTAAGTATGTAGTTGTAAGCCTGCCTTTAAATGTCCATTGCCGCATTAACAATGCATGGGGCGCTTAAAGTTAAATATCTCCAAAACTACAAATGATTTCAAAGAAAAAATCTCAAGCATGCATGTCCACAGTAAGGTGGAATTTTTGAACTGTGAATGGAGTTTCTAGGTGAAAGTGTTTTTTTGAGGTCCCAAAATCGTCCATCGACCTCCATTATAAATATCTGAAGTTTTAAAGGAGTACAATTCTAAAACTATGCAACATTTCAAAGATTCCTTTTCAGGCAAACATGTCCACAGTAAGATGAACATTTTAAAGTATGAATGAGGTTACTAGGCGTAAGTATGTAGTTGTAAGCCTGCCTTTAAATGTCCATTGCTGCATTGACAATGCATTGGGTGCTTAAAGTTAAATATCTCCAAAACTACAAATGATTTCAAAGAAAAAATCTCAAGCATGCATGTCCACAGTAAGGTGGAATTTTTGAACTGTGAATGGAGTTTGTAGGTGAAAGTGTTTTTTTGAGGTCCCAAATCCTTCCATCCGCCTCCATTATAAATCTCTGAACTTTTAAAGGAGTACAATTCTAAAACTATGCAACATTTCAAAGATTCCTTTTCAGGCAAACATGTCCACAGTAAGATGAACATTTTAAAGTATGAATGAGGTTACTAGGCGTAAGTATGTAGTTGTAAGCCTGCCTTTAAATGTCCATTGCCGCATTAACAATGAATGGGGCGCTTAAAGTTAAATATCTCCAAAACTACAAATAATTTCAAAGAAAAAATCGCAAGCATGCATGTCCACAGTAAGGTGGAATTGTTTAACTGTGAATGGAGTTTCTAGGTGAAAGTGTTTTTTTGAGGTCCCAAAATCGTCCATCGACCTCCATTATAAATCTCTGAAGTTTTAAAGGAGTACAATTCTAAAACTATGCAACATTTCAAAGATTCCTTTTTAGGCAAACATGTCCACAGTAAGATGAACATTTTAAAGTATGAATGAGGTTACTAGGCGTAAGTATGTAGTTGTAAGCCTGCCTTTAAATGTCCATTGCCGCATTGACAATGCATTGGGCGCTTAAAGTTAAATATCTCCAAAAATACAAATGATTTCAAAGAAAAAATCTCAAGCATGCATGTCCACAGCATTTTCGTCACCAGCATTTTTCGTCATTTTTCGTCACCAGCATTTTTCCGTCATTTTTCGTCACCAGCATTTTTTCGTCACCAGCATTTTTTTCTTCACCAGCATTTTTCTTCATTTTTCGTCACCAGCATTTTTTCGTCACCAGCATTTTTCGTCATTTTTCGTCACCAGCATTTTTTCGTCACCAGCATTTTTCGTCATTTTCCGTCACCAGCATTTTTTCGTCACCAGCATTTTTCGTCATTTTTCGTCACCAGCATTTTTTCGTCACCAGCATTTTTCGTCACCAGCATTTTTCGTCACCAGAATTTTTCGTCACCAGCATTTTTCGTCATTTTTCGTCACCAGCATTTTCCGTCACCAGCATTTTTTCGTCACCAGCATTTTTTGTTTTTTGAGGTCCCAAATCCTTCCATCCGCCTCCATTATAAATCTCTGAACTTTTAAAGGAGTACAATTCTAAAACTATGCAACATTTCAAAGATTCCTTTTCAGGCAAACATGTCCACAGTAAGATGAACATTTTAAAGTATGAATGAGGTTACTAGGCGTAAGTATGTAGTTGTAAGCCTGCCTTTAAATGTCCATTGCCGCATTAACAATGAATGGGTCGCTTAAAGTTAAATATCTCCAAAACTTATAATGGAGGTCCATCGACCTCCATTATAAATCTCTGAAGTTTTAAAGGAGTACAATTCTAAAACTATGCAACATTTCAAAGATTCTTTTTCAGGCAAACATGTCCACAGTAAGATGAACATTTTAAAGTATGAATGAGGTTACTAGGCGTAAGTATGTAGTTGTAAGCCTGCCTTTAAATGTCCATTGCCGCATTGACAATGCATTGGGCGCTTAAAGTTAAATATCTCCAAAACTACAAATGATTTCAAAGAAAAAATCTCAAGCATGCATGTCCACAGCATTTTCGTCACCAGCATTTTTCGTCATTTTTCGTCACCAGCATTTTTTGTCATTTTTCGTCACCAGCATTTTTTCGTCATTTTTCGTCACCAGCATTTTTTCGTCACCAGCATTTTTTTCGTCACCAGCATTTTTCGTCATTTTTCGTCACCAGCATTTTTCGTCACCAGCATTTTTTGTCATTTTTCGTCACCAGCATTTTTCACACCAGCATTTTTTCGTCACCAGCATTTTTCGTCATTTTTCGTCACCAGCATTTTTTCGTCACCAAATTTTTTTGTCATTTTTCGTCACCAGCATTTTTTCGTCATTTTTCGTCACATGCATTTTTTCGTCACCAGCATTTTTCGTCATTTTCCGTCACCAGCATTTTTTCGCCACCAGCATTTTTTCGTCACCAGCATTTTTCGTCATTTTTCGTCACCAAATTTTTTTGTCATTTTTCGTCACCAGCATTTTTTCGTCACCAGCATTTTTCGTCATTTTTCGTCACATGCATTTTTTCGTCACCAGCATTTTTCGTCATTTTTCGTCATTTTCCGTCACCAGCATTTTTTCGTCACCAGCATTTTTCGTCACCAGCATTTTTTCGTCACCAGCATTTTTCGTCATTTTCCGTCACCAGCATTTTTTCGTCACCAACATTTTTTGTCATTTTTCGTCACCAGCATTTTTTCGTCACCAGCATTTTTCGTCATTTTTCGTCACATGCATTTTTTCGTCACCAGCATTTTTCGTCATTTTCCGTCACCAGCATTTTTTCGTCACCAGCATTTTTCGTCATTTTTCGTCACCAGCATTTTTTCGTCACCAGCATTTTTCGTCATTTTTCGTCACCAGCATTTTCCGTCACCAGCATTTTTTCGTCACCAGCATTTTTCGTTTTTTGAGGTCCCAAATCCTTCCATCCGCCTCCATTATAAATCTCTGAACTTTTAAAGGAGTACAATTCTAAAACTATGCAACATTTCAAAGATTCCTTTTCAGGCAAACATGTCCACAGTAAGATGAACATTTTAAAGTATGAATGAGGTTACTAGGCGTAAGTATGTAGTTGTAAGCCTGCCTTTAAATGTCCATTGCCGCATTAACAATGAATGGGGCGCTTAAAGTTAAATATCTCCAAAACTACAAATCATTTCAAAGAAAAAATCGCAAGCATGCATGTCCACAGTAAGGTGGAATTTTTGAACTGTGAATGGAGTTTCTAGGTGAAAGTGTTTTTTTGAGGTCCCAAAATCGTCCATCGACCTCCATTATAAATCTCTGAAGTTTTAAAGGAGTACAATTCTAAAACTATGCAACATTTCAAAGATTCCTTTTCAGGCAAACATGTCCACAGTAAGATGAACATTTTAAAGTATGAATGAGGTATGTATGTAGTTGTAAGCCTGCCTTTAAATGTCCATTGCCGCATTGACAATGCATTGGGCGCTTAAAGTTAAATATCTCCAAAAATACAAATGATTTCAAAGAAAAAATCTCAAGCATGCATGTCCACAGCATTTTCGTCACCAGCATTTTTCGTCATTTTTCGTCACCAGCATTTTTTCGTCATTTTTCGTCACCAGCATTTTTTCGTCACCAGCATTTTTTTCGTCACCAGCATTTTTCTTCATTTTTCGTCACCAGCATTTTTTCGTCACCAGCATTTTTCGTCACCAGCATTTTTTGTCATTTTTCGTCACCAGCATTTTTTCACACCAGCATTTTTTCGTCACCAGCATTTTTCGTCACCAGCATTTTTTCGTCACCAACATTTTTGTCATTTTTCGTCACCAGCATTTTTTCGTCACCAGCATTTTCCGTCATTTTTCGTCACATGCATTTTTTCGTCACCAGCATTTTTCGTCATTTTCCGTCACCAGCATTTTTTCGTCACCAGCATTTTTCGTCATTTTCCGTCACCAGCATTTTTCGTCATTTTTCGTCACCAGCATTTTTCGTCACCAGCATTTTTTCGTCACCAGCATTTTTCGTCATTTTTCGTCATTTTTCGTCATTTTTCGTCACCAGCATTTTCCGTCACCAGCATTTTTTCGTCACCAGCATTTTTCGTTTTTTGAGGTCCCAAATCCTTCCATCCGCCTCCATTATAAATCTCTGAACTTTTAAAGGAGTACAATTCTAAAACTATGCAACATTTCAAAGATTCCTTTTCAGGCAAACATGTCCACAGTAAGATGAACATTTTAAAGTATGAATGAGGTTACTAGGCGTAAGTATGTAGTTGTAAGCCTGCCTTTAAATGTCCATTGCCGCATTAACAATGAATGGGGCGCTTAAAGTTAAATATCTCCAAAACTACAAATAATTTCAAAGAAAGAATCGCAAGCATGCATGTCCACAGTAAGGTGGAATTTTTGAACTGTGAATGGAGTTTCTAGGTGAAAGTGTTTTTTTGAGGTCCCAAAATCGTCCATCGACCTCCATTATAAATCTCTGAAGTTTTAAAGGAGTACAATTCTAAAACTATGCAACATTTCAAAGATTCCTTTTCAGGCAAACATGTCCACAGTAAGATGAACATTTTAAAGTATGAATGAGGTTACTAGTCGTAAGTATGTAGTTGTAAGCCTGCCTTTAAATGTCCATTGCCGCATTGACAATGCATTGGGCGCTTAAAGTTAAATATCTCCAAAACTACAAATGATTTCAAAGAAAAAATCTCAAGCATGCATGTCCACAGCATTTTCGTCACCAGCATTTTTCGTCACCAGCATTTTTTCGTCATTTTTCGTCACCAGCATTTTTTCGTCACCAGCATTTTTTTCGTCACCAGCATTTTTTTCGTCACCAGCATTTTTCGTCATTTTTCGTCACCAGCATTTTTTCGTCACCAGCATTTTTCGTCACCAGCATTTTTTGTCATTTTTCGTCACCAGCATTTTTTCACACCAGCATTTTTTCGTCACCAGCATTTTTCGTCATTTTTCGTCACCAGCATTTTTTCGTCACCAACATTTTTTGTCATTTTTCGTCACCAGCATTTTTTCGTCACCAGCATTTTTAGTCATTTTTCGTCACATGCATTTTTTCGTCACCAGCATTTTTCGTCATTTTCCGTCACCAGCACTTTTTCGTCACCAGCATTTTTCGTAATTTTTCGTCACCAGCATTTTTTCGTCACCAGCATTTTTCGTCATTTTCCGTCACCAGCATTTTTTCGTCACCAACATTTTTTGTCATTTTTGGTCACCAGCATTTTTTCGTCACCAGCATTTTTCGTCATTTTTCGTCACATGCATTTTTTCGTCACCAGCATTCTTCGTCATTTTCCGTCACCAGCATTTTTTCGTCACCAGCATTTTTCGTCATTTTTCGTCACCAGCATTTTTTCGTCACCAGCATTTTTCGTCATTTTTCGTCACCAGCATTTTTTCGTCACCAGCATTTTTCGTCACCAACATTTTTTGTCATTTTTGGTCACCAGCATTTTTTCGTCACCAGCATTTTTCGTCATTTTTCGTCACATGCATTTTTTCGTCACCAGCATTCTTCGTCATTTTCCGTCACCAGCATTTTTTCGTCACCAGCATTTTTCGTCATTTTTCGTCACCAGCATTTTTTCGTCACCAGCATTTTTCGTCATTTTTCGTCACCAGCATTTTTTCGTCACCAGCATTTTTCGTCATTTTTCGTCACCAGCATTTTCCGTCACCAGCATTTTTTCGTCACCAGCATTTTTCGTTTTTTGAGGTCCCAAATCCTTCCATCCGCCTCCATTATAAATCTCTGAACTTTTAAAGGAGTACAATTCTAAAACTATGCAACATTTCAAAGATTCCTTTTCAGGCAAACATGTCCACAGTAAGATGAACATTTTAAAGTATGAATGAGGTTACTAGGCGTAAGTATGTAGTTGTAAGCCTGCCTTTAAATGTCCATTGCCGCATTAACAATGAATGGGGCGCTTAAAGTTAAATATCTCCAAAACTACAAATAATTTCAAAGAAAAAATCGCAAGCATGCATGTTCACAGTAAGGTGGAATTTTTGAACTGTGAATGGAGTTTCTAGGTGAAAGTGTTTTTTTGAGGTCCCAAAATCGTCCATCGACCTCCATTATAAATCTCTGAACTTTTAAAGGAGTACAATTCTAAAACTATGCAACATTTCAAAGATTCCTTTTCAGGCAAACATGTCCACAGTAAGATGAACATTTTAAAGTATGAATGAGGTTACTAGGCGTAAGTATGTAGTTGTAAGCCTGCCTTTAAATGTCCATTGCCGCATTAACAATGCATGGGGCGCTTAAAGTTAAATATCTCCAAAACTACAAATGATTTCAAAGAAAAAATCTCAAGCATGCATGTCCACAGCATTTTCGTCACCAGCATTTTTCGTCACCAGCATTTTTTGTCATTTTTCGTCACCAGCATTTTTTCGTCATTTTTCGTCACCAGCATTTTTTCGTCACCAGCATTTTTTTCGTCACCAGCATTTTTCGTCATTTTTCGTCACCAGCATTTTTTCGTCACCAGCATTTTTCGTCACCAGCATTTTTTGTCATTTTTCGTCACCAGCATTTTTTCAAACCAGCATTTTTTCGTCACCAGCATTTTTCGTCATTTTTCGTCACCAGCATTTTTTCGTCACCAGCATTTTTCGTCATTTTCAGTCACCAGCATTTTTTCGTCACCAACATTTTTTGTCATTTTTCGTCACCAGCATTTTTTCGTCACCAGCATTTTTCGTCATTTTTCGTCACCAGCATTTTTCGTCACATCGTCACCAGCATCGTCACATGCATCGTCACATGCATCGTCACATGCATTTTTTCACATGCATTTTTTCGTCACCAGCATTTTTCGTCATTTTCCGTCACCAGCATTTTTTCGTTACCAGCATTTTTCGTCATTTTTCGACACCAGCATTTTTCGTCATTTTCCGTCAACAGCATTTTTTCGTCACCAGCATTTTTCGTCATTTTTCGTCACCAGCATTTTTTCGTCACCAGCATTTTTCGTCACCAGCATTTTTCGTCACCAGCATTTTTTCGTCACCAGCATTTTTCGTCATTTTTCGTCATTTTTCGTCACCAGCATTTTCCGTCACCAGCATTTTTCGTTTTTTGAGGTCCCAAATCCTTCCATCCGCCTCCATTATAAATCTCTGAACTTTTAAAGGAGTACAATTCTAAAACTATGCAACATTTCAAAGATTCCTTTTCAGGCAAACATGTCCACAGTAAGATGAACATTTTAAAGTATGAATGAGGTTACTAGGCGTAAGTATGTCGTTGTAAGCCTGCCTTTAAATGTCCATTGCCGCATTAACAATGAATGGGGCGCTTAAAGTTAAATATCTCCAAAACTACAAATAATTTCAAAGAAAAAATCGCAAGCATGCATGTCCACAGTAAGGTGGAATTTTTTAACTGTGAATGGAGTTTCTAGGTGAAAGTGTTTTTTTGAGGTCCCAAAATCGTCCATCGACCTCCATTATAAATCTCTGAAGTTTTAAAGGAGTACAATTCTAAAACTATGCAACATTTCAAAGATTCCTTTTCAGGCAAACATGTCCACAGTAAGATGAACATTTTAAAGTATGAATGAGGTTACTAGGCGTAAGTATGTAGTTGTAAGCCTGCCTTTAAATGTCCATTGCCGCATTAACAATGAATGGGGCGCTTAAAGTTAAATATCTCCAAAACTACAAATAATTTCAAAGAAAGAATCGCAAGCATGCATGTCCACAGTAAGGTGGAATTTTTGAACTGTGAATGGAGTTTCTAGGTGAAAGTGTTTTTTTGAGGTCCCAAAATCGTCCATCGACCTCCATTATAAATCTCTGAAGTTTTAAAGGAGTACAATTCTAAAACTATGCAACATTTCAAAGATTCCTTTTCAGGCAAACATGTCCACAGTAAGATGAACATTTTAAAGTATGAATGAGGTTACTAGTCGTAAGTATGTAGTTGTAAGCCTGCCTTTAAATGTCCATTGCCGCATTGACAATGCATTGGGCGCTTAAAGTTAAATATCTCCAAAACTACAAATGATTTCAAAGAAAAAATCTCAAGCATGCATGTCCACAGCATTTTCGTCACCAGCATTTTTCGTCACCAGCATTTTTTCGTCATTTTTCGTCACCAGCATTTTTTCGTCACCAGCATTTTTTTCGTCACCAGCATTTTTTTCGTCACCAGCATTTTTCGTCATTTTTCGTCACCAGCATTTTTTCGTCACCAGCATTTTTCGTCACCAGCATTTTTTGTCATTTTTCGTCACCAGCATTTTTTCACACCAGCATTTTTTCGTCACCAGCATTTTTCGTCATTTTTCGTCACCAGCATTTTTTCGTCACCAACATTTTTTGTCATTTTTCGTCACCAGCATTTTTTCGTCACCAGCATTTTTAGTCATTTTTCGTCACATGCATTTTTTCGTCACCAGCATTTTTCGTCATTTTCCGTCACCAGCACTTTTTCGTCACCAGCATTTTTCGTAATTTTTCGTCACCAGCATTTTTTCGTCACCAGCATTTTTCGTCATTTTCCGTCACCAGCATTTTTTCGTCACCAACATTTTTTGTCATTTTTGGTCACCAGCATTTTTTCGTCACCAGCATTTTTCGTCATTTTTCGTCACATGCATTTTTTCGTCACCAGCATTCTTCGTCATTTTCCGTCACCAGCATTTTTTCGTCACCAGCATTTTTCGTCATTTTTCGTCACCAGCATTTTTTCGTCACCAGCATTTTTCGTCATTTTTCGTCACCAGCATTTTTTCGTCACCAGCATTTTTCGTCACCATCATTTTTTGTCATTTTTGGTCACCAGCATTTTTTCGTCACCAGCATTTTTCGTCATTTTTCGTCACATGCATTTTTTCGTCACCAGCATTCTTCGTCATTTTCCGTCACCAGCATTTTTTCGTCACCAGCATTTTTCGTCATTTTTCGTCACCAGCATTTTTTCGTCACCAGCATTTTTCGTCACCAGCATTTTTTCGTCACCAGCATTTTTCGTCATTTTTCGTCACCAGCATTTTCCGTCACCAGCATTTTTTCGTCACCAGCATTTTTCGTTTTTTGAGGTCCCAAATCCTTCCATCCGCCTCCATTATAAATCTCTGAACTTTTAAAGGAGTACAATTCTAAAACTATGCAACATTTCAAAGATTCCTTTTCAGGCAAACATGTCCACAGTAAGATGAACATTTTAAAGTATGAATGAGGTTACTAGGCGTAAGTATGTAGTTGTAAGCCTGCCTTTAAATGTCCATTGCCGCATTAACAATGAATGGGGCGCTTAAAGTTAAATATCTCCAAAACTACAAATAATTTCAAAGAAAAAATCGCAAGCATGCATGTTCACAGTAAGGTGGAATTTTTGAACTGTGAATGGAGTTTCTAGGTGAAAGTGTTTTTTTGAGGTCCCAAAATCGTCCATCGACCTCCATTATAAATCTCTGAACTTTTAAAGGAGTACAATTCTAAAACTATGCAACATTTCAAAGATTCCTTTTCAGGCAAACATGTCCACAGTAAGATGAACATTTTAAAGTATGAATGAGGTTACTAGGCGTAAGTATGTAGTTGTAAGCCTGCCTTTAAATGTCCATTGCCGCATTAACAATGCATGGGGCGCTTAAAGTTAAATATCTCCAAAACTACAAATGATTTCAAAGAAAAAATCTCAAGCATGCATGTCCACAGCATTTTCGTCACCAGCATTTTTCGTCACCAGCATTTTTTGTCATTTTTCGTCACCAGCATTTTTTCGTCATTTTTCGTCACCAGCATTTTTTCGTCACCAGCATTTTTTTCGTCACCAGCATTTTTCGTCATTTTTCGTCACCAGCATTTTTTCGTCACCAGCATTTTTCGTCACCAGCATTTTTTGTCATTTTTCGTCACCAGCATTTTTTCAAACCAGCATTTTTTCGTCACCAGCATTTTTCGTCATTTTTCGTCACCAGCATTTTTTCGTCACCAGCATTTTTCGTCATTTTCAGTCACCAGCATTTTTTCGTCACCAACATTTTTTGTCATTTTTCGTCACCAGCATTTTTTCGTCACCAGCATTTTTCGTCATTTTTCGTCACCAGCATTTTTCGTCACATCGTCACCAGCATCGTCACATGCATCGTCACATGCATCGTCACATGCATTTTTTCACATGCATTTTTTCGTCACCAGCATTTTTCGTAATTTTCCGTCACCAGCATTTTTTCGTTACCAGCATTTTTCGTCATTTTTCGACACCAGCATTTTTCGTCATTTTCCGTCAACAGCATTTTTTCGTCACCAGCATTTTTCGTCATTTTTCGTCACCAGCATTTTTTCGTCACCAGCATTTTTCGTCACCAGCATTTTTCGTCACCAGCATTTTTTCGTCACCAGCATTTTTCGTCATTTTTCGTCATTTTTCGTCATTTTTCGTCACCAGCATTTTCCGTTTTTTGAGGTCCCAAATCCTTCCATCCGCCTCCATTATAAATCTCTGAACTTTTAAAGGAGTACAATTCTAAAACTATGCAACATTTCAAAGATTCCTTTTCAGGCAAACATGTCCACAGTAAGATGAACATTTTAAAGTATGAATGAGGTTACTAGGCGTAAGTATGTCGTTGTAAGCCTGCCTTTAAATGTCCATTGCCGCATTAACAATGAATGGGGCGCTTAAAGTTAAATATCTCCAAAACTACAAATAATTTCAAAGAAAAAATCGCAAGCATGCATGTCCACAGTAAGGTGGAATTTTTTAACTGTGAATGGAGTTTCTAGGTGAAAGTGTTTTTTTGAGGTCCCAAAATCGTCCATCGACCTCCATTATAAATCTCTGAAGTTTTAAAGGAGTACAATTCTAAAACTATGCAACATTTCAAAGATTCCTTTTCAGGCAAACATGTCCACAGTAAGATGAACATTTTAAAGTATGAATGAGGTTACTAGGCGTAAGTACTGTATGTAGTTGTAAGCCTGCCTTTAAATGTCCATTGCCGCATTGACAATGCATTGGGCGCTTAAAGTTAAATATCTCCAAAACTACAAATGATTTCAAAGAAAAAATCTCAAGCATGCATGTCCACAGTAAGGTGGAATTTTCGAACTGTGAATGGAGTTTCTTGGTGAAAGTGTTTTTTTGAGGTCCCAAATCCTTCCATCCGCCTCCATTATAAATCTCTGAACTTTTAAAGGAGTAAAATTCTAAAACTATTAAACATTTCAAAGATTCCTTATCAGGCAAACATGCCCACAGTAAGATGAACATTTTAAAGTATGAATGAGGTTACTAGGCGTAAGTATGTAGTTGTAAGCCTGCCTTTAAATGTCCATTGCTGCATTGACAATGCATTGGGTGCTTAAAGTTAAATATCTCCAAAACTACAAATGATTTCAAAGAAAAAATCTCAAGCATGCATGTCCACAGTAAGGTGGAATGTTTGAACTGTGAATGGAGTTTGTAGGTGAAAGTGTTTTTGTGAGGTTCCAAAATCGTCCATCGACCTCCATTATAAATCTCTGAAGTTTTAAAGGAGTACAATTCTAAAACTATGCAACATTTCAAAGATTCCTTTTCAGGCAAACATGTCCACAGTAAGATGAACATTTTAAAGTATGAATGAGGTTACTAGGTGTAAGTATGTAGTTGTAAGCCTTCCTTTAAATGTCCATTGCCGCATTAACAATGCATGGGGCGCTTAAAGTTAAATATCTCCAAAACTACAAATGATTTCAAAGAAAAAATCTCAATCATGCATGTCCACAGTAAGGTGGAATTTTTGAACTGTGAATGGAGTTTCTAGGTGAAAGTGTTTTTTTTTTAGGTCCCAAAATCGTCCATCGACCTCCATTATAAATCTCTGAAGTTTTAAAGGAGTACAATTCTAAAACTATGCAACATTTCAAAGATTCCTTTTCAGGCAAACATGTCCACAGTAAGATGAACATTTTAAAGTATGAATGAGGTTACTAGGCGTAAGTATGTAGTTGTAAGCCTGCCTTTAAATGTCCATTGCTGCATTGACAATGCATTGGGTGCTTAAAGTTAAATATCTCCAAAACTACAAATGATTTAAAAGAAAAAATCTGAAGCATGCATGTCCACAGTAAGGTGGAATTTTTGAACTGTGAATGGAGTTTCTAGGTGAAAGTGTTTTTGTGAGGTTCCAAAATCGTCCATCGACCTCCATTATAAATCTCTGAACTTTTAAAGGAGTACAATTCTAAAACTATGCAACATTTCAAAGATTCCTTTTCAGGCAAACATGTCCACAGTAAGATGAACATTTTAAAGTATGAATGAGGTTACTAGGCGTAAGTATGTAGTTGTAAGCCTTCCTTTAAATGTCCATTGCCGCATTAACAATGCATGGGGCGCTTAAAGTTAAATATCTCCAAAACTACAAATGATTTCAAAGAAAAAATCTCAAGCATGCATGTCCACAGTAAGGTGGAATTTTTGAACTGTGAATGGAGTTTATAGGCGAAAGTGTTTTTTTTAGGTCCCAAAATCGTCCATCGACCTCCATTATAAATCTCTGAAGTTTTAAAGGAGTACAATTCTAAAACTATGCAACATTTCAAAGATTCCTTTTCAGACAAACATGTCCACAGTAAGATGAACATTTTAAAGTATGAATGAGGTTACTAGGCGTAAGTATGTAGTTGTAAGCCTTCCTTTAAATGTCCATTGCCGCATTAACAATGCATGGGGCGCTTAAAGTTAAATATCTCCAAAACTACAAATGATTTCAAAGAAAAAATCGCAAGCATGCATGTCCACAGTAAGGTGGAATTTTTTAACTGTGAATGGAGTTTCTAGGTGAAAGTGTTTTTTTGAGGTCCCAAATCCTTCCATCCGCCTCCATTATAAATCTCTGAACTTTTAAAGGAGTACAATTCAAAAACTATGCAACATTTCAAAGATTCCTTTTCAGGTAAACATGTCCACAGTAAGATGAACATTTTAAAGTATGAATGAGGTTACTAGGCGTAAGTATGTAGTTGTAAGCCTGCCTTTAAATGTCCATTGCCGCATTGACAATGCATTGGGCGCTTAAAGTTAAATATCTCCAAAACTACAAATGATTTCAAAGAAAAAATCTCAATTATGCTTGTCCACACTAAGGTGGAATTTTCGAACTGTGAATGGAGTTTCTAGGTGAAAGTGTTTTTTTGAGGTCCCAAAATCGTCCATCGACCTCCATTATAAATCTCTGAACTTTTAAAGGAGTACAATTCTAAAACTATTAAACATTTCAAAGATTCCTTTTCAGGCAAACATGTCCAGAGTAAGATGAACATTTTAAAGTATGAATGAGGTTACTAGGCGTAAGTATGTAGTTGTAAGCCTGCCTTTAAATGTCCATTGCCGCATTGACAATGCATTGTGCGCTTAAAGTTAAATATCTCCAAAACTACAAATGATTTCAAAGAAAAAATCTCAAGCATGCATGTCCACAGTAAGGTGGAATTTTAAGATTGTGAATGGAGTTTCTAAGTGAAAGTTTTATTTTGTTTTTTTTTAGGTGCCAAAATCCTCCATCGACTTCCATTATACATTTCTGAACTTTTAAAGGAGTATATTTCTAAAACTATGAAACATTTCAAAGATACATTTTCAGGCAAACATGTCCACAGTAAGATGAACATTTTAAAGTTTGAATGGGGTTTCTAGTTGTACGTATGTAGGCTATAATAGCCTGCCAAAGTTTTTACTTTTTCCCCTGTAAATATCCATTGCCATTGACAATGCACTGGGCGCTTAAAGTGAAATATTTCAAAAACTACAAATTATTTCAAAGTAAAACATCTCAAGGATGCATGTCCACAGTAAGGTGGCATTTTAGAACTGTGAATGGAGTTTCTAGGTGAAAGTGTTTTTTTGAGGTGGATGTGGTTAGTCGTGTGACTCACCAGCCGCCTTTATAGGACTTGATATGGGCACTATTTCATGAAAGCAGAATTAGGGGTTAAGCCTGGATTTAATGTGTTTGTGTTTAAATTATTAGTGACGGGCTTAAAAGAGCCTCTTGTACAATGTCAATGAGGAGCATATTTTAAATGATCAATTTCTAGTCAATGGAGAAATTATTTTTGACCAGATTACCCTTTAAGCATACTGCCATGGGTAACGGCGACCCCCGTCACCGCAACGGGGACCCCCCGTTACTGCCGCGGGTAACGGCGACCCCGTTACCGCTACGGGGACCCCCCCGTTACCGTCGCGGGTAGCGGCGACCCCGTTACCGCAACGGGGACCCCCCCCTTACCGCCGCGGGTAACGGCGACCCCCCGTAAGCCTAACAGAATTATATATTTATGGACTATATATATAAATTGTGTATATTTTTGGACGACTTGTGCATTTAATTTTTCGGCAATACTTTGCCACGCTTTCTCCCTGGATCTATTTATTGCGGCTATGTTTCCTTTCTTGCTTATTATACATTTTACTTCCTCGTATGATTCCGGGGAGACATCAAATTTCTCTTTTGGGTCTTAAGTCCCAAGACTCAAGACCCAAAAGAGAAATTTGATGTCTCCCCGGGATCCTCGGTCTTGACTCAAGACTCTTTTTGGTCTTGAGTCTTGGGACTCAAGACTCAAGGCCCTAAATGTAATTCCTGGGAACGCCACTGTATAGTAGTGTGTATATCTGTCTGTCTCTTATATGTCATCATGATTTGTGTGCATGGGGATCTCATCTTAAACAAGCTAAGTGCTTAATGAGCTATCCAGTTTAGTAGACCTTGTATTGTGAATTTGTACTTCCACGTACTGTTATGTACTGTCATGTACTGTTCTCATGTCTTACTAAATAAAGTACATCAAACTGTTCCATGAGTTGCTGCAGTGTTGCTGTTCAGCCACAGAGAAGAGTGCCGCTCTGGTTTTGGGCTCGATGATTGGTCAAGTTCAAGGATTCTGCTATCGACTTTCATGGTCTTTTATAGGAATACGTGAAGCCTGGCTTTACCATCTTGGCTTGACAAGGTCTAGCTTGACAAAGTCGGAATGGAATCATTGAACGGAATAAACCAAGCTGTACGGACCAGACTTTGTCAAACCTGGATTTGACTTAAATCCAGGCTTATTTAATTCTCCTTTCGTGTAATAGGCCCCAAGTCCTCAGTCCAGTCAGGCTGTGATACTATGATTTGACATTGAGATGTACTCAGATAATACCACTATACTGTACATCACACACTCACACGCACACGCACACGCACGCACACGCACACGCACAGTACAGTGTGTGTGTGTGTGTGTGTGTGTGTGTGTGTGTGTGTGTGTGTGTGTGTGTGTGTGTGTGTGTGTGTGTGTGTTACGTACACACACACACACACACACACACACACACACACACACACACACACACACACACACACACACACACACACACACACACACACACACACACACACACACACACACACACACAGCCTCACAGTTCAAATGCATCTACAGTCTACAGGCACTCTCTACAAAATATAGCATTGCATTGTCATTCTGATGTTCAGAGAGGTGGGTTCATGTCCGTCAAGCACTTAAGTCCTGTTTCATTTTTTAACCCTCAGTGGGAGAAAAAAAATGATATTCCAGCTCTGCACTTCAATTTCACTTCATGGATTATCCCCAAAGGAATCCTTCCAATCTGACTGAGCCTGGGATGTGGTTAGACTGCTATACCTCACTGTATACGCACCCCAGAAATACAATTTTGTTGCTTTTATAGACATGCAGTCTCTTAGACTCTTGAGATTGAAATAGTATAGCGGGTAATATGTAAATGTGTGTGTGTGTGTGTGTGTGTGTGTGTGTGTGTGTGTGTGTGTGTGTGTGTGTGTGTGTGTGTGTGTGTGTGTGTGTGCGCGTGTGCGTGTGCGTTCTGCGTGTGTGTGTGTGTGTGTGCATATATATATACAGTATATATATATATATCTAACTATATAAATGGCGACCGACTTCCGCACCCTCGGTGTCCACACCCCACAGCTCTGTTATCGAATAAACAACGCACCGCCAGACCACATGTCGCCAACTGACTCGCCACGGCGGCCGCGCTGAATTTACGCCTCGCGTAG
Source organism: Gymnoscopelus microlampas (assembly GCF_963454915.1). Classification (NCBI taxonomy): domain Eukaryota; kingdom Metazoa; phylum Chordata; class Actinopteri; order Myctophiformes; family Myctophidae; genus Gymnoscopelus; species Gymnoscopelus microlampas. The sequence goes on along the minus strand of NC_139942.1, from coordinate 32,584,901 downwards.
GGGACATCTCACTGTTCACTACACCTTTTCCACCGCGCAACATAATTAATTCTACTCACCAAATGTCGGACAAAACGGAAGGGGAGGCAGCTTCGTACCGTTTACCGTGCGCACGACCTCATCACCACAACAGCAGGCAGCCGCTGCGGGGTTTTTTTCCTTTTTTTCCAAACTTTTTTTTTGGTCACCATTTTCTCCAGCCACCATTTCTGGTGTAACGTCGGGTGTTTCTTTTCACCAGCCAATCACCTTTCACGTTGCCACGTCCGTTGCCACGTCGCGCTGACGTACGCTAAACAAGCGCTGCCGTGCGCACAATGCAAACGAGCCCAAAGGCGCGCAAAAATAAGCCGACCATTGCTTAGACACAAAGTCAGACCTGGCAACGCAGCCTACGCCAATCATGTGTGAGAGATCTACAAGCTATGGGCCAGAGACGCCACCGTATCTTAGCAACAACTACAGCGCTCACTCTCATTGGTCGTGTCACGCTAAGAGCAGTCTCCACACAATGGCATCGCAGACAGCTTGCTGTTACTGCTGTAGCCATCACAGGCAGTTGCAGCACGACGGACAGGGCGCTGTGATAGCTGCCATGTCGCTAACGCTAACCTGGTTGTCATGCCTGCAGCGCCTGTGCAATCACTTTGTCAACAATGCACGTTCGTGTGGTGAATGTCTATATTGCTGCTCAGTTCGTCCATTGTAGATGGTGTATGTTTGTGTGTGTCTTCTGGAGAACTATGTAGCTCCACAGCAACTACAGTAACTAACGTAATGGCAGGACCGCCCCGTGCAACGCATGTTAGCCTGCATTATGGTCATGTAGTAATTTCAGATAATTTCGCTCCGATTAGAGCAGTGTTTATCAACCCTTTCACGCCGCCCCCCCCCCCCCCCCCCCCCCAAATACACGTACTTGATCTGGGACCCCCCCATTCTGTTTGACTCCGTTCCACAAGTAAATATTGTGAAAATAGCCGATCTACAAGCTCGAAACGCCTCACGTTGACAGGCTTTGTAAGCTTGGAGATCGGCTATTTTCTACATCATTGCCTCTTTCTTACATTCTTTGCCAATGTGGCCCATGTTTTCATAGCATAGTTTATTGACTACTTCTGTTGCAGAAATGGCCATTTCCTTTACTTTCGGTTTTTTATTGTCTCCGCCAGGCCGAAAGGCATGGCGCAAGACTATGTTTCACCCCCTGTCCGTCCGTCTGTGATAGCTAATCTCTCACATCGTTGACTTGATCGCAGCAAAAGAACAGCCCGATGTGGAGAGTCAGTGAGAGCTGGATAAACGACGTAAAATGTGTCAAAAGGAGTCTGTACGGCTGTCGATAAATGAACACATGACGTCGGTGGGAGAGGACATATTGTGTCTTTTGGACAAACAGCAGCGTGGTGCTGATGTTTGTTGTGTGAAGCAGCTTAATGTCAGAGTGTTTGTGTTGGAGCGCCTCAGTGCGGCTGCAGAGTTCATGTGCAACCTCTTCCAGAGACACACAGAGACACTAGAAACTCTGCTGGGGAAAAAAAACACTGCTGGGCATTGACTTTCCTATGGACATTGATCTACACACTGCAGGTATATCTGCTACACACACAACATCAAACTACACACTGCAGGTATGATGCAGCGTTTGCATTACAGCCAGCATGCCAGCGTAGTTCCCATATGGTTTCAAGGTGGGCTAAACCATATGGACCCCATGTCAGCAATGTCAGCGGCATCCACTTCAGTCCCAACTGCGATGCCCATGCAGGCTATAAGTAGCTTCTACCTGGCCCTTAGGTGGGCCCCAACTAGCCATGTTTATGTGGGACCAAGGCGGGTCCTAACTGGGTTTGCCCATGCAGGCTTTAACTGGGTTCTACCTGGGCCCTAGGTGTACCCTAACCAACCACAGTGCAGTGCCCATCGCTCCAATTGTTGTGACGTCAGGGCTCTCAATACTGCACATTGGTGGAGGAGGAGGGGCCGCAGGGCGACCGCACACATCGCTGAACCAATGGTAGCCCACGGATGTTTCCTCTGTGGATTTACAATCTGCCCCTCTATGCCACATATCATCCGCACTACAGGGTCTTCACTGACCGAGCCACGGCCCCACTGACCCTCATGACGCTACGCCACTTAAACCTGCGGCAGCATGCGCTGGGTTGCCAGGTTTGCACAGCCTGCGCCAGAAACAAGCAACCACCTTCATGAAAAAAAAAAAACACCGAAATGGTCCGCAATGTTCCAGGGGTGTCCCCGCGCGTCCCAACACTCCACAGGGGGTCAGTGGACCATCAGGGGGTCCGCGGACCCCCTGTGGACCCCCTGAAACATAACAAATATTCTTTCTTCAAATTTTTTCCTTTTTCAAAAAAACTTTTCCACAGTTTCACTCCGGCGATTTGGGTCCCCCAATATACACACGGCCACGCTGGGCCCCGTGCGCGGCTGGGGTTTCGGGGGGCGTAGCCCCCCGAAACTCTAGTATTTAATATATGTTACAGTATGATTGAAAAAACAGTCAAATTGAAAAAGGAGTGCTCGTTTTCTTCGACTTCACCTCCCGTGCTCCCCCGCGGCAAAAAAAGAAATGATGTCTCGGAGGTACCGAGACACAAATAATAAATACAGTGTGTACTGTATACATATATATTTATTACATGGCTTAGTTGAATGCTTGATTCTGATTGGTCAATCACTGAATGCAGCTGTGTGTTATTTCTGAATAATGACCGCCGAGCTCAATAACAGACCGCTGTCTAATCAAAGGCTCAGAGCACCTGCTGCACTGCTTGATTTTGTGCCATATCCAACATGACAGCCATGTAAACAAATGCACAATGTCATTTACAGCTAAACATTGCTCTCAAGAATATTTTTTAAAGCATTTGAAGCAAGAAAAAGACAATGCATTGACCGAAAAATTATTCTATTTGATCAACATTTCCAGTAGTTTTCCAAGGCGCTGCACGGGACTGCACGTGACCTGACATAAATCAATGGACTACTTTCATTAAGCAATGAAATCCTTCATTTTGTTAGTTTTGGGTCAATTTATTAATTTATCAAATAGCCGTGTAATAAGCAGGATAATTGACAGGATTTGAACCTATAGGAGCTTGGGAATCAGAACGATTAGACCCCTCCGCTTCGCATCGGGATCTAATAATCCTGTAGGGGTTTATTTCTCAACAATGACCGGCTCGCCATCAATTATCCCTTGCATACTAGAGGTTCATTTTTCAATTCTACAATGCATCGCAATTCGGCCGCGCACAATTCTGCATCGATGTGACATGATCGACAGTATCCTGGTCAGTATCCTGGTGTCAGTATCCTGGTCAGTATCCTGGTCAGTATCCTGGTGTCAGTATCCTGGTCAGTATCCTGGTGTCTGTGAAGTACAGGCGTAGAGGCAGCTCTGTGTAGGATTGTGCATTCAGTCTCATGCCATAGTTCTTGTCTAGCTTTCAACGATAACAAGGTCACTCTGGCCTGCACTTTCACACACAGTGGTAAACGTTTTGGATGCCTGCTCCAAACACCATGAAAAACACTCTGCTAGTATGATCAATTTATTCTTTGATCCTGACATAGGCAATTTATTTGATATTTCGCAACAAATCTATGATATGACAAATCATTGCATCAGTTTTTATAAAATGTATTTTTAAAATACAAAATACGTATTTGTATCTCAAATACATTTCTCAGACCTGTACTTTTTTGACCCAGTATTGTAATTTGTATCAAAATACTTTTTGATGTTTTTTCGCCCATCTCTGCCTCTACTGTACTGTACATATTCAAACATTGGAGTGACAGGAGGGTAATTGACTACTGTGTGAGTGGCATGCTTCCATCACTTTTTGCCATGTTTTTCCAAATAGCAAATGTTATCTAGCTGACAAAGTATGATAAAAATAGTAGCCTGATACAGATTTCCATAGCAATTATTTGCAAAACTAAATACATTGGATGACAATGACAATTAACTTTTAACAGAGATGTTGTCAGAAGTTAACACAGATGTCATAGACATTGTTATGCAAACATGAAAAAGACAAACAGCTTGGGGACACAAAGACAGTAAATAATTGAGAAATTATGTGATTCATTTGTTGGCTGCCACTTTGTTTATTCCGGAATTAAATCTGGCTCTCATGTGTGGCTTGCATTCCCATGGCTCAATCTTTTTCCCATTATTGACAAAACTGCATAACTGCTGTGGAGGTTTAGTTTCAGTATGCTGTTTTTTTTTGTTATTGTTTAGTCAAAACATTAGCTAAAAAGAAATAAGGAGAACTCAGCACATATCTCCCCAGATGCTCCTCAAAGATGTTCCATTTGGGAAGGGGGAGGGGATTACCAATTTTCCAAGCTCCTCACGATGCCTTTTATAGCCTGCAGGACGATCTTTCCCCAGCAGCACCCTCTACCAGAGCTTATTCATTAGTGTGCTGCTATCCCAGCTCAGAGTCTGCCTGGCAGAGCAAGTGTGACAACCATGGTCACAGAACCACCCTGTCAGTGAGCACGCAGAATATAGACTAGTATAAAATGCAAACCAGCTGTTAAGTTATGCCGCCCCTGACCTTTGGTGGACTTTGAGAAGATGGATGCTACCCAGCCTATCGATGTAAAAACTCTGTACCGCAGCAGCGAGAGCATTATGGCATCCTGGCCCCTAAGCGTTATAGCCTACCTTTGAATGAATAAGCAAGTAGGCCAGATGACGAAGAGCAAAGACAGAGGGCAGCTATATACATTAATGTATGGCTGAAGCTGGAGATTCAGTTTATGTGGAATCAATCAATTTCAGTACACAATTGGTTTCTGGCTGTGGTGGTAGAACAATTAGTTTTGAAATACGGCATGCACTGAGAGAGAGCAGATATGACCTGTTCAAGAATCACAGTGATCAAGAAGACAACCTGGCTTGATCTATTGCCCCCTCTGTTCCCTGTCTCTAGACTGATTAGACCTGTATCAACTCGTTCTCCAGTTTTATCATGCGGCCTAGAGCGGATATATAACTTTGCATCACCAGGTGGACGGAAACAAGAGCGCCCTGTGCTCCTTCAGAAATATTCCTCTCGGTTAGAGGCGTCATGATTTTAGAGTATATCTAATATATCCATAAACCCACAATGCTTTGCAGGTTAGCTATTCTTTAAAATAAAAATGTTTTGTTCTAACTCAGTGTTTCTCAGTTTGTCCCTTTTTTGGGCCAGTGCCACCTATACCATTTATTTCCAAATATTAGTTTTTACATTAAACTAGACTGACCATGATACTGACGTCAGTATCATGGTCAGCATCATGGTCAGTATCATGGTCAGCATCATGGTCAGCATCATGGTCAGTATCATGTCAGCATCATGGTCAGCATCATGGTCAGTATCATGGTCAGCATCATGGTCAGCATCATGGTCAGTATCATGGTCAGTATCATGGTCAGCATCATGGTCAGTATCATGGTCAGTATCATGGTCAGTATCATGGTCACCATCATGTCATCTACAAGTTGTTTGTTGCCTTGTAGATGTGTTCTTTTCAGCAAGCAACGCCGTTGTACAATTGAGAAAATATACTGCTCAAAGAAATGTAGGGAACACTTTGATCCCTTCATTATTTTGAGTTTTCATGAACTGTGTACATACTGCTAACAAAAACTGCTCAAAAGAATGAAGGGATCAAAGTGTCCAAAGTCCTTAATTGTTGTGTATTTAGTAGCCTTTCTAGACGTGCTTCCACCTGTACAAAGACCACAAACCCCATTCAACACTCACACATCTAGCCAATATTCCATCACCATCCCAACACGAAACGTGCATCGACACACAATTCAGAAACCACGCCTCATTTAACTTCAGAGTTGATGAAAACAACTCTAGGATGAAATGAAGATGAAATGAAGAAAATATGCACTTGAATATATTAGAATATATTGAATATACAAGAGCCCCCTTTAGAAAATATTGCTTCCAGCACTCCCCAAACTTCTCTGTACGGTCCCTGGGGGAATGTACTGCCCCCGTTGAGAAACACTATTCTAACTCATAGCGACTGGCGAGACCAGGGTACTTGATTCGTCATTCACATGGGGGAACAATAACATTGTGACGCCCAACTGGATATATAACCGGGTGCCAGTTGTTGAGTAGGCGTGGCAAGGGTGACGCAAGGTTAAAACTGATAACGAAATGGTCTGCCTTTCAATAGTGCCTTTCTGCAAAGTGCTTAACAACGTGTACGATTTCAAGATTGTTCAAAAATAGCAGATCTACATTCTCTATGAGCTTCTAGATCTGCTATTGTTGAACAATCTTGAAAATGTGTGCAAATCTTTGAATGTATTTTTCAAGCAAACATTTTTTACTCAAATCTTTGCTTCTGGGGGTCCCTTGAACAAAGTATTTTCAGATGGGGGTCCGCAGCCAAATACATTTTGGGGCTCCTTGACATGAAAAAAGCTTGAGCACCACTGATATAATAGCAACAGAAGTGTTGCAGAAAACCGTTAGGATTCTTAATGGGTTAACACACTGTTGCAAGGCACCGTCCTGCTCATCGTTAGGGGTTCAGTGTCTTGCTCAAGGACATTTCAACACAAAGCCGCAGGAGGAGCCGCCGGTAACCTTTCAGTTCCCAGACAGCCGCTTTACATCCTGAGCCACTGTGTAGAATATGGCATGCCCTCTGTTCCAGTTGATGTTGTTCTCCCTCTGTAGGGCTATACGTGATGTTGATTTATCAGCTTACATTTATCAGGGCCCCCATCCCCGCCGTTATTCTCATTCCACACACAACCGTGACACTGCGGCCGCGGATTGGGGGCGCACTGAGACGAAAATGATGAATGATATTTCTTTCATAAGATGCATATCAGCTGAGCGTGTGATTTTTCCGGGCTTGTGTATGAACATCCAATGTCACTTTCTATTTCCATTGCCTTTTCGAGGGGGATCCGTTGCATGCAGAAGTATGTCCATATCCCCATGTGGATTCTCTTGCATGAACGGTCGATGTGTTTCAGAAAGGATACCGCATGTAATCATAGACCGTGCACACACTATCACTGATGGCCAGACGTCCTTCATTCTTGTGGCCGTCTTTCTTTCTGTCTTTTCTTTCTTTCTGTGGTCCTTAAAGCAAGCTTGAGGTCAGTGAGCAAAATTGACAAAGGCAATCTCACACGGTGTGTTTTTAAATTTAGCACACTCAAGATGTATTTGCACAAACCGCGCACACTCTGTGACCAAACGTCACGACTGATACAGAAGTAGGCCAGATAGGATAAGTAGAAGGACACATAACATGCAGAGAATACACAGACATATCTACACGATGATGACACAGCTTTAGAGTGAACAGTGTACAGTCAACCACGACTCCTACTTTTTCTTTCTTTCTTTCATCATCCCAACACAAAACGTGCATCGACAGACAATTCAGAAACCACGCCTCATTTAACTTCAGAGTTGATGAAAACAATTCTATTGAACAATTCAATGAATAAAATGTGCACTTGCATATATTAGAATATATTGAATATACAAAATAAGAGCACCCCAGTGCCCCCTTTAAAAAACTATTGCTTCCAGCGCTCCCCAAACATCTCTGTACAGGCCCTGGGGTAATGTACAGTACCGCCCCCGTTGAGAAACACTATTCTAACTCATAGCTGTAGTGACTGGCGAGACCAGACCAGGGTACTTGATTCGTCATTCATGTGGGGGAACAATTCTGTGACCAAATCATTCACGACTGATACAGAAGTAGGCAAGATAAGTAGAAGGACACATAAAGACGTGCAGAGAATACACAAACACGATGATGACACAGCTTTAGAGTGAGTACAGTTATAAGATTGTGTCGAGTCAACCACGACTCTTTCTTTTTCTGTCTTTCTTTCCTTTTCTTTTGCTCTTTCGTTTTATCGCTTTCACACAGACACAAATACGCTAAGCAGTTTTCTTCCTCATCATATGCTGAAAATATCTTCATAAGAACAATTGCACTCGGCGATGGCAAATATTGCACTCTACAGAAATCCTCTCCCATTCTCTCATTTCCTGTGAGGTGGAATAAATGTGTCAATCCTAGACAATATGTTGAAATGAAAAAGTAGAAAATATTAAAGTGTCCCTCGAGAGCCTTCGGATTCATATGTCCCTTTTAAACTGGTAAACACTTGACATTGCATCAACCTCTCGTGTCATTAAAGCTTTATGTCCCTCATGGCTACATCCACACAAAGGCTGAATAATTTCACCCCAATGAGGGGAGAAAAAAAACATCATTATGGCCCCTGCGCTGCCTAGTAGTGAGAGACCTTTACGCTCACTGGCTAATAAATGTGCTAAAGGCTAGACAGGCCCCAGATCAATGTGCTGGTGATTGTACAATGGAACGATTGTATTATTGTCTATAAGGAGGCCACTGGGTCGCCTTTCCTGTCTACTGGCTCTATTGTACTCTCGCCCATTCACATTGATGCGCTGAAGGCTGGAGTGACGAGCCCGCAGCCACAGAGGAGCAACACTACCGAGCACAGTGTAAAAGAATGTCACTCTGCTTTCACACAAAGCATGCTAGACGCCATAAAAAAAAGGGACACACTTTGATTAAAGTGTGTTTTAACCCATTAAGACCAGGAGCGCATCTGTGTCATTTTTAGATTTCATTGGCTATTCAAAAATAGCAGATCTACAAGCTTGTGGATCTGCTATTTTTGGGGGGGAAATCGTGGATTTTTTGTGCTAATCTGTGAATATATATATTGTTTAAAGCGAACATTTGTAACTCAAATCTTTGCTTCTGGGGATTCTACAACTGTCTTCTAAATCCTATGTTGCTATAATATCAGTGGTTCTCAAAAATGATATATATTTGGCCATGGACCCCCCATCTCAAAATATTTTGTTCCAGGGACCCCCAGAAGTTGTAACAAAGTTGAAAATGTTCGCTTTGAAAAATATATACTCAAAGATTCGCAAACATTTTCATAATATTTCAAAAATAGCAGATCTACAAGCTCATAGCGCGGCACTCGGTGCCGCGCTATGATCTTGTAGATCTGCTATTTTTCTAATAGCCAAAGGCATTTAAAAATGACACAGATGCGTTACCGGTCTTAAAGGCTTAATCTGCAAGCTATTAGTTTGATGTGCGTGTAAATGACATTCATAGTTTTATGCCGTAGCCTATGAACTTTTTTAATTAAAGTTGGGTTTTACATAGTATCACATTAACAGCTCAAAAACCATTACTCAACTCAGCAATAATGTCATAGTCAAGATTGTCCAAGTACAGATGAGGACAGCCATGACACTTTGCACTACACCGTGACCCTCAACGTCCATTTTTTTTACTCACAGACTTTAAATAAACACTCAGGATTTCACAGCGTGTCGTTGTCAGACCTTTAATTCAATTGACAAAAATCCCCATGTATAATAAACGACCCATACTAGTACTTCATGCGGATATGATGTTGCCCCAGTCTGTAAGGTGTGGAACAGATTTCCACAGCGACTGTATGATGTTAAATGAATTTTCATCCTCGGCTGACTAATCTCTCTCCAGGCCATCGTTTTTTTTTACAAATGCCTTCTTCACTTGGTTTTGACCCTTTACCCTCAATTTTAAGTGGAGAACAACTTCAAAAGCAGTGTGGCTCATTGCAAGTGACTCTACGCTCTGTGACAGAAAGTTTTACACGCCATTCCCCTTTGAAGTCAAAAGTTAACACAGATTTTTTCTTGTTGCCAAATTGGGAGTACCAATGTTCACTTAAATTGCCCTTGTAGATAGATAAGGGAAGATAATAGAATGTACACCCTTTAATTATTCCATTAATTGAAAACATGAGTGTCTGATTTAAGATGACATAAGACCTGTCTGGTTGGCACTGTGATGACCTCTTTAAAGATATTTTTGGGGTCTTTTTGAAAATGAAAGAGAGATGGGGAGTGACACACAGCAAAGGTTGTCGGGATCGGGATTCGAACAACCCTGTGACACGCTGTCAGGATGACATTGCAGCCTAGGGTGCCTGGACCGCCACACTGCGACCCAGGCCTGTAATGACCTCTTGAATGTACAGTTTGAACCCTATGTTTGGGTGGATCAGCTGGGCCGGCAATAGAAAGACATGTTACTGACATGACTGACTGACTGCTGTTCTCACTCCCAACTCATAAGAGGTTGACAACTACGCTAAAACACTTCAAACAAGAGGGATGGTTACGGTTAAGTTTAGACATTTCTTTTAAAAAAATGGTACACTTTATCTCTGTAGTCATGTGATCAAGATGTATCAGATTTTTCAGATGACATTCCGATTGGCTATGACTGGCTATCAAAGTTTGCGGGAGGGGCCCATTTTGCACAAAATGCTACAAATCATGAACGCAGCGTCCGATTGATGTGAAACTTTGCACGCACACTCCCAGTATAGGCCAAGGAAGATACGCCTGTTTCAAATCGGCCTCATGGTGGCTCTATAACGGGTCACAACGCTGCCCTGGGTAGGCAACCTGGCCTGGCAGGGATCTGCACTCAGCGGAGCACACTTTTCTAGTTCTCTGTTGTTTTTCACCAGGATATAAACTATATATAATCTTCTGTTATTCACAACAGTGGACCAACTCAGAGGAGTCTGTCTTCCTTCTTAAATAAAAACAAATCATTTCACAGATCAATAGACAGATATACTTTATTTATCTCCTCACATGTCTTATGAAGTTCTTACCTGTCCCAACTGTGTAGGTCAATGTTTTTGTTTTGTTTAGTTTTTCTTGTTGTGCTATTGCTCTTATGTGCCATGTTGTAACTTGTTTTACTTAATTGTTTTATTGTTTGCCACTGTACAGCACTTTGTAACAATGTTTCGAAAGGTGCTTCATAAATAAAATGTACTTACTTACTTCCATACATTGTGGGCCCTAAAACGTATTTTCCCTATAAGAGTCATATCTAAAGTAATAGGAACCTTACAAAGCTGCTCAAGGATCAGCATAATATAATATGTACATGTGCAAATGTTTGTTATGACTCCTGCTGTAAATGTCTATACACAGTCCAGCCGTATGTTAAGTTTCACTATAGCCTTGTTTAATATTTTGTGTAGCTGTAATACATTCATAAATTCTAAACTATAGGGATCACATTAGAATAGAAATAATTGTACTCTGCACGTTGTATAGTCAGGGAATATTGCATACCTCCTACCATGTAGGAGGTATTCAATGCCCTTGAAATTTGTTTTGTTTGTGACAACATTCCTAGTTTCAGCTACAAATTTGCTAGCATTGTTTGCAGACTATAGCCCTGGGTTCAATGCCATCATACTAGCACTCTTGCAGCTAGCATCATCACAAAGCTGTGTCACTCGATGAAAAGAAAAAACATCTTCATTTGAAAATCAGTTAAAACGACACATTGGTGCAACTAGTTATAAAGAATGTTTCAGAACAAACACTCCCAGAGCAAGCTCTCTCCCACCCCTCCGCCCCCTCAACATCAGCAGCACAACAGCATCAACAGTGGAAACATTCAGGTTCCTGCGAATCACAGTCTTTTGAGACCTAAAGTGGGAGACTATCATCATGATGTCTCATATGTATCTTTCTTTATCATCTCATGAATCATTTTATGTTTTCTTTCTTTGGTACAGTTTGAATAATTGAATAATTGAATAATTGTGCGTTTAACCCATTAAGACCGGGAACGCATCTGTGTCATTTTCAGATTTATTTGGCTATTAAAAAATTGCAGATCTACAAGCTCAGGAGCAAAGATTTGAGTTACAAATGTTTGCTTTAAAAAAATATGTATTCAAAGATTTGCACAAAACTTTCACGATTTTTCAAAAAATAGCAGATCTACAAGCTCATAGTGCGGCACTCGGTGGCGCGCAATGAGCTTGCAGATCTGCTATTTTTTGAATAGCCAAAGACATCTGAAAATGACACAGATGCGTTCCCGGTCTTAATGGGTTAATACATTTATTCTGACTTTGGCTCAATTCGACTGACAAGCCGCATAACCTTATATTCTCTGTTATTGGTTACTTGTGAGTAATTGCGTTGAATAAATGAAAACCATTATGTTGAATTAAAGTATGTACGTTGCAATGCAAAATAGCGTACAATTTATGGCTATAATGCACCTCAGTATATACATTCCAGTCCACCCCTCTCATTCATTCTCTTCCACTCTCAGTGTGGAGCGTAGAGTTGCATTTCATTTAAAAATATGGCCTCATTCCTATGCATTTTGGTTTCAAAGGTGATTTAGGAACTCAATGAAAATACATCAATAACAAGGCACCCAGGGAGCGAGACATCAATTACATACGGGGTCAGGAATCAATAATTAATTTGATATAACACACCACAGCTTGAGATCTATTACTGCCCATTAGTGTCTTAATCAGAATACATAGAAATGTCATTAACATGCACTGGACATGAAAAAGCTAAAACCAAAATATAAAACGGAGAAAACAAGACTAGGTCAAAACCTAGTATACCGTATGCCTGGACCACAATGAAAATAATTTTATATTTTGTTGTACAGTTGTAATATTTATATATATATATATATATATATATATATATATATATGTATATACTGTACCCATAGTACTTGGAGGCCTAATACTACTATTGATGACACCAGGGATCTTCAGTATTTGTAGTCTTGCAAGCCAGACTGTTGTCTCTCATAATTTTCAAATGCTTCCGTCATGTCTTTAGGACGGAATATCTGAAAATTCATGCCAGTTTTCAACATTCATTACAAAACTTGTCCCGGTTTTCGCCAGAATAAAAATAATAATTGTTTTCAGCCGTTGCATAGACAAATGCAATGCGTGTCTGCATTCAATGCTGAGGCTGATGTTTGTCAATCAGTCGTTGCCTGTATGCAACACCTATACATAGGTCTATACATGTGCACGTGCATGAATGGGTGCGCGCATGGACGACGAACGTGCGCATTGATTTAAGGGTCCCGGTTTGAGGGGCTGAATATGGTCACCCTAGCCTACTGTGATACCCGTCGGTACGCATGAGCCTGTACCTGTTGTCAGAGCACTTAATGCACTACCCATTATTCAAGTACTTGGAAGCCAGTCAATAACGTCAGTATATGACATCATATTGATGACATCAGGGTTCACCATATATATGTGAATTTGTGGATTTATAGATTTTATTTAAATGTTTTTGTGGAGAACCGCTGATCCGACGTACAGTGTGACACACACACAGAGTTTGAAGTCGATCGTTTGAACGGTTCTCGAGAGAGACAAATACACACACACACAGATTTCACACATTTATATTATATAGCATCATTTTTGTTATGTCAAATAAATCAAACCAAAAGATCTATGGCTTTGGGGACTTTCATTTGAAAGTGCAGACACAGGAAGTGGTGACACAGGCCACTTAGTTTGGGTTTGGATGAGACAGGGTCGCAACCACATACAGTAACCATTTCCTCTTTGGAAATGCCTTAATATTATGAATTATGAAAATGTCCATTGTACACTTTACAATTTAAATGAAAAATGTATGCTTAAAATTGATCAGTATCATGGTCAATGTCATGGTCAGTATCATGTCAGTACCATGGTCAGTATCATGTCAGTATCACGGTCAGTATCATGTCAGTCATGGTCAGTATCATGTCAGTAATTATAAAAATACATTTTAGGCATATTTTAGGCAAACAAATGTATGCCTCAGTCAGTAAGTAGGTCAGTCAGTAAGTAGGTCACTCAGTTAGTCAGTTAGTCAGTCAGAGTGACTCAAACCCCCAAAATACGTTTTGGGGGATTGAAAATATGGTTACCATAGTAAACAGAAATGGCGTTTCTCCTATGCTCAGCTGCAAACACGAGTAAATGATCAAACATTCAAAAACATTGTTTTGTCTTTAAGATGAATTCCTAAAGATCCTGTTTGCAATTGAAGCTCAAAAGTTTGGAATTTCACATACTGTACATCAATTGATGAATGTGAAATTCCAAACTTTTGAGTTTGGAAGGTGAGTGGGGTTAATCACTTATCCTCCACAGTTTTGGTAAGTGAAACGTACATTAAGCAGACGTTCCTACCCCGTTAACCCAGACGTACATTTGACAGGAACAGAGTATTCTGGATGGTGATGGCCTGGCCTTGTTAGCCTGATGTCTTTATGTCATTAACTGGGAGGAGATTGTGATCAATCACATCCTATATTGCAGGAGACGTGAAGCTCATCTCAACTCTTTTTGCCTGCTTTCCCTCTTTTACCTGCCTCCATCCTCCACCTCCCTGCCTCACACTTTCCCTCTGCTTCCTGTCTGGGTTTCATTGTACAATGAAATGTTATAGCAATAAGTCTGTATTCCTTGCTCTCCTGTTTCTGACTCTCCTGGGGATCATTATGCTGGCAATGCTGGTGTCATTTTGAGCCATATAGAGGAGACTGACTTGTCATAATCCTTCAGTCATATAGTGGCAGGTCACTCAGATCGATTCTAATGAGAGAATGGATGGAAGGAGACAACAAATTATGTGGTGCACTCCATGGATATTTATCCACACTAGGAGATGTTCCGGGTACAGATTCAAGTCAAATATCTCTGACTTCACCTTGCACATGAAAAGGTGTGTAAGCCTTGTTTACTGCTATTTCTGTGGGGAAACTGGGGCATGCAGACTGAACAAGTTAGAAAATTATTATTGTAATAATGTTGATTATAATTTAATAATGTATACTGTATTATTACAGTATGTCTAAAAAGATAGCACTCAGTAGAATGTAGTAAAAAAATAATTACATTAAATGGCCTATTATCATGTCATTTATGTAAGCTGTGATGATGTTCAGAGGAAGTGAACTTAAACGAAAATTAAGTGACTTCTCTAATTTGAATGATTGATTGAATACTGTATTAACAAGATTGTTAACAGTACGATAGTACAGTCAAAAAAGCTATGCTAAAAGGATAACACAAAAAGCCTTGTGAGGGGGCTTGTTGCCAAGAGCATATTTGGGGATATGATATATGATATGATAGAAGGCAAATTATTTCCATTGGCCCTCTTATCAACCACCTGTCTCAATAGTAGAGCATGGAGACCACATCCAACCACTGCAGTTCTGCTAATTATATCGTACTGACATACTTCACAATACAGATTGGTTAAAACAATATTGTATTCAATACTATTCACACAAAAAAAGTTTTGAATTTCAACTTCAAAGTGAGCATTTACTAAAGGTGCTTTTTCATTACTTCGCTCAGTAATTGCAATGGCATAATGTTGCGCACACAATTTCACAACTCAATAGATATCTCCTGCTACCCAAGTTTGGGTCCCAAGCCACAGCTTGTGCACCAGACCATTGAGTTGCAGAGTCCCCAATCCAATCGCTATTTCACTCTTTTCTCATGATGGTTTTCAAAATTCATACATTTAGCAGCAGAACGGTGGGGCTTTTCTGCCTACTGAGTCACTCTCGTCTGAGAGATATTAGTTCAAACAGAATGTAAAAATCAAAGTATAGCTTGTTCAGCTAATGAAGCATTGCAGTAGATCAGACAGACAGAGAAGCCGCTTTCTTCACATGCCCATATAGTCTCCAATCACATACACAGTGTCATACTGTATGATATGAACTGATCGACTAGAAGCAGTCCATTTAAACAGACTCACTCTTCCATGTTCAGCATCGCTTGCTGCTACAGTGCATCCACTATACCAGCTCATCAGTAAACTCCCACCACCTCCTGAATAAGTATTTAGGACTTCATTAATATGACTCAGCATGATCAACTGATATGGCCTCATAACTATAATATCATGTTAATGTAATAACTATCTTCTGGCTCTGTCTTATGCTCATGAGCTCAGAGTTAAGTCTGTGTCATGCTTGTGTAACCCTTATTTTTTATACTTGGTAGCGTTCTCCAGTCCTTCTGGGCTATGGAAATAAGCGGGCTTTTTTCTTTGAATAGTATCATCTTTATTCGACTTGAACCAACACAGCAGCACAGTACCATAATGAGTCTAGTCTGTGCGGAGAGACGGAGGACGGCCGGAGAGACGGCGACCCTAGGGTGTAGAGGGTTGGCAGCCCAAAACACTTCTTCCGTGAGGAAGAACCAAAAGCTACAGGCTGCGGTGAAACCTGCAGGGAGGGTCTAATCCATCAAGGCAGAGTGAGATGCTTGTGGCCAGCAGCAACGACGACGCAACGCGGAAAATGAGAACTTAAAGATGCTACTTGTGAAAATAATAAGCAATGTGCTATAAATTATTAAATGAAAATAAACATAAATGATAATAGAATAAACATGGCACATTAACCAAGGTTACACTTTTTGCAGATTTGAACATTACGGGAACAGAGCCAAACCGCCAAATACACATTGTTGGAATAAATGGTTTATATCTCAAAGAGTGTCATGATTGAACTTGATCAATGGCACAAGGTCTCCCATTAACCCTATGAGGGATTTTACGGTTCTAACTGGAGCCACAAACCACCAGGAAACAATGGTTGCAATCAATGATCCAGTTTATTTTCCAGATAATGAAGAATGGAATTTGAGGATGGTGACATTGGTTTCCATGACGTGCCATGGTTCTAAAATAAGACAGAAACAAACCAATTTCAGTATCTTGCCAAAATAAAATATCATACATTTAGTCTTTAAATCATATTATACATTAAAGTAATGTAGATAATTCAAATAGCCAAATATTTACTTCATAATATTAAACAAAATAGATAATCTGCACATTAATAAAAGAAAAACGGCAACTTACATTGAAAGAAACTTCAAAAGACAGACTGCATGCACAAGATCCAGCTGGATGTGTTTGGGGACAAAGGGAGAATGTCCACCTCCAGGCCTGTATTTATAGTGGGAGGTAATGAGTGGGAGGTAATGAGTACACTGAACCATCTTAGTGTCTCCTTGTGGTGTGGAGGGGAAATTAACTTGTAGTTTCTAACAGACCCATTCTACACACTGTGGATGTACTGAACAGTAAGTATTTAGTGAGGTACGGTACTGTGCTGTAACTGCAGGTTGTCTGGGCTGTCAGTGTATATCCCCACACTTAACAGCCTGTCTTCAGCACTAAACTTTGGCCCACCTGACACAGTATATTGTATTGTACATTGTCGGGAAGAAACCTTTTCTGCCCGTGTAGTAACTATATGGTACTAATAATATGCCTGACTATGCCACCTCCCGCTTGTGATGGGGGCAGGAGGAACCCCTAAACCCTTAGATTATTCACAATGTGTAATGTGACCAACTATTTCTCCCCTAAACAAGAACAATGTACAAGAGGCATTTTGTGGAAAAATACTTTATCATAACATAGATACAGAATGCATGAATTGTAAATGTTAAAAGTATCAGGGCAATAGGTCAGTAAGGCAAGATTTATCGAATAAAGTGACAAGTTACAGTTAACTATCCTCTGGCTAGAGAAGGGCCGTGCACACGGTACTACCAAAATACTATTGGGGGATAGAAGGGGGACAGGCCTGGCACCAAACTACTCATGCAATATAACATCTAATATTCAATACAAAAACATGCAGTGTCAGGGATTAACATACACACCAATAAAAACCAAAAGGTCCCACAGTGCAGTCCCAAGAGAGAAAGGAAGCCGTGTGCAACAGGGCGGACCCGGCCTTGAACACAACTGTAACACAAAGAGAGGAGAGAAAACACATCACTATGAATACAACCTCAAATCTATGCCTACGTGCTATACCTCAAATGAATACCTCGAATAAACAGCAACAAATCAAAAAGGGTAAAATAATAACGGAAAACAGTGGCTGGACTGGTCCCTTTAAGGAAACAGACAAAATGCATTAGTTGCCAGCCCTAGCATTACAACATAATGCAAACACTGTATTCAAATAATCATTATAAAAGAACATACAGCATAAACCTGCTTTGCTTTGCAGTGAATAATACACAACTCCTGCAGCACGATGCAAGGACAAGGGGTGGGGGAACAATTCCAGCACCACAGCTACAAGAAGAAGACAGTGATATTACATAACAAAATAATAAATAATGAATAAATAATGACTACATATCCATTGGAACAATAAAGGTTATTTTTTTCAGTTTCCTAAAAAGTTACAGTTTTGGACATACAAGCCCAACAGGGACAATATTCAGCTTACCAGTTGTCAGGAAGAGATTGGACGTGCTCGATGGCATTGGTTCTCAAAGTAGGGTCCGGGGACCCCAAGGGATACTTCAGGGGGTTCCAGGGGGTCCCCAGCTAAATGATGGATACGAACCAAATGGACCCTTATGGGTCTGTAACTCTGAAAGTGTACAAATGGAACCAAATGGACCATTTGGTTCCATTTGTACACTCTCAGAGTTAAATGAACATTGATTTTACAATATAAATTGGGGTCCCAGAGATAGAGATGCCATTAAATGGGGGTCTGTAGCCTAATGCATGTCAAACTACAGGGGTCCTTGAAATTAAAATGGTTGAGAATCACTGCTAGAGCCGTACAAAATCTTCTCTTGGGGGTCCCTGGCTTATCTTTTCAAATGGGGGTCCGCAGGCTAATAAGTGTCAATTTGGGGGTCCTTGACATGAAAAGGTTTGAGAACCACTGCTCCATGGTGCTTTAGCTACTTCTGTTTGTCCTAATTGTGATGGTAGATGGGGCAGAGAGAGAAAAAGGTGTGATCCAAGCTGACGAGCACGTATAGAGGAGTGGTGAACAACACAGGGGTGGATCACTGGCCATCTATCAGTGCAGGCCTATTGAACACACCTTTATCAAGGACGACATCCACGTTTTCACAGAAAGAAATTACTTTTAATGAATATCCTAAAAACTTCTCTGTAGGGCATTACTGCCTATGCTTCACTGATGATGAGGTTTAACTGAATATTGTTAAACGTGTGAGACATGTGTGAATAGAATGTATAGAAAACTATTATGTTGAAAATAGAAACGTGAATGTTTTGTTATTGATGTTATGGAAAATGTAGCTGTCTTAAATATAGGAAATAGTTCATGAATAATGCACAAAGCAATGAATTACATTGAAGTCTTTTAAACTGACCATGGATGGCTTTAGATGTTTGGTTTATGACCAATGTACTTTTTAAAGCATGCCGCATGCTGTATATCAATCAGTGCCCATTATCCAAATGGTATTATTGATGTGAAAATACGGAGCAATTATTTTATGGCTGGCCATGGTCCATTCCCAACCTGACCTGATCACTTGAGATGAGTCATTTCTTTGACTCATCAAGCACATGGTGTGGCGAGTGGTGGGGTCCACTCAGCTTAGCTTACTTATGTGACTCATTGAGAGCTTGTCGATCTGCTATTTTTAGTGTGTGACACTGTCGCAAGAGAAAGTAATCAGGCTTCAGTGCTGCAACTCCATGACAAAGCAGTAACATCACAGCGTAGACACCAACAGAGAGCCAACTGACCTGAATATATAAATCCATATATGGCCCCACCATTTTGTTCTTGTGTAATGTGGACCAGAGCCGACACTTCTTTGTGGCATGGACAGTGATTTCACAGAAGTTTGTTGGCGTAGTTAATACACCGTCAAGATAAATCAGGGCTGCCAACCTTTCAGAAAACCTTGGAGTGAGATTTGATGGTGGGAGCACAGCAAATGCTTCTTCTTTATGGCACGTTTGCAGAAGATTTATTTTTATTATGTTTTACTTGAAGTAAAGATACATGGCTATTTACAGCAATTTCCCCAGTTTCATAACTTCCAATCTTTACCTCAACCATTAAAAATGAACATAGAAATAGTTTTTGGCCACCAGAGGGATCATTGTCCTGGTGGCCAAAGACCACAACCTCAGTATTTTCAACAACTACTATGCCAGTCCCCTTCAACAGGGGTTTTAAAACATAAAAAAAGACATTAGAAATTATGTTATAGCCCCCCAAATTAAAGTTCATTAGGCCATGGACCCCCATAGCAAATGATTGTGTCCTAGGTACACTGATATGACATTTTATTCAATTACATTACATTATATATTACCTTACATTGTCTAAACATCATAATTGGACATGAGAAACAGATTTACAGTTGTGATATTGAAACATTATAAGAATCCCACAAGAATTGTTGGCTTCTATTTTGACCAAGACTGAAGGCTGGCATTGTGAACTTTTCAATCTTTCCTCCAAAAGTTGTCTCTAAAGACTGAAGCAAGGACTAAAGGGCTAAGAGACTAAGGACTTGTGTGTTGAATTCTGATGCTGTGCTTTGAAAGGCACACATTACCACTTCACCACCATGATTCATATTTTGCCCAGTGTCTTGTCTGCTCTTCAGTGAAAGATTAGAGTCAGGGAGAAACTCTGAAAAACCTCATCCTTGGTTTTGATCGAATAACCTTCTGTTTACAACGCACCGCATATCTCCTGCACGGTGCACCACAGAGGAATGGGAAATAATGGTGACAACTATAAATACTTAACCTCATAGGAGGGAAAGATTAGAGCCAGGTACAAACTTGGTAAACACTGGCATGTCTTCTGCACAACGGAGGCAAATGGAATATAAATACTTTAAATACTTAACCTCATAAGATTTAGATGACCATGTTCCCAACAGTGGCACTGAAACAAGGACCTACTGTATCTATTTCTGGGTTTACATTGACAACTCAATATCGAAATGAGGAACTACAACAGATATAATCCTACTATAATTCTAGTAACCTCTGTCTGTAGTGGGTCTGTAGTGGGAGTAGGTGAAGCTACCCGGTTCTCCTCAGTGGCTGGACCAATTGCTCTGATTTTGCACACAGCCATTGACCATTACCATCTGAACTTAACTGTGAAGCCCGTTTTTCAATGTCATCAAATCTCAGCTTCTTATTAGCGTTTATGTGTAAAACATGTCGCCATGGTTACGGGGCTGCCCAGCTATGGGACGAACTGCCTCCCGGGTTGCCAGATCATGTGCGCATATCCCCCCACGGATGCGTCGACCGGGTATGGTCTAGTAATAATAATAATGATAATAATAACAGTATGCTCCATGTGCTAGATCGATTGACTATAACCCGCTGAGGAGAAAAATGGATGAGGACAGACAGACAGAAAGTGTTTTCTTCATTTAATAGCAGGATAAACCCATAAATGATTCTGAATCAATATTTATTTGCACTAAGCGACTAACATCCGGTGTAGCAGCCACTGAACAATATTATTAGTTGCCCAACATTAAAGGGTCCAGCAATAGAATGACTTGAAAAGGCAACACACGCGCACGCACGCACACACGCACACGCAGACACGCAGACACACACATACACACACACACACACACACACACACACACACACACACACACACACACACACACACACACACACACACACACACACACACACACACACACACACACACACACACACACACACACACACACACAAAATGTTTATGATGTCACCTCAATGAATGTTAACCAAATCACTATATAATGTGCTAGTTAGGATGTAGTCATTTCGCTACAGGCTACATTCATTATCATGATGCAACTGTGAAATTATATCCAATGATAGCATTGGACATAATTTCACAATTTCATCATGATGATGTATTATTCATGGTGGTAGACTAATCCATCACGGTCAGTGGTCAAATCATGTCAAAATTGGTTCATAACAGTTCCTGGCTACTGCTGTTACATTCTATAGTATCTATTGATCAATTTATGGAAACAAACAAGCTATATTTTGGACAGAAAACTAAACAGCATACATAAACACTCTGTCCCAGTATTGTAGGAGCAGGGAGCAGTCATGGTACTCCTGCCTGCATCTCTGAGGGCAGCTGGGAGCAGACAGGTGTGGAGGAGAAATGGAGACACACGCGTTGCGGGACTCTCGCAGCTTGTTTGTAAACAAAACAACCAATTCATTTTAGCCGATAAATAGGTTGTAGTTGCTCAATTTTGCTAATATTACATATACAACTGCTACCTCAAATCTTTGTTTTCCAAAATGTGCTTATTCATTGCATCCTGGGTTGCCAGATCTGCTTATTATAATTTCCCGGCCGCAAGACTTTATTTGAAAATAGCCGATCTACAAGCTCACAACGCGTCGCATCGCGACGCGTTGTGAGCTTGTAGATCTGCTATTTTTAAATGGCTGATGTATACGTTAAAGTGCTCATGTGGCCCATAGTCGCTTCTTTTGGGCTGCTTTTCCTAGACTTGGTTGCTTGTTTCTCTCACAGAATCTGGCAACGCTGATTGCATCATACAATACATACTGTATAGGTTGACACTGGTTGATATGCTGTCCCTCCTAACCTCGTCCCATTGGCTAGTGGCTACTCCAATCAATAATGGTGACATGTCCCGCTCTTGCTTACTGTTTTTACAGGAATCATGTGATATGTAGAATCAAATATGATGATTTCTGGCTGTGTCATAGTCACATAGGGTCTATAAAGAGCATACAGTAACTGCAATGCTGCATAACTTTATCTTTTACTTGTTTCTCCTCTGCTTTCCTTTTCCTGAACTGGGCACCCTGGCTTAGAACTTTTTTTCTTATCCATTTCAGCCTACTGTACAAAGTAAAGGCCCTTGTGTACAGAGCCAACAACAAAAGAACACATCTTTAAAACAAAAAATGTGCTTCTTTGTGACCTCTTTGCACTCCTTCTCCAAAATTACAGTCTCACAAGTGGCTGCAACACAGTGCCAAATTTCTTGTGAACGCTGCAAGTAGGCTGACTTCAGTACCCCCACAAATTTTCCACATGTTTTGTACTTTTTGAAATATTTAACTTTAATTTTATTTATTTATTTATGCTGCTAAAAAGCTTCTTCCCCGGTTCGGAGTAAAAATAAACCAGGCCAGAAGAAAGTGCTAACCCCCCCACTCACACCCCCTCCCCCCCCCTCCTGTCTTTTGCACCTTAATACACTTGACTGTTCCTTCCTAAACTGCTGTACATAGAAGGTACAGTGAAGTTGTTTATATAATATGGTACTGCATAAGTGCTGATGGTGTATAATGCCAAGCTTATAAGTACATACACGCTTATCTGTTTTTATTATCCTATTAGTATGAAACTACTGACTCTTTTTACGGGGCCAGAGCTCTGCTCTGGACACGTATTGTTATTGGCAGTATTCTGTCACTTCTTCTTCTTCTGCCACTTTTCGCAGTTCTGGCTGAACCGCGCTGTCACTTTTTACGAAACTCGGCCATATGGTATATGGTCATGAAAAACGATCAAAAAATAATTCTCACAATCTTTCGTCCAAAGGTGGCGCTATAGCACTCAATTGAAAATGCCAACTTTGACCAGGTACAACTCATGCCCTGTTTGACCTACAGCCATGAAACTTGGATACACATATGCGTCTCCTCATGCTGAACAACTTTCACCCTCTGACTTTTGACCTCTGACCTTTAGATCTCCCACCATTTTGAATTATATGAAAAACAGTCATTGGCTCCTAACTTCTGCATTTTTTCACTTATGGAAAATCCGTTGGAAATTTTTGTAGGCAGTGGTCCAAGGTTCAAGTGCTAAACGTTTCGTGCAGATTGCTCAAAAATCCCAGGAGGAGATAGATTTTAACTATTACAGTTTAAAGAAAATTATTCATCTGTGCCTAAAACATACATGCAGACTCACATTTCTTTGAAACTTTGCAGAAATGTACAGGGTCATTCCAAATATCACTGAAACCAATCTTACTCCAATTGGCCAAAAGGGGGCGCTATAGCAATTTTTTGAAAAGGCATACTTTAAAGAGGCATAAGTCATGCCTCGTTTGGCCTAAAGTCGTGAAACTTGCTTACACGTGTGCCTTGACTCATGAGGAACACACGTATCGATTTGACCATTAAGCTCCGCCCTTAGATTTTCCGCAATTTTGAGCAGTTTGAAAAATACTTGTTTTTGCCAGTTCTGGCTTAACCGTGCATACGCTTTTTACGAAACTCGGCCATATGGTAGATACTCATGAAAAACTACCAAGAAATAATTCTCACACTCATTCGTCAAAGGGTGGCGCTATAGCACTCAATTGAAAGTGCCAACTTTGAACAGGTACAACTCATGCCCTGTTTGACCTACAACCATGAAACTTCGATACACACATGCGTCTCTTCATTCCCGACAACTTTCGTGGTCTGACTTTTGACCTCTGACCTTTAGATCTCCCACCATTTTGAATTATATGAAAAACAGTCATTGGCTCCTAACTTCTGCATTTTTTCACTTATGGAAAATCCGTTGGAATTTTTTGTAGGCAGAGGTCCAAAGTTCAAGTGGTAAACGTTTCGTGCAGATTGCTCAAAAATCCCAGGAGGAGATAGATTTTAACTATTACAGTTTTATGAAAATTATTCATCTGTGCCTAAAACATACATGCAGACTCACATTTCTTTGAAACTTTGCAGAAATGTACAGGGTCATTCCAAATATCACTGAAACCAATCTTACTCCAATTGGCCAAAAGGGGGCGCTATAGCAATTTTTTGAAAAGGCAGACTTTAAACAGGCATAAGTCATGCCTCGTTTGGCCGAAAGTCGTGAAACTTGCTTACACTTGTGCCTTGACTCATGAGGAACACATCTATCGCTTTGACCAGTAAGCTCCGCCCTTAGATTGTCCGCAATTTTTAGCAGTTAGAAAAACATTTAAATCCAGGATTTTTCAGCTATTTGAGTGAAACTGTATCATCTGTGTGATCTCCTTTTTCACAGTTACTTGTCTGTTGGGCCAATGGCGTCTCCCTTAAATGAATGCCTCACAATCTCAAGGTCGCCAGTTGAAGCCTCACTTGATGCAGACATAATTTAAGTTGAATTGCAAACAACATGACTGTATCAATGAATACATGTGCAAATGGTAAAGATAACCTGAAATGCTTATTTGAGAGTACGTTTTTTACGTATGACATACTTCATTCTGAAAATAGCTGATCTACAATCTCACAACTTTTCATGGTTTGTGAGCTTGTAGATCGGCTACTTTCACTAGTTTTGGTTCTGAGGAGATGTACAATTTCTTCATTGGTAAATGGTTTGTGAACGAGTGATCTTAGTGTTAGTGAAACAGGGGCTTGGTTCATGAAAGAAGGCAAGAGTTTATGATCTTCAACAGACAATATCAGCCTGGACAAAGCTATAGCACTATAGGTAGTGTTGCAGCCTATTAGTCTGAAGGTTGAGAGTTCGAATCCTGTTAATGGCAGTAGGTTGAGATGTCCAATCAAACCATTATGTTTCCATCTCTCTCTCTCATCAATCTATTGTTTCCATGTCACTCTCTCTCTCTCTTCAATCTATTCCTTTTCCATGTCTCTCTCTCTCTCTATTCACTGGCCCCGTATTATCGCTGCTTGCAGCTATATTACGAATTGTTTTTCGCTCCCTCTCAATTCAAGGCTAATCTTAGTTCTGGCTGAACCGTGCAGTCGCTTTTTACGAAACTCGGCCATATGGTAGATGGTCATGAAAAACGATCAAAAAATAATTCTCACAATCTTTCGTCCAAAGGTGGCGCTATAGCACTCAATTGAAAATGGCAACTTTGAACAGGTACAACTCATGCCCTGTTTGACCTACAGCCATGAAACTTGGATACACATATGCGTCTCCTCATGCTGAACAACTTTCACCCTCTGACTTTTGACCTCTGACCTTTAGATCTCCCACCATTTTGAATTATATGAAAAACAGTCATTGGCTCCTAACTTCTGCATTTTTTCACTTATGGAAAATCCGTTGGAAATTTTTGTAGGCAGTGGTCCAAGGTTCAAGTGCTAAACGTTTCGTGCAGATTGCTCAAAAATCCCAGGAGGAGATAGATTTTAACTATTACAGTTTAAAGAAAATTATTCATCTGTGCCTAAAACATACATGCAGACTCACATTTCTTTGAAACTTTGCAGAAATGTACAGGGTCATTCCAAATATCACTGAAACCAATCTTACTCCAATTGGCCAAAAGGGGGCGCTATAGCAATTTTTTGAAAAGGCAGACTTTAAACAGGCATAAGTCATGCCTCGTTTGGCCGAAAGTCGTGAAACTTGCTTACACATGTGCCTTGACTCATGAGGAACACACGTATCGATTTGACCATTAAGCTCCGCCCTTAGATTGTCCGCAATTTTGAGCAGTTTGAAAAACACTTAAACCCAGGATTTTTCAGCTATTTGCGTGAAACTGTATCATCTGTGTGATCTCCTTTTTCACAGTTACTTGTCTGTTGGGCCAATGGCGTCTCCCTTAAATGAATGCCTCACAATCTCAAGGTCGCCAGTTCAAGCCTCACTAGACTTAATTTAAGTTGAATTGCAAACAACATGACTGTATCAATGAATACATGTGCAAATGGTAAAGATAACCTGAAATGCTTATTTGAGAGTACGTTTTTTCAACGTATGACATACTTTATATGAAAATAGCTGATCTACAATCTCACAACTTTTCATGGTTTGTGAGCTTGTAGATCGGCTACTTTCACTAGTTTTGGTTCTGAGGAGATGTACAATTTCTTCATTGGTAAATGGTTTGTGAACGAGTGATCTTAGTGTTAGTGAAACAGGGGCTTGGTTCATGAAAGAAGGCAAGAGTTTATGATCTTCAACAGACAATATCAGCCTGGACAAAGCTATAGCACTATAAGTAGTGTTGCAGCCTATTAGTCTGAAGGTTGAGAGTTTGAATCCTGTTAATGGCAGTAGGTTGAGATGTCCAATCAAACCATTATGTTTCCATCTCTCTCTCTCATCAATCTATTGTTTCCATGTCACTCTCTCTCTCTTCAATCTATTCCGTTTCCATGTCTCTCTCTCTCTCTATTCACTGGCCCCGTATTATCGCTGCTTGCAGCTATATTTTGCTCTTGTTTTTCTCTCTTTCCTCTTCTTCACTTATTAGCATTTATCTATGCTGTTACATTGTTTGAAGGAAGATAAGCAAAAAGAACATTTTACTCTTACTGTATGTAACCGCACAAGATGTGACGATAAATACAACCTTGAACTTGAACTAATGGAAGTCATTAGAGCTCAGATCGGGCCTAAACCTCGCCCAAATTTGGAGTAATACTTCATAGCAACGTCATGCGTAATAGAAACGTCATAGACGGCTGACAACACAGGCTGGCCACATGATGTCTGAGATCCACTTTATGGAGCCACGCCATTCCCACGTGGATCCCAAGATCCACGCGATTTGATTTTTTTCAATCGAGCCCAGTTCGATTTTTTCAGATGCGTCAAAAACGGATTGACCACTAAAATAATTTCATAAAACTCTGTGTGCAAGGGCCTTTAGAG
The DNA here is from genome assembly GCF_963454915.1 of Gymnoscopelus microlampas. Taxonomy (NCBI): domain Eukaryota; kingdom Metazoa; phylum Chordata; class Actinopteri; order Myctophiformes; family Myctophidae; genus Gymnoscopelus; species Gymnoscopelus microlampas. Next base: position 32,557,505 of record NC_139942.1, on the reverse strand, counting down.
GTGCACTCTTTGATTGATAGACCCACCTAAGGCTTTCTTGGGAGTTAATGTCAACCTACCCCATCTCCCCTTTCCATTTGATCTCGTACTTCTGTGTGGGAGACTGTCCAGTCAGTAAGCCTGCCTATCACAAACTATAGTATCCATGGGTGCCATCTCCAACAAATTGAATTTCTCTACATGGGCACATGACATGCAAATGAGCAATATAAACTCAATCGTGCAAATGTCACCATTTCAAATTTCAGAAAATGTAGAGTTGGCAACTCTGATAAGGATTCTAGCATATTAACACGTCCGGTTTACATTTGACAACATTTTACTTTTGTATGACCATGACACATTATTACACACATCCCATATGGTGGGCAGTGGAGGTTTGTTACCCTAAACCAGTGGTTCTCAACCAGTGGTCCTTGAAGGTGTTCCAGGGGGTCCCCAGCAAAATTAATAGTTAGAAACCAAATTAACCCTTTTGTGTCTGTAACTCCGAGTGTGCAAATGGAACCATTTGCACACTCTCAGAGTTAAATGGACACTAATGATGATGATGATACAGTGTAGATTAAGCCCCCCCAAGAAATCAAAATGGTTGAGTCCCTGGCATATCTTTTCAAATGGGGGTCCGTGGGCTAATATGTGTCAATTTGGGGGTCCTTGACGCAAGAAAAAAGGTTGAAAACCACTGCTCTAAAATGCCAACATTTGTGGGAGCCAGTTGGTTGAGAAAGGAGTTCCATTGAGGGCGTGTGTGGTAGGAAACATCAGGGAGGCCAATAAGAACTCCTCCTTAACAGATAGAGGACACCCATGGACACCACTGGGAGCTATTCTGCCTACAGGGCTGAAGAAGAAAGGAATGTTGGGGAACAAGTCTGCAGGGGAGCATGAATAATTTGCCCAATCTACAGACGAGATACTGTGAGATTAAGAAAATGTGCACACACACACTGGAGCAAGCCTAAATCAGCTTAACTTAAATGATATTGTAGAGCAGCATGTAATTGGCCATTCCCCGGACCCCCTGCAGGCATATTAGGGGACACCTGTAACCACAAGGCAATGCTGGAGGGGATTTTTGCTCAGCATACAAAGTGCTCATGGTCAGCATTAAACCCACAGTCAACAGTCTGTGACCTTGATGCGAAGAGACAGTGCTCACGATTAATTCAAAATGGTGTTAGTCTGGAAAGATAAGACAAATAGAGTGAGTGGGTGTGTGTGTGTGGGAGAGAGAGAGAGAGAGAGAGAGAGAGAGAGAGAGAGAGAGACACAGACACACATAGAGAGACAGTCAGAGAGAGAGAAAGAGAAAGAAAGACAGAGAGAGAGAGAGAGAAAGACAGAGAGATGTAATTAATCTAATTCCTAATTTTTGTTCCATTAAATATCTTCCCGTGGATTGGTGGTATTTGCGTCATGGAAAATAAATGCCGTTCTTGCTGTGCTGTTGTACTTGTTGTTGGTGCTCATTAAACATTGTTAACAACTATATGAGCGTGTGTGTGTGTGTGTGTGTGTGTGTGTGTGTGTGTGTGTGTGCGTATGCTTGTGCACGCATGTGCACGTTCAAGGAACCCATATCAGACCATTCTTCCTCAGGTTTAATATTCTCCATGCTGTAAGCAATGCTATAATATTGTAAACATCCTAGAGGAAGCAATTACTGGCAATAATGAGTGTGGGGCATGCTTCTTAGCACTGTAACAGAATTACAGACCTATATCCATGCTAGGGATTTATTGCGGAAAGGCTCCTCCCCACTTTATGGGGGCATTAATATCACATGCCTGTGGAAATTCTCTCTGAGCCCACATCTGTTTCTGTAGCGTGAGCACAGAGGTGAGAAGGTACTGACCCAGTTCAACAATGAGGAACAGTGAGATCCATCCTGAAGCCTTGCCGAGGAAGTGGATTGACCATCCCTCATGCACCAGCCTATATTTTATTCATATGGGTATTATCACCGTGCCAGAGAGGGCATGAGGACAGTGATTAATATCAATATCTTAACCCATGAAGACCTGAAGCCGATTCTACGAGTGTCTTCTAAATCCCAACAGTATTCTGAAAAAAAACGTACGTTTCTATATCAGTGGTGCTCAAACATTTTCATGTCAAGGACCCCCAAAATGATATGTATTTGGCCGCCGACCCCCATCTCAAAATATTTTGTTCCAGGGACCCCACAGAAGCAAATATTTGAGTTAAAAATGTTGGCTTTAAAACAATATATTCAAAGATTTGCACACATTTTCAAGATTTTTCAAAAATAGCAGATCTACAAGCTCGTAGCGCGGCACTCGGTGCCGCGCTATGAGCTTGTATATCTGCTATTTTTGAATAGCCCAAAGTGTAAAATAATGCTTTTTTAGCTCAATTCAAAAAGTGACACAGACGCGTTCCCGGTCTCAATGGATTAACGGAAGAAGCGTCTCTAAAATGGTTGGCCAATTTGTGCTCTTGTGAAACACTTTTGTTGGAAAAGACAAAAAGCCGAGTGATTAGTTCAAGCTCATTGGTCTCGGGGCTTGGAAACAAATGAGTAATGCTGTATTCCCCCTCCCCTTCCCTCTCTGCTGCTGTCCCATTCCCGCTAACCCCACCCCATCCCACCCACATAGTGGTACAAGCGATTAGAGCGCCATTAGCGAAGCACAAGGGAGGTTCAGTTCTTGGACTGCACCAGATTTATGGTCGGGACCCACGCACCAGTGACCCTCTTCAAGCTGGCCCTTTGTGAGCTCGCACCATAGATACAGTTAATGGAGGCACACAATGAGTCCTCAATGGCCCTGCATTGATGGATCTAGGGCATTGTGAAAGGCTCTTCAGACAAAACCAGGTATTTCCAGATGCCTGTCATCCCAAAAAAAAAAAAAAAAAAAACCTAAAAAGAACCAGGTGGGCTGAAAATGAGCAGGTGCTGCAAAATAGTTCCCGGGAAAATTGGGGGAACTGTAACGTAATTGGGACACGGTATCAGTAAGCATTCCTGAGCAGCATCTTTAATTGTACATGAAAGGAAGTGATTTGAATCCTGCCATGGACCTGACCTAAAAGTGTCGGGCATGTATACCTGAAATCTTTGCTCTGCTCTCACTTACACAGTACCTGCACGCATGCTTGCCTGCACAGATACAGTATGTATGCTTGCACGTGCATGTGTGGGTTTACGCACGCACGCACGCACACACACACACAGGCTTTGAAGGATTGCGTTGATGTCAAGGAAGAACTTAACAAATTTGGGGTCTCGTAACTTCGTAAGAACATCAACAGAGCACAGACCTGCCTACAGCGCTGATGTCATGTGATGTGCAGTTAGGAAGCATTTCCGTGAGCATTTCTCTCTTTTCTTGTCATGCCTTTGACATTCTCTGAAACTTTGTTAACCTCCTGCATTTCATCATGCTACTAAACTGCACATATTCACACATCTAGCCACCCTCACATCCTCTCCCTATGAAGAGCCATTAGTTTGGGACTTCCGGGTTGTGGCGGACAGCTGAGCGATCGCACGTCCCAAGTGCTAGGAACCAGTCTAAAGTAACTAAGTACATTTACTCAAGTACTGTACTTAAGTACAATTTTGACATATTTTTACTTTACTTGAGTATATCAAGTTTTCAGTACTTTTACTTCTACTCCACTACATCTCAGAGGAAAATATAGTACTTTTACTCCACTACAATTATTTGACATCTTTAGTAGTTACTTTTCAGATATAAATGATGATATTATGAAACATACATTAACCACTTCAGCCCTATTTTATACATAGGCTACTTGAAAATAGCCGATCTACAAGCTCACAACGCGTCGCGATGCGACGCGTTGTGAGCTTGTAGATCTGCTATTTTCAAACACGTTAGTACTTTTACTTTTGGTACTTAAAGTATATTTTGATGCCAATACTTTTGTACTTTCACTCAAGTAACATTTTGAACACATGCCTTTTACTCGTAACAGAGTATTTCTACATTGCAGTATTGATACTTTTACTCAAGTAAAACATGCGAGTACTTTTTCCACCATTGGGAACCATTGGCCCGCCTTGCGCGGCTTGTAGATCTGCGATTTTCGGCGAGCAATAACACAATCGTACGACGGAGCATAAATCAAGCATTATAAGGGCAAACACATGAAGAACTCATCTCCTGAACTCTGCCTCAGCTCAACCATCTAATGATAGCGCTTGGCAAGAGGGGCTGTCACAGCTCTTCTCTCCCCGTCTACAGGGATGCAGCTCCCACAATTAATGTTCACTGGGCACAAAGAAATGTCATGTGGTAATTATGCGAGTGGCCAGACTGTCCCAGCGAATGTAATATAGAAACGAAGAATAGAATAAGCTGTAATTAATGTAAGGGTAATGGGTCCCTCACTTCCTGACAGCTTTTGTTATCTGTATTTGTTGTTATCATACCTGGGGCACATCTTCTCCCCTCAGATTAATGGATAATGGCAAAGCATTATGATGATCCAAGCTTGCAGCAAATGTGTTTTTCCAAGTGACTGTAGATAAGGACAGACAGACGTATCGTCTTGATAAACATTGTGTAAAAGAAGTACATAAAATGTCTAAAACAGTTGATTTTAACAGCACTCCCAAAGCGTATTAAAGGTGGACTTAAGTCTGTGTTGGAGAGCTGTGTTAGTCCCCCCCCCCCCCCCCCCCCACAAAAACAAAAAAGCCATGCACACGGCCATGTACACAGCGCTCTCTTGAACCCGGCAGCTTTGATCGTGCTCAGATTGTTTGCTCAAGCTTGTCACTGCTCCTTTTTTTCGTGCAGTAACACTCAGCAGTGCCAACACTGGCGTCCTGATAGTGTATGGAGAGAAAAAGGGAAAAGAAAAGAAAAGGGAAATCAACACAGTGAGCCTCATTTGCCAAATGAGAGACCCAGAAATTAGAAACCATGGGAAATCTATTAACATTTGGCAACAAGCGTTTAATGTTTTGTACCACTTTAGCTCCAGTACATCACAGGTTCACATGCAAGGGACAAAATGACAAGATTGAAGGCCTAAAGGTCAAAACACAAGCAACAACGTACAAGAGCTTTCCCGCGATAACACAAAATACACAATTCACACAACCACACTCATTTGAACCCTTATCATAAATACATTATTATTTCTTGAGCTGTGACAAATCAAAAAAATCCTCATTAAGTCATTTAGGAGCCACTTAGACTCAGCCTGCAGTAGCACACGATTATAATTACCAGCTAACGGACAATTCACACCAGCAGCATCGTCAGTGTGGCTATTTTCGCAGCAAAATACCGGCGTACTACGTATGAAATAGGACTCAAGTAAGTGGTTAAAAGACATTATGCAATTACAGGATGCCAACTGGTGCTTCAAAAGAATCTTTTGGAATTTACTGGACAATTGAGAGTAGACTACGGACCATCCGGTTGTTGTTGCATTTCTTAAGTTAACTTAAGGTTGAAGTACAGTAGACTGTCTCCAGGCCTAGGGGTGTACAAGGCCCACCGAAATCTGAAATCTAACCATGGTATCCTGAGCTATAGATGAATAGTGTTCTATAATCCCCTCAAACATAAGAACTGACTGAATGGCAAATTGTCTTTCAAATTCAATGCAATGACTTTTATTTTAGATATACTCTGTAATGGTTTTGTATGCAGTCCCCATGATACAGGCCATATATGATGGAAATAATATTTAGCATGACAGCATTTAGCATTGGGAGTTCCGTTCAGATTTGGGCTCAGATCAGTGTATGGGCCAATATGGCATTTGAAGGCCCATTTCTATGTATGGTGAGCGTGTACTTTAGCCGTTGAGATCATGCAAATATATGGTGTTTATAGCCATGACTTTTATATGTAAATAGTGTGGTCACTCTGCACCACTGTGTTAATTCGTGCCTGTCATGGAGCAGGCGGTCTGGGATCCCAGGTGCAGGACAGGCAGTTGCAGGAAGAGCAGTTCAATGCCAGAGGTTTTTATTGCAAAAAAAGAAACGCAAGGAGTTTCAAGAACTAGGAAAACACAAGGGGCAAACAACTGGACACTTGTGCCCAAAGATGAAACATGGCAACTAATAGTGATGTGCATATCGATACTGGTATCGATCGATTGTCTGAGTATCGCTTGGGTATCGATACTTAAAAAAAAGTATCGATACTTTTTAATATACTTCCGTTTCCGGTTTCCGTCCATTTCCGGTTCCGTTTTTGTACTTCCGTTTCCGGATTATGACTATTTTCGGTTCCATTTGTGTACTTCCGTTTCCGGTTTAACGGCATTTCCGGTTCCGGTATCGGTATCGATATCGGTATCGGAAAATCGTCCCCAAAAATATCGGTATCGAATTGAAGAAATGTGGTATCGGCACATCACTAGCAACTAACTGCTGACACAGGGGAGTTTAAATAGACAGAGGGATTAACAAGACACAGGTGAATCAACTGACAATCAACACAGGGATAGGCAGGGTACTAAAAGGACACAGGTGCAAAACAATGCAAATCCCAGGATTTGTGAGACAGGACAGGCATCACTACAACATTAAAGGAACACAACTGAAAAGTAAAACACTGACTATTACTAAGAAATAAGTGTCGCAAGAAAACAACAGTGAGACAGAACAAGACATGGATCCTGGAAGAGCTTAGAGTGATATCGAAGATAATGGCAACTGGGCGTTCTGAACCATTGAAGTTTTCTTTCAGAAGATGCATGTTAATTGAGAGTTCATTATTGTCCAAGTAGCGAGTGAGGCTACCAAAAACACTGATAATCTCCTCTAGCTGTCTAACGAGAATTTGGGGTTAGGTCCCCTTGGGTTTAGTATATTCTTCCAATTCACCTCCTGACCCTGTTCTTAGCATCATCAATGTGACGGTACCACCAGAAAGGCAATGGTAGAGACATTTAGGTCATGCTCTTTTTCAAGCCTCCCGACATACACACCGGCTGTAGAGGGCGCTAGAGCTATGGCTATCCCATTTATCTATATATAAGATGTCACCTTCAAACTCAAAGAAATGATTATACAAGACAAGAGAGGCAAGGTTGGTAATAAAGCCATTAGAGGGAACACTGTGTTTCTCTTTACGACTTGGCAACACACCCAATGGCTTTGAGGAATGTTAGTGAGTAGAGGGATTCAATGTCAAAATTCAAGGAAGAGATTACTAGTATTCACAGGGTTCACATGAAAGTTTAGTGATTGCCTCAGCTCAGTCACATAGGTGGAAGCAGTGTTGCCAGATTCTGTGAGAGAAACAAGCAACCATGTCTAGGAAAACCAGCCCAAAAGAAGCGACATTGGGTCACATGAGCACTTTAACATATACATCAGCTATTTGAAAATAGCAGATCTACAAGCTCACAACGCGTCGCGATGCGACACGTTGTGAGCTTGTAGATCGGCTATTTTCAAATAAAATCTTGTGGGGGAAATTATAATAAGCAGATCTGGCAACCCTGGTGGAAAGTATACAGTATGTATTGGTTTCTCAAGTTCTCATCCACAAATTGTGAAAGAGGTTCCAACAATGAGTTATTACCAGTAGACACTATGGGGTGTCTAGGTACTGAATCTTGTTATGTATTTTCAGAAGTGTGTATAATACTGTGGTAAGAGTAGAATTTCTGAATTAAAAATCTTCTCTCTCTATCATTTATCGCCACCCCTTTGACAACCCACTGTAACTATATCCAATATCTCTTGCTCTAAGCGAGGGCTGGGACTCCTGCCCAGTTTTACATACAGTAGGACACGGTCTGATAGATGTCTTAATATTTCATTTTTTTGTACAGTGCTGTATGTATCATAATCCATGGGCCCACCTTTATCTGCTTTAATAACAGATTTATCATCGGTAAGTTCAGAAAGTGCAAGTCTTTCTGTATTGCAGACAAATGGTCATGGCCAAAGAGCCACATCGGTATGCCAGCTTAGTATATGTGTCACCCATATAGGGTAATAGGCCTCAAACTTAGCCTCGCGTAGCAAGACTATATCACTGCGTGGATATGAGTCTGCAGGTGCTTCTATGAGGACGTTTTTTTTCCAAGGGGGACGGGATCAAAACAATGACTCGACGCAATTGGTTAGACCTACAACCAACTACTGTACCAATCACAGTCTCCCATATTTGAATACTGGGCCCTGATTGTTCACCCCAGACTTCTGGAGCAGGAAATGGATTCACAACGGAGCGGTGCCAGACCCAAATCTCAGAGGGCATTTTTTTTCTTTTTCACTGGCAGATTTGTCTGGTCCCAGGCTACCACAAACTGGCAAAAATGATATACCCATATATGGACTGGACATGTGAAAACAATGACAAATTGCCATTGTTTGGCCACTTCAACTTCCACTTTGGTTGAAGTGGGGAATGCATTACCCGTGTTATGGAGATCCCTGATGTCATCAGTATATGCCCATATTGGTTGGAACTGTAGCCTACTGTAGCCATATGAAGCTTGATGCAGGCCTACAAGAATTCCACCGCCTGCCGTGTTTGTTACAGTTGTACAAAATTGTATGTGGATGTGAGAGTGAAATACCTTGAACATTGATTTCTAAACATAGAATGGTTGAAAGGCTAAGAAAACACCATGCACGAGAGCTACATTATCCAAATGACAACTGATTTGCATGCTTTCAGAGGTTAAGTAAACGTTGGTGGTGGTAACATGGTCCTCTTTTGAAAGCACACCCCTGAATTTTCATTAAAAAAAAAGCATCACATCTAATGGACACTTTCCTTTGAGATTTGCGATTTGCTATCCTATACGGCAGTGCACCCAGTGCCCGGGAACTTTCCCTGAGCCAAGTTCAGGGTCACGGCAGACACCCGGGCTGAGATGGATGCCAAAAAGTGGGAGAAGCTGACAGCGGGAAGGAGAGATGAATGACGAACAGGGAGGTCACACCTCAATCCGCTGCTAATCTCCTCGTCCTCGCCAGTCAGGAATACATGATGGCCTGATTTATACTTTGTACGATGGAGTATAAATTAAGCATAACAGGGAAATGAGGTCCTTCAAAATACATTAGCGCCATAAATAAATCTGCCACTATGCTTCCCATTTTAACCCTTTAAGACCGGGAACGCATCTGTGTCATTTTTAAGATTTATTTGGCTATATAAAAATAGCAGATCTACAAGCTCATAGCGCGGCACCGAGTGCCGCGCTATGAGCTTGTAGATCTGCAATTTTTTGAAAAATCGTGAAAAATGTGTGCACGAACATTTGTAACGCAAATCTTTGCTTCTGGGGGATTCTACAAACAGTTTTTTGAAAAAACATATTTGCTATAATATGAGTGGTTCTCAAAAATGATAAAGCCGTGGACCCCCATCTCAAAATGTTTTGTTCCAGGGACCCCCAGAAGTTGTAAGAGAGTCAAAAATGCACGCATTTTCATGATAAAAACATAGCAGATCTACAAGCCCTATGAGCTTGTATATCTGCTATTTTTGAATAGCCAAAGAAATCTTACAATGACAGAGATGCGTTCCCGGTCTTAAAGGGTTAATGCTGAAATGCCATGGCAACCTCATACCATAACATGCCCCTCTTGCACCCTATCGGGCGACGTCTCCATTAGCCCTATGTGTTGTTGAGTCTGATGAGTTTATTACAGGTGGCAGCAACAGGGAGCTTCCTCATTATCCTTCAAGTATAACCACTGAGGGAGCAGTTGTGTGCTTGAGGAGAATTATTTCATGTCCTTGTTGTTGGTTTCAATATACCTTGGAGAAGCATTGATGTGGCAAAGGGGTTACGAGACGGAAAAGAAATAAGAGAAAATTGTACAGGAATGTGTTAGAGTTATTTTTCTCGTGCAACCATTGCAAAGGGCCAAATCACACATTTTCTTTACACTTGTCAGAAATAAATTAAGTTATTCTTCAGTTGTGGAAAAAAATAAAGGTTTCATTTGTGATGTTATTTCAATTCACAGGTTGATTTTTTGGGGCTTATCAGCTTTAATTACTGTCACTATTTTTCTGCAATGTATTCTCTATGGAGTTATACATCTGTCTGTATTACATTAAGCAACAATTAATTCCTATATTTGAAATCATATATTCAGTGACATCCTCTTTTAATTGCGTATATATATATGTGTGTGTGTGTGTGTGTGTGTGTGTGTGTGTGTGTGTGTGTGTGTGTGTGTGTGTGTGTGTGTGTGTGTGTGTGTGTGTGTGTGTGTGTGTGTGTGTGTGTGTGTGTGTGCGTGTGTATGCGTGCGCGCGCGTGCATGTGTAATTTGCATTTCCGTGACAAGGAAACCTGGCACTGAACATATGGCTGTGTTGCCATGCCAGTCCCACTTCCACAGTTTGGTATAGGTGCCAGGGTAGTCGCACCGGCTTTCTAACACACCATGTGTTCCTATTGTTCTCAATTTGCAGCCACCGAAATATGCTGGCAAACATAAAGAAGAGGAGAGACTGCCTGGACGGCACATTATCCCATTTGTCTATCTTCTCTTGACTCAGTTTTGTTTAGCTAAGCAGCTTAACCCATTAAGGCCGGGAATGCATCCGTGTGTCATTTTTTCAGATTTCTTTGGCTATTTTTTTTTTAAATCATGGGAAAATTGTGCAAATCTTTGAATATATAATAAATGTCTTCTAAATCCAGTGTTTTGAAAAGAAATGTCAAGGACCAACCAAAATAATACGTATTTGGCCGTGGACCCCCATTTCAAAATATTTGGTTCCAGGGACCCCCAGAAGTTGTAACAGAGTTAAAAAATGTTGCTTTAAAAATGTATACATTCAAAGATTTGCACAGATTTTCACGATTTTTCAAAAATAGCAGGTCTACAAGCTCGTAGCGCGGCACTCGGTGCCGCGCTATGAGCTTGTAGATCTGCTATTTTTGAATAGCCCAAAGAAATCCAAAAATGACACACAGACGCGTTCCCGGTCGAAGTGGCTTAAATAGCACACAGGGAAAATGCGTCTTATTCTGACGGTCCATCTATCTCCGTCTCTCCATTCGGCTGTACAGCATTGTGCTGACCTGATGCTTCTCCTCCGTCGCATGGAGACACCAGTAAGAGATAAACAGCAATTCCCCCTTCCAGTTCACTGGACCCACACTTAAATTAAACAGCTTATGTTTAATAGAACTCAGTGGAATGTTAGGCCCCTGTGGGTCTCCTGAGGAGCTTTTTGGCTTCAGAGCGCTCACCAAACTTCTTCTGTCAGGGGTATTGCATTTCTTTGATTGATTTTTGTTCCCCGAGAGACAAGGCTATACAGCCCCCCCTCACCTCCAGTCCATACTGACTTTCACTTCACTTTCTCTCGTGTGTGTATACCTACAGTAGGCCTATGTCTGCATGTTTATGTGTGTGTGTGTGTGTGTGTGTGTGTGTGTGTGTGTGTGTGTGTGTGTGTGTGTGTGTGTGTGTGTGTGTGTGTGTGTGTGTGTGTGTGTGTGTGTGTGTGTGTGTGTGTGTCGAAGAACATTCTTCAGATTTATCCAATTTGATTGGCTCTTACATTGTCATATTATCGTCGATTCTCGTACCAAGACAGTAATAAATGTCATGCAGCGCACACAGCTATCACTATATTATTTTACTACTTTCAATTGACTGGTGTACGAAGTGCTTGCCCATCCTTTTTTTGCCAAGTGCGATGATTCTCAATCTCGGGGATCGGTAGCCTTGCCAATTGTTCCCATCTGTGTGTGTGCTTGATTTTTCCATTAATAATACATTTTAGGGAGCCTTTTCTCTAAGTAGGAAACGTGCCATATGAATTATTAATTTGTAGGGGGAGATTCATAACGAGTCCAAATGATTGAAAAACTTTCGATACCATGTGCACAAACCCGGCATATGGGGGTTGTCGCGTTGTTATAAGCAAGCACAGTGCAGCCGTTTGTTAAGATAATAATGCCAGCATATAGGCCAGAGGAACACTCTGAGCTGGTTCCACTGGCTCTGGTCTAAGTGTGTGTGTGTGTGCATCTGTGCGTGCGCGTGAGCGCGTGTGTGTGTGTGCGTGCTTGTGGCGGTACTTAACATGTGTGTCTGGGCGCATGTTTGTTTATGTGCTTGTGTATGAGGGTGTATAGGTATGCCTTTGTACACGTGTGTTGCATAGTTATTCTCTTAGACAGGCCATCTCTCTCTCTCACCCCCCCCCCCCCCTCTCTCTCTCTCTCTTCTTCCTCTGGCAGCTCCATTGAGATCAGTGGCGTGTCACAGGGGAAATAAACAGCAGTAGCTCAGCAGGATGGGCCTAATTAAACACAGTGCACTCAGCACTGCAGCCGGCGCTGCAGCCCCAGACCGGCCTAGACCAGACCGGCCCTGCCACGAGCCCTCTGTTGCCATGAACAACAGCAGCCACCGCGACTGTAATGCCAGGCAAGCAAGCAGTGAAACCAGACATAGTGTATTGTGTTGCATGTTACTCTTTCCTGCCTCGGAACAGCAGCTGCAGAGACGGGGAAAATGAGAGGCACTCAGTCGGCACGGCAATTACACAGATCTGAGCAATTGGACCATACCTGTGCTTTTTATCTTCCAAGATTAGAGGCGCACGATTTAAAGACGGGATAATAATAGATGTTTGGGCTGCCGAATCTGGCATGTGGCTTTGATGAGTGCTTTGAAGCTCCTGCAAGACGCTTTTCTGTCGTGTCATATTAAACAGATTATTTAAAATGTGTAATGAGGTAAAAAGAAAAGAAAAGTTTTGTGTACTAATCACTTCAAAGCCCAAACTCAGAGAGTGGAAAAAATGGGACCCGTAATTTTACTGTGTGGGTTACTAAGTTCAAGCTATTAGTGTAGACAAAGAAGCTGGATCTGTGAGTCATTTTAAACATTTGAAATGTGGGCAGCATAGAGATTGTGTACAGCCACATAGAAAGGGTTTGTTTCAGTGGCAGTTTCAACCCACTTGGTCGATGGGGGGAAAGTGTTCAGCCTAAATGAACATCAGAGCTGCCCTCTCTCTCTGTTTCACAATACCTGCCACCAGCGAGAGCTGTTGTTCGCAGTGGTTTTTTAAGCTCTCACAGGAAATTAAGACGAGCTTTGTGTGAATGTTTGTGTTAAGGTGTGGATGAGGCAGAGGAAAGCATGACTGGGCTTGCAGCTTTTATTGAATTTGCTCCATTGTTTGTCTAATAAAGAAAGCACTGAAATTATTGTTGTTGACATCCTCAACATGTATTGCGGTACTTCTACCGACAATAAAACTGTGACCACTGGCTCCTCTTTATTTATAAATTCCCCATTTCTGCCTTATAGACAATAGCAATCAAACCCATTCTGTCTCGCTAGGACGCGCCTCACTAGCCAACACACAAGAGGGGGTTGGGGTGTGCTGAAACCAGCACACCCCGAAACAACAGGTTGAGAATTGATTGCATGAAACAATCACCTGTGCGTCCAGTCTCAATGTTGGCAAACAAATAATTGGTCTATAGACGGCATGCAACAGATAATGTTGACAAAGGCTGATCAGGCAACATGGTATGTGATTCAGACTCAAATCCACAACAAACACATGGTATGTAACCATACCGTTATGTTCAATTAAGTTGTGATCTTTTCACACTCATCTAGGCTACTTAAAATGAGCACTAGCATCCCTGCTGCACTATTCTTAATCCACTTCTGGCAGTGAACGAGAGAGAACGAGATATAGAGAGGGAAAGAGGGGAACCTCATTCTCAGTGTTATGTTTATATAACATTTTGCACTGGCCCGTGACTCAGTGGGTTGTGATTGGAGGTGGAATGTGTTGCACTGGCCAGTGACCATGCATGTACCCCAGCAGGGTTAGTTAAGGTTAGTTGGACCCTCTCAAAAGTTCCCATTCCCCATAATTTTTGTGTGAAAGTGCTTATTTTTGTTTGTGTGCAAATATGTGTGCATTCATGCATGTGCTTTCACTGTTCCACCTGTGACTGTGCCTACAAATATATCCTTGCGAAGCCTGGCCCCAGCTGGCTTGTTATTTGGTCTTGTTTAAGAATTCATAACATCAAATTATTACTTCCCAAAAGGTAGCTGCTGAAGCCGAGACCATGATGACGATGGGGAAACATTGGTAAAAAAAAGAAAAGCAATTTAACTAGGTCATCACATCAGATAGACATGTCTGATGCATTCTAACTGCACTTTTGATAACCTGTGGCTATATTCATTATAAACATACTTATAGCGCACTTTAATCTGCTTGTAGCGCTGTAAAATTATAGTTATAAACACTCATGAATACTCATAATGCTTCATAACACATTTTTTAAATTACTTTTTAAGGTCAAATAATATTTTATAATAGCTGATCACTCTTCTCTTTTGGCCAGGATGATGTAGTATAATTCTCATAGTTGTAATACATTATATCATTAATTATTATAATCATATATTATCATATACAACTATGATAATTCTAATACGTTATAGTGTGATTATAAGTCACTATAAGTGGAAAAATGAAATCTCTATAAGAACAATACAAATCATTACTGGCTATACACCTCCAGGAATGTCATTACTTTGACTTAAATGTGTTATGATTATTGTTCTAACGCATCATTCATCTCACTTACAACTCTAAATATACAGTTTTATAAGCATACTGTAATGCATTATATGCGTTTAAAATGCATGACGGGGCTTCATCGAAAGTGTCACCGTACTTGTTATGGAAACATACAGACATATAGAATAGATGTTTCTGAAGAATCAACATGTTCCCACCTCTGCAGGAGTAATCATTATTTGTTCAATTATTTATGTCACTCAGAAAATTTGAAATAAAACAAAAGGTTTTAGCTTTAGTTTTATGATTTTATATATATGTATTGATTTGCTTTTTGCTGTATCTTGCTGAAAATGTGCAGCATTGGTTAATACTGCACATTGCCGGGTAAGAAAGAGATGGATTTCAAATAGTGACATGTGTTATATATATATACCTGCAGAATTTGCCTCTGAGGTCTTCGGAGCTTTATCCTCTATTGACCAACTTCATGTAAATGGGACAGGTTAGAAGCCCCCCCAGGCCGAATAGTGAGGAAGATTTATAGTCTGCAGAGACAGGAATAGGACAGATTCAGATGAGGGGTATAGGGGTGGGGGTGTCTTGGATTAGGCAGAGGAAAGTTGTACAAGAAGTAAGTGTGTGTCAGTGTAATGGCCAGGTGTGCTGAAACAGCAGGCGTGGATGACACTTTTCCATATTCATGACAAATGCTTCACACTGTGAGAGTGATTAGCATACACGTCAAGTCACATCTATCAAGAAACCTATAAGAAAAAAGTTTTATACAGCTCTGGAGAGCGTTATTTTAAGGACTCCTTTACAAAATACTGTATCTTAAAGTATCTAAGTTTCTCGCAATGAAATCAGTAAAATTCTGGATTATTTAAGGGCCACTGTCGCTAGATCTATGTGAACTGAACTGTTTAGTCTATATCCAGCAAAGTGGGGAATTGTCTGACAGTGCAGTGGGAATAAAACATGAAAAAGACATCCTAAATAAACATTCTAGTGAGGCTATTATCCCTTTAGGCTATTTCAGAGCAGCTGTTAAGTGGTTAAGGTCTGTGTTTTTTTTTAATAATCACATGGCTGTTATAATCACTGCCATATGTAGGCAAGGGACAGCGTCTGGTCACATTATCTGCAAAAAAAACAGCAGCATTTACACCTTTTGCAATGGCTTGATCTAAATCTGTCTCTCCAACTGATGGGTACATTTCCACAGCGGTGGATGGCTGAAATTAATGTTTCTGTTCACAGTTGCTGTTCATGGGCAGAAATAATTTGACTATCGTTCCAACAGCAATTGCAAATTGTGCATTATTTTACTGATAGACTCCATGAAGACTCATGAAGATATACTATCACAAAAAAAAAACATAATGCATATTTCCCCTTGCTCTAAAGTGGACGGCTAAGGGAATATGGCCCTTAAAACTATTGTAAAAACAGGAAAATATTGGTGCAAAACTGTATTGCAAGGTATGATCAAATGGTTTCACAAAACTCAGCCTGATAGAAGCCAGCAATAAATAAATAAATACAATTCTGACTCTTTTTAGTCTCATGGGACAGCCCAGACGTACACTGTCGGTATGGCTACAGTATGCACTTTTATCAACAAACATACCTGCCCGTTGGATATATTATGATATGGCAGCTAGCCCCCGACTGGGGGGTGGGTGCTTACCACATAGTCACCCCCATCACCCCTTTGCAGCCAAATGTACACACATACAGTATGAAATCAAATGGATAAAATTAAATAATGATAATGCCGGATACCGATATACACTGACGAAGGCCAACAGGCTGAAACGCGTTTGTGACTGCTGCTGTGGAATATTGAAATGCTTTAAAAGACTTTGGACTTGAAAGACTGTGGTTGTTCTTTTGATGTTGAAATCAAATAAAGGACATAAACCACTTAAACCCCAGCGCCCATATTGTGGGGAAAGCTTTCGCTGCAAATAGCAGATCGACAAGCTCACAACGCGACGCGCTGCGTCGCGTTGTGAGCTTGTCGAACGGCTATTTTCACCGAAAGCTTTCTCCACAGTAACAGAAAAGATACTCGTATTTGGCCCTGAGGGACTCCGGTTACCCATATGGGGTTTAAGTGGTTAAAGGTAGGGTAAGTGATATATATATTTGTCTCCGCCAGGAGACTATGTTTTCGTTCTCGTCCTTCCGTGTGTCCACCAAGCTAACATTGGTCAAGCTTCACGTGACACGTGACAATATGTTGAAAGGGTGTGCTTTGATTGGCTAGCGAGACGCATGATGAAATAGAGACCTATATAGGTGTGTCACTTCAAAAGATCATTTATATCTCTTGAAGTGAGGTAAGACATGATTAATCAGGAACAGTACTGGCGGAGTAGGAGCACATTTTCTAGTTATTTATTTTTTTATTTTTTGTTAAAAAGGTTAAAGTACTATATTCTGATACAGAGCTCCAGCTCTTTGGTACACAGAATATAGTACATTTTCAGGTAGGTGACAAAATGTAAGCCAATCAGGAGAGAGCACTGAAAATGCATTTTCTGTTTAATAAAGAGCTGGAGAGACATGGGAGACTCCTTTTGCTGAACAAACACTCTATAGCAATGAGTACTATTACAATATAGAGCTATTTAACACTTATGTTAACCAAAGTAAATCACTTACCCTACCCTTTAAGCAACATGAATTACAAAGAAACACGCAAAACACCCCCTACCTCAAATAACCAGAACAAATTATATAACATTGAACTAATAAGCGTGGGCATGTTGGGGAAATCCTTTCCCAGGCAAATTGGCACCCACGCACCCAACACAAAGTCCTGAAGGTGCCGAGGTGGTTTGCTTCCCAGGGCCCAAAGGCTCGAGTGTTCCAGCATGAGTCCCCATGAGGGGGCCCACTAGGGCTGTGAATCTTCTGCTATCTCACCATTCCATTCGATTCCCATTCTTGGGTTCACGATTCAGTTTTTTCACGTTTGTTTTTCTCAAAACAAACGATTCTCGATTAAAAAACATTTTTTCCCCGATTAAAAAAAACGATTTTCTTTTCGATTAAAAATTATTCTCGATTAAACATGAGAATCGCGATTCGTATTCTAATCGATTTTTTCCCACACCCCTAGGGACCACCCCCACAAGCCATGGACCAACATGGAGTACTTGAGCACAGAAGTGGAGGTCCACCATGAGGTGTTATTGTGCCTGTAGCTTCCCTTTCCTCTGGTGCCTGCCAGCTCAGCTGCGGTACAGCAGGACATCGATGACAGAGAGGCTTGCTCACTGTGAGTAATAAGCTTTTAGTGTCCTTAACTCAGGGCAGACACCACAGACCAAGTGTTGACCTTCTACACTTCAATCCTGGACCCAGTTGAGAATAAAATCACTAACCACTACTAACCGATGTTTTTGGGGGCCTGCAACAATGTCACTGTCCCCGTTATTCCCAGAAATGTTGTCGGCCTAGAGTGCCGCTACCATCAGTGCCACCATGTTCCATTCTTCCAGGCGCTGGATGGTAGTTGGTGATGTTGTACCCAGCTGTATGGACCCCCCATTGACCTGCATGGCACTCTGGATGGCTGGCTGGGCTTTTGCGTTGTGGCCCCCTCCCTCACTGTCTGGCATAGAGCTTTGGGAGGCTGGCTGGGCCATTTTAGTGGTGCCCTCTCCCTCTGCTGACATTGATGGGAGCACAGGCTGTGCCCGAGGCTTAAATGCTAAGAACGGTTAGCTCCCCCGCTATGGCAACACTGAGGGGCTATGGTGTGTGAGCCCAGATAGAGACAGGCCCTAGGGACATCCATAATGGCCCCCCAATGGTCAAGTAGGTCCAAGCCGATCATGCACACGTGGATGTCAGCCAGACAGAACTCACGATGCAGCTTATTATTACTGGCCACATGCTATCCAGAGGAATCCATTTCCTCTCATCTGGGCCCGCTCCCCAGTTACAGTTTGAATCTGCGTCATCGGTGGCGGCCAGACTGGGCATGGGGAGCCATGAATCTGCAGACAGGGGACGTCCCAGGCCAGACAAGGGAGAGAGAAACTCCTGTGTCGATGAGGGCTTGACGCCGAACACCATTCAGGTCACTGTCAAAGTACAGGCCTTTGATCAAATCAAATCAAGCTTTATTTAGTATATAGCACATTTACAACAATCGAAATTGACCAAAGTGCTGTACATAGAAGGCATCAACAGAACAGGCCTGTGCAACATCATAGTCACGGGACATGTAAAAATGAAAACATATATGAAACAAGATAGAAGAGATATATATAGACTCAAACGACATTAAAAGCTAGAGAAAATAAATGAGTCTTGAGGAGAGATTTAGCTTAGCCTAACTGGCTTAGCCTAACTGGCTGAATAGGCGATCAGTGAGGGGGAAATCACGAGTGTGTGGCAGTTCCCTCACTGTGCCGCCCTCCCTCTGAGGTTTAAAGGTGGTGATATGGCTGAGGGATCAGGGCCAGGGTTGCCAGTTCTACTTATTATAATTTCCCCGCAAGATTTTATTTGAAAATAGCCGATCTACAAGCTCACAACGCATCGCGACGCGTTGTGAGCTTGTAGATCTGCTGTTTTCAAATAGCTGATGTATATGTTAAAGTGCTCATGTGGCCCATAGTCCCTTCCGTTGGGCTGGCTTTCCTAGACCTGGTTGCTTGTTTCTCTCACATAATCTGGCAACACTGATCAGGGGCGCTGGGGCTGGGTCCCGATTCTCTGCATCGATAGCAGCCAGACTGGAGGCATTGTCCCTCCTCTGCCTCGTCGGGCTCTCTTGCGACTGCTGGGAAAAGACTGGAGATGCCCGCGGCACTGTCTCCTCGTCGATCGTATCATCTTCCACGTCTGAGACACACTTTCCCCAACACGGGAGATACAAAGCAGCACTGTATAATCTTTCTTTACACAAAAGAGTAAAGAAAACCATATGATTGTGCTTATTGTAACCAGGGGAACATAGCCCCATAATGTAACAATTTTGGTACAGGTATATTAACTGTTAAATGAATTCAGCAGCCATGATTGGCAGTTCAAGCGCTGTTAGGTTAAGTTTAATTAACTGTTTAATATAAAATGTAAATGGGGTTCCTCCACTGGTCCTGGTAAGAGAGAGACTGAAAAAGAGAACGAGGCAGCGCAGCAATGCACACCAGGTTAGGGGTGAAGGCTAAGGTTGTATTACCCGTAAGCCTGATTTATACTTTGCATGGCAATCGTTAACCCCCCCCCAAAAAAGGCAACATTTCAATACACACACTGCACAAAAACACATTGTAAAAACAGTGGGAGAAACTGCAAGTCAGATACAGCACATATCTAAAAGCCAATATAAAGACAAAGTGATACTGTAGGTTGCTGCACACCCAAGCCTTCAACAATGTATTACACTGCAACATTATCCCCTGGTTGAGGACTGTTTGTTCTAACAAGAGCATAACTTGCACCAGACAGTGATCTCAATGGATCAAACTATACATTTATATTTTGGTAGAAAACTAGTTTGACCAGGTAAACCATGAATTAATAATGATACTTCATGTGCCGAGTACCCCTACGGTAATAAAGAAACCTTATACTGTAGCTACCTTTGGCCAAAGGATATTCCCAATTTCTGACTGAAATGCTATAAACAAACTAAGCTTTAGTGTAAACCAAAGAAGCTAGAAAGGTCTTGAGAACTGTACTGTTTCGTTGTTCTTGTTTCTGCTACCTTACCTTGAACCATGTTACTACAACATTTAATAATGATCGCTACTTTCCCAAACGCAGAGGAAAGTTTATTGTTTACTTCATTTTCTTCAGCAAACAACTATGATTCCTGTCCTTTTTCTCTGTATAATATGTACTGTACACATACCGTATACAATTCAACATAATCCAAGTGTAGCTTTAGTTATCTCCCATGAATATTTAATTCCATTTCAATGCAATATTCAATTCATAACAGGCATTCCATTTTTTCTTCTATTTCAGACGTGTTTACTTGAAATGTAAATTAGAAATGACTTTGAAATGCTTTAGCTGTTGATCTGTAAGAGCACGTACCCCAGTATTGTGGAGTTTGAAGTTCAGTAATATTGATTTCATTACTGTATAAGGGTATCAGTGTATGTTTGTAAATTAATTAAGAAACATGCCCGCAAGCAGTCGTACACCATATTGCAGGAAAGCAAAAACAAGCTTTGTACTGTTAACGTTACTTCTAACAGCCGCGGGGGCCACCTACACCTATTAACCCTTTAAGACCGGGAACGCATCTCTGTCATTGTAAGATTTATTTGGCTGTTCAAAAATAGCAGATCTACAAGCTCATAGCGCGGCACCGAGTGCCGCGCTACGAGCTTGTAGATCTGCTATTTTAGAAAAATCGTGAAAATGTGAGCAAATCTTTGAATATATATTTTTTAAAGCAAACATTTTTGACTCTTACAACTTCTGGGGGTCCCTGGAACAAAATATTTTGAGATGGGGGTCCACGGCCATATCATTTTTGAGAGCCACTGATAGAATAGCAAATACGTTTTTTCAAAAAACTGTTAGGTTTTAGAAGACATTTGTAGAATCCTCATAAGCAAAGATTTGAGTTACAAATGTTCGCTTTAAAAATACGTACATCCAAAGATTTGCACACATTTTTCACGATTAAAAAAAAATAGCAGATCTACAAGCTCATAGCGCGGCACTTGGTGCCGCGCTATGAGCTTGTATATCTGCTATTTTTGAATAGCCCAAAGAAATCTAAAAATGACACACAGATGCTGCGTTCCTGGTCTTAAAGGATTAAACATCCAGAACAAAGTGGCCTCTTGCCTAATGTAGAGTGTCTTTGTCGAACATGCTAGTAAAGTAAATAGAATAAGATAGGCGAACTGTTCTAGCCATAGAAGCCATCCTACAACGCATCATTATCAACCAGTGACCCACAGACGTTATGGGAGTGTGGTCCGTCTTTGTTCCCCCAGTGCTTCTGATCTTTTGGTAGAGTGTTTCAAGGAAAGGGTTCACTATGACACAACTAACCCTGACATGATCAAAACCATACTGGTTGGGGCCTCGGCCCCTGCAGCAGTAATCACAGAGGTGTGGGTTGTTTGCTTGGATTGCTTCTGCCCCCATTTCCGCTATAATCCAAGGGTCGGGTCTTGCTGTTCTCAGGACTAATGAGGATGTTGTTCCAAATGACACCCACAGTCAGACATATTCCGGTTCTGTGTCAACTACGGGACATGTGATAACTACAACCTTCAGCTTCACATTCCACTGACCCTTTGCAGTGGGTTTGGCTCATGGCCAGGGGGCTGTTTTTACGGATGTCTCTGATCAGGATGGACATCTGCTCTTTAATGAGGATAATTTCTATGAGGCCATACTTGTACCACAAAATAATGATCAGTGGGGTCAAGCTGTCTGTCTGTGTGTGTGTGTGTGTGTGTGTGTGTGTGTGTGTGTGTGTGTGTGTGTGTGTGTGTGTGTGTGTGTGTGTGTGTGTGTGTGTGTGTCGCTGTACTTTTGACTACAGCTTAGAGGAAGCCTTCCTAACCAAAGTGCTAAAATATCATCAGCTAGAGCAGACCATCTCTCAGCTAGGCTACAGATGTAAGCCTAGGGCACGTGCACAAGTTGGTTGTGAGAGGCCTTCAAATGGCCGGCCTCTCCAAAAGGAGGGCTAAACAATTAGCAAGGTACTGCTCAATATCAGCTATTATAGGAAGTCACCCAATTTGGAGGAGCCGTTGTTTCTTTACCCATGATTGTTGTCCGCAGTGTTCGACAAGTATGCCATCTTTTGTTTTGTATGTAACAATGCTCTGCCTTACATGCACTTTGTAAGTAAGGCTGTTTCCCCAATATTATCTGACTACAATGGCAGTGTTTATGTCCTTTGTACATCTTGTACTTCTGTGTATGTGGACATAAATGAATATACACAAGTATTTTGCCAAAATATCAGTAATGTAGTGCATTTATCACACATCACAATAATGTTGTAAAACAACTTAATCTCTCTTCATAATCTTAACAGTGAGGTTTTTACTGTGTACAACTCAATTGGCTTTCTGAAAAGTAAGTGAGTGGCTAAGTGAAATGTCAAGGTGTTGAGACTCACATTGCATTTTAAATTAAATGGTTAATTTGAAGTTTAAACTTCTACGAGCTTTTCCCCCATTACCATCTACGTGGGAATTGCCTGAGAGAACCTTGCTGTGAAATAACTGACTATCTTTACATAGTTGATGAAATCTGAAGGTTTTATGGGAGTTTGCCCACCTGTACAGTCCCAGTTGATGGGCATTTACATTGCGGATCAATATACCATACAGGACTACAGACATATATAATAGGCTACTGTAGCATGAGCTATATGGTCTGCATGGGACCAATCTGGGAACCAATTATGGTAAAAAAAAAAAAAAAAAGTATATAAGAAATAATTGAATTTGTATGTACTATATATTGCAGGATCTGTCTTGAGAGATTAAACTGGGACATACTTCAACCAGTTAGTTACATCAGGGATCTCCATATATGGGCATACAAGGGACAAGAACTGCCGGATACAGATATTTCCATATATGGGCATATCAGTCGGATCGGCGGTGCGACGTAGGTGTGAGGGCCGCGTAGCTAACCTCTGGTCAAACTTGCACATTGTCAGTCGAATATTCCTGAATCCTGACACACTCACATGAGGAACATCACATGTATGGTGACAATTTCGTCTCCCAGTACTTCTCTCAGTGCTGATGGGAGATTTCGTTAGCGCTTCCTTGCATGTAACTCGCGGAAAACACTGACTATGCTAAGTTGTTATCAGCTGAGCACTGGCCTCAAACGAGAAGCTTTCAGTCTTGTTCCACTCACAATGCTTAACTCGAGGGACACCATCCTTTAAACGTGACCTCTAAAGCAAACAGGAAAAAGGCATTCTGTGAGTAAAAAGGATTTAGTTCCAAACAACAAAGTCATGAAACGGAACAACCACAGTCATGCAGTTGCACACAGACAAGAGATAATGTCGAAAGAGATGTGTGCAAGGGCTCAACAAAGGGGACTATAATGATTAAGCCTTGTATGTCATTTTCAGTTGTTTACACTGAACCCATTTTTTTGTGTGGAAAATATCATCTCAATTTCACCACAAACACTAAGCAGAGGTGGTTGATATGGGATCAATAATTAAAATAAATATAGATTATCTTCACCCAAGCATTAGCCGCTGCCAGAGGTTATCTAACCAAGGGCATATCAGCTGTGCCCGAAGGACAACGACAAAATGTGAAGACAATGGGAGCACAGCAGCATTTAATCCACACGTTACTGTCAATGAGGGGGGGCAGGAGTTGGTTGAAAATATGGCTGGCCTGGCCTCGTCATTACACAGCCATTCTGTGACCCGTCTAAGGTCACTAGTTTTCTACGCTGTGTTTTGGTTCCTAAAGTCGCACCCAGATGAACTGCAGCGTTCCCATAGCTGTGAATTTGACCAAACCATGTGCAACAACCACCATGTGTTGCTCCCAGTGACAAATCACCATGCAATGGCACTTTAGCTTAACCCATTCAATCCGGGAACGCATCTGTCTTTTTAGATTCAAAAATAGCAGATACACAAGCTCATAGCGCGGCACCGAGTGCCGCGCTATGAGCTTGTAGATCTGCTATTTTTTGAAAAATCATGAAAATGTGTCCAAATCTAAATATATTATATTTTTAAAGCCGCAACATTTTTAACTCAAATCTTTGCTTCTGGGGGATTCTACAAATGTCTTCTAAAAACAGTTTTTGGAAAAAAGGAGTATGAGTTTGCAGTGGTTCTCAAACTTTTTTCATGTCAAGGACCCCCAAAATGATATGTATTTGGCAGCGGACCCCCATCTCAAAATATTTTGTTCCAGGGAACCCCCAGAAGCAAAAGATTTGAGTTAAAAAGGTTTGCTTTAAAAACATATATACATATATTCAATAGCAGATCTACAAGCTCGGTGCCGTGCTATGAGCTTGTAGATCTGCTATTTTTGAATAGCCAAAGAAATCTTAAGAATGACACAGAGACGCGTTCCCGGTCTTAAAGGGTTAATATGCTTATTGCAGGTGCTGAATAACCCTTAGGGAAGATACTGTTTTAGCTTTCTCTCAGTGGTGAGCTGCCATGTAACCCTGGGGAAGATACACTGGCTGACCAATCAGTGCGAGCGTATCATCCTCTCAGTCCTTTTATCAGCCCCTCAGCCAGGACAAATACAGGCTGGGTTTGTGATAAGATGACATATTCAAATTAAACATATTCAGCACCAGCGATGCACATCTAACAGCATATACAATGGATGTGATATAAGATTTCTGAATTCATGTCAGGCCATATATATATTCCTCTCAGCTGGCCGCAGTGAACTCTTGCTTGCTCTCTTATCGAAGTTATTCTTTGCCTCTGTCTTGGTGATAGTAAAGATGTGTACTGCCTTGTGACACAGAGCTAGTAATTGAGCTCTTCATGAATTGTGCTCTGACCCAGCCATGGGTGATTAAACCTGCAGCTATGGGAAGCTCGTGCTAGATGGTGTTTGTAAAAAAGAAAAGAAAAGTACAGTCAGTACAGTACAGTTGGGAAATAACTAGGGGTTAGGAGTCAAGCAAAGAGAGAGAGAGAAGGGGGGGGGGGGGGGGGGGCGGGGTGAAGGGTGTATTTATTTTTAATAAAGAAACTGATTTTCAGGATTCATTTATCCTCCAATCCCTTCAGATCAAATGGCAAATATTTAGCTTCTGCTGGATAGTGAACCATGGACGGACTTAATAATGTCTTTTGAAATGCTCTCTGAAATATTCTTGTGGGCAACAAGTGCTTTACATTAACAGCAGTGATTTAGCTGGCTACAGGGACGTGCACAGATAGACTCTAGGTGGTGCTAGAGCACCTGCCGTTTGCCCTCTTGACCAGAAGTGCCCTTTTGAAAAAAAGGGGGGGAAAAAAAAGTTTTTTTCAGTTTACAGCAGGGGTCTTAAACAGGGGGTCCGGGACCCCTAGGGGGTCCTCAGAGTTACCACAGGGGGTCCGCCAAATCTTTATGTGATATGATTTTTCTTTTTACCATAACCACTCGAAACCTAGCATCCCTTTTCTGAGGAGAACTTTAGCCAAAAATAGCAGATCTACAAGCCCACAACGCCTCGCGCTGCGAGGCGTTGTGGGCTTGTAGATCGGCTATTTTTGGCAAAGAGGTATATGTGTAGAGGGAAAAAAGAGCAGACCAAGTAAACAAAAAAAGGTATAATTTACTTGAGCACCTGCCCCTCAAAATGTCTGTGCACGCCACTGGCTGGCTATATTTTTACACAGGTGTCTGTCTGTCTGTCTGTCTGTCTGTCTGTCTGTCTGTCCGACCATTGTTCCCTGGCTCATTCTCTGTGTTGCTGTACATTGCACAACCACACATAGCTGTGATTAATGTACTTGTGCATGTTAAGGCACGGGAGGGAGGATTTGTAATAATTTCCATGCAGCACCTCTAGTGACCTGTCATGCTAATGTGGGCCATTAAGGGGAGTCATTTTGACCACATGGTAGCCCAGTGATCTACAGGCATGTTATTGGAATGCAAATGTGTATAAAAAAGTGTTTTATCATAATCAGGGGAAGCATATTTTTTTGCATCGACTGAAAAAGGGGGTCTTTGCACACATAATTACTATGTTAGGTTTGGAAATGCATGGGGAGCATTCTTAGGGAGCAGTTGAACACAACCGAGCACTTACATACAATAAAGGTTTTAAAAGATGCAAATGAGTTATGCAGTGTAATAATAATATATCTTTTTTGTATGGCTCATTGCTCTGCTGATGTTTTCAGCTTCAATGAGATTAAATCATCTACATGGAGACATTCTGTGATAGGAATGACTACTGTAAAAAATATCATATGAGCCAAATGTATAAACCAAACCAAACCAAAACAAACAAAAAGCAATTCTAACAAAACTTACACGGAAATCTTTCAGGGAGCCATAAGTCAAATGCAGCAAAGTTAGCTTTTATAAAGTGCACAAAACCTTCACGCGTCAGAACTGATATGATTTATGATGCCTTCACCATATTGGTCCAGTATAGTTCATGACAGCTGGCAAAGCCATTAATCATGTGATGTGTATCTTACACTTCCCATGGGGCTGATCTACTGTCATTGATCATTTTTTTTCTGTCAACAGCGTCAGGCCCGTGACACAGCCCAGAGAGATTAAATTTTAAATAAAGCCAAACCCAACTTAGTTTTATTGTTCAATATTACGACTTGTGGGTGGCCCCTTACTCTAAATCCTGATATATACATAGTCATGCGATGGTTCTGCACACCAAACACAGCTGTTGTACAAGCTTGTTTGTAGATCAGACTTTGGGTGTGGGACACTATCATATAATGACGGATTATAATTTATTCATAGCCCCATCGCCCCTCTCAAGAAAGGACATACAACATTCCTGACAAATGATTAAATCATCTCTGGAAGCAGAGTCACCTGTGGTGGTTACTGTACCTGTGACTTTATTACACGAGCGGTCAAACTCAAACAGTGTAGATTGTAGATAATCCCTGCCTGGATTAACCTGGAGGCTCACTGATGCAGCAAATATAGAGGGCATCAGCGTGGGCTTTCAGCTTAATTAAAGACAGAAGGGGTATGTGATTGTCGGGAGATTGGATGGAGGTGACAAAGCAACGCATTACGTAGTCATGACTTTGTCCTCAGGTGATACAGGTCGGATACGGTCACACTATTTATAATATTAACCGATTATTATTATTATTATTATTGTTATTATTTGTAGTAGTTGTTGTAGTTTTCATAGCAGCCGCAAAAGTAGTAGGAATGGTATTAGTAAAAGTAATAATAGTTGTCAAGCTGTAGTATAGCATAGGCAGTAGTATTGGGTTATAGTTGTACTATAAATAGCAGTATAGACTAGTATTGATAGTAGTTATACTTGTAGTAGTATAGTGTTTCCAGTAGTAATAGTTGTATATTAGCAGTATAGTATTGGCACTTGACAGTAGTAATAATAGTTGTATTAATAGTATAGTTTTGGCAGTAGTAATAGTATTACCGATGTACTACGTTGTATTTCTACAAAGCACAATATTTCTTTTCACTTCTTACGCCTATGATGTCCAAATATACATGCCTCTTACACCCAATTCATTCAAGCCACTGCTTAGATGACTTTAGATCCTGGATGGACACCAATTTTCTTCATCTTAATGAGAGCAGAAATTAATACTCATGGTCATGACCACCCTGTCTCTCCCTTCAATTCACTCTAAGCTCCAATATCCGCTCCTCTGTTCAGAACCTTGACATCACCTTTGACAGTGCATTTAAAATTCCGTACTCATATCAGCTCAGTAGTCCAAACTAGTTTCTTCCAACTGAGAGTCTTAGCCAAGGTAAAGGCCCGTCTCCCCCGAAAACAGCTTGAGACACTAATGCATGCTTTTATTTCATCTAGGCTAGACTACTGTAACTCGCTGGTATCGACCAGGCATCACTAAAGCGGCTGAAGATGGTTCAGAATGCAGCTCCACGGTACAAAAAAGGATGACCACATTACCTCGGTCCTGGCCTTGCTCCATTGGCTCCCTGTTCGTTTAGAATTGATTCTAAACTTGTATTATTTTGTTTTTAAAATTAGTATTGGCAGTAGTAATGGCTACATTCACAGTATAGTATTGCCAGTAGTAATAGTAGTATTAGTAGAATTAATTAAGTGGTGGTTATGCTTTTTTCCACATTTACTTACTCTCTTTAATCATTTGTGAATTGTATAAAGTTAATTATGATGTTTGTAACTGGATTGTGTTTTTTTCAATTACTGAAATGAAAACTGAATTGGAGTTAAATATGTGTATATTAGGAGTAGCAGTGTATACAGCTGTTCCAAAGGGGTTCACTAATTTTAAGTATTAAGTATTGCTTGGACCAGTTATCATGCACAGTAGATGATAAATAGGTACTGTAGAAACCGCAGCAATGCTGGTAGGCTACTTGCCGTCTTGAATCTGTTACACTTTACACACTGACTGCAGCCAATCTCCAGAAGAACTTTTCAATAGGAAAAGCTTACTCTACTGCAATAGTATTTAATCACCCATTCCGTAGAATGGAGACCCATTTAAGAGCACACAGTAAAACATGATGAATGATGGGCGAGATTCAGCACAACTGGTGTAGTCGGCAGGGCTGCTTTGATACTTGGGTGGAAATGGCCGATTAGTGGCATCTGAGGGGATGATTAATTGATGCAAACACATTCCCATTTAACGGCTGTTTGATCATTTATTAAAGTGCACTTTCCACCTCCCTCTCCTTCTTTTATTATGTAGAGCTTCAATTAAAAGGCTCGACACTCTGACCTATCAATGCCCCTGTTCTGACTACCATATCCGCAACACTGGAGCATATACTGTATGCAACCATTCCGTACATGAATATATAAGGGAAAATCAACGCTGTTCGTCCTGGGTGTGCTTATGTTTTTCAAAGTGCTGCAGAATGAAAGACAGCAACAATAGAAGGGTATATGCTAATGCCAGTTATAGGAGTGCACATCTGCAAATAATCTTAAAGCATTTACTCCATGCATGGTGAGAGACAGAGTCATTGCTGTTCAGCGATGCTCCCCTGAGCTTTCCCTGAATGTGATGGTTTCTCCTCCAAACTCATGAAATGCTCAAGAGGAACTCAATTCCCCGTTTCAAGACAGTCATTTTCTACATTGGCGTGGAAGCTGCAAATTGGAGTGGAGATTTCTCTAAGGACTTCTAGGTGAGAGAGTGCTCATGATGAAGCTGCTTGTGGTGTGGG
Organism: Gymnoscopelus microlampas; assembly: GCF_963454915.1. Taxonomy (NCBI): domain Eukaryota; kingdom Metazoa; phylum Chordata; class Actinopteri; order Myctophiformes; family Myctophidae; genus Gymnoscopelus; species Gymnoscopelus microlampas. Next base: position 32,528,098 of record NC_139942.1, on the reverse strand, counting down.
TTGAAAATAGTCTCCCTTCCCGGGGTGTCAACATTTCATCTCGCCTGTAATTTGGTATTGAAGAAAAGCCGTTTGAGGATTGTATACGTGCTTCTGCTTCCTACATAATCAGTGCGTGACTGGTAATTTTGATTATTGGGTAATCATCATAAGTTAAGAAAAATAACTGAGATGAAAACAGTGACAATTTATTGCCTTTGCAATTTAATAATTAATCATTGCACTTTATAAGTCTCAGTATTACACATTAGTCATGTTGTTGTGGTTTGATGATTTTGCAATAGACATTGTTGCAACGTCTATACAGATCCTTTTGATTCACTTTCTTGGCAATTTCAGTCACCCCCCTGCTGTTTTCTGCAAATAATTTTGCCAAGCAGCTTGGCTATCACCAATTGTGTTTGTGCAGCTTTAAAAAAAAAGCTGCATGCCACATTAAGGCATCTTTTGAAACCCATTTCGGTAAAAGGCCAAATGATGCCTTCCATATCATTTTATGGCACCCATCTCCCCTTTTATCGGTATGTTTACTCGCAAGGAAAATGCTCTCTCTACCCCTTCACTCGGGCCGACCATACATAATTCATTAAAGAGTCAGGGATAACAAGGACATAAAAAATAAATATATGTATTGCTAGTGATCTGGGAGAGGAGCCAAAGGTGTTGTCAGAAACAATTGTGGGGAAAGGTGGTGTCTACCTCCTCCCACACACACACACTACATGAGGGGGCCCTTTCCCTTTTCGCTCCCGACGGCCTCTGTTCTGTTCTTGGCTCTCGTGGTCAGTGTGGAGGCGTGCATTAAGACACACAGGTGGACTGACAAGGGTTGAAAGTGACCCTCAGTGCTCGGCCCCGGTGCCAAGTTGTGGAGGAGCATCAGGCTAAGGCACTGTGACTGCCCCCAGCTCCCTTAATTGTTCATTGAACCTGGCTGCTACATTGAGCTGCCTGCCCGCACAGGTCCACAGGGAGTGCATTACGAGTTCTATGTCCAACTAATCGGCTCCCTTTGTCCCCTAACCTCCTGGCAGACTGTGTCCACACAACATGGTGACAGGAGTCCTGATGATGCTGGGATAGTCAGAGTGTGTGTGTGTGTGTGTGTGTGTAGTGCTCATTCACACAGTACATAATGTACTTCTCATTACATTGTGGGAAAGTAGCCATTATGCTTTTCATGGTCAATTCAGATTTGTATTACATTGCCGCTGTCGCCGACAGAAACCTTGTATCTCCAGGGCGCTCGGATGGGCGCAGTGGTAAAGTCCCTGCATGCCCACCACTGGAGGTTGTGTGTTCAAATTCTGTTCTTATGTTCATCTGTTCTTGTACAGTATAAAGCCATACTTGGAGATTGTCCTAGCTACATCTCATCATTTTTGGAATGGGCCCCCGCTGGACCCCATCACACCCGTTCAAGTAGTTTTCTCACATTTAAGGTGCCCAAGCCAAGGTCAACTCTGAATTTGGTAGATCTGCTTTTAGCTTCTGTGGTCCTACCACATGGAATGGAATGGAATGAAATTACCCACTCTAGTACCCTTGAGTCGTTTTAGAACTCTGGTGACCAAACAGGTCACCACAATGTGTAATTGTTTTTAGAATATTGAAAAATGTTGTCTTGATTTCTATTTGTAACTTTTATATCTCACATGCCTTTTATTTTCCAATTCCCAGATGTAATGTATTTTTAAACTGTGATGTTGTTGAATTGCACCGTATTGTATTACTCGACGACACTGCAAATGAGTTTAATTACTCAGTGTAATTTCGAGAATAAATATCTTGAATGAATGAAAAACATCACCATGATGCATCCGGCTTTGTCGGGGCGTCTATGCAAATTCAATTTGCCCGTGTTGGGGAGAGGGAAGCCAGGCGGGGAGGGTGATATTTGTCACCGCATGTATTCCTATACGGGCTGGGGGGCGGCACCTGCAGCAGGGAGTGTTGGGGTGGGAGGAGTAGGACGAAGGCCGTACGTCCTCTCGGTGGGGGCTCCTCACTGGAAGGTGAGTCAGTAGGATACGACAGCAGTGACAAAACACAAATGTGTGTGGGGGAGGAATGAATTGGCATAAGGACTAAATTGGGGAGAAAAAGGGTGGAAAAAATAACTAAAAAAAGAAACATTGTATCTACATGTACATATTTCATCTTTTTTATGTGTGTCATACATTTATGCATTATTCTATACTTTGTCATATGACACTTCATGCAGAAGTAGTGGAAATAAACCATGTCGCGATGTGATGCATTGTGAGCTTGTAGATCTGATATCTTTTTGCTATTTAATGGCTGTTGTTGTTTTTTTTATAAGACCAAAATACGGAAAACAAGCTGAAAGTGGTTAAGTCTGTCTGTGGCTTTTAGAAATATTGAATCAATGAAAAGTATTAACAAGTCGAGCTTGTGACTAAATTGTAACTACAATGGATCCACTGAAACACGGATTCGTCATTCCATTTTCTGAAAAGTATTGGATTTTGGAACATACCAGGTAAAATGGGATAGAATTTTGTACATTAATACACTTCAGATGGCAAATGTCAGCGGCGCTTCCTATTCAGACTAAGCACTGACACTTAAAAAAGAAAAAGGGAAATCAATCACTTATCCCTCTCCATATACACTCTCACCCATACTCAAGGACTCTGAGTAATTCAATTTACTAACCCGTTCAAACCGGGAACGCATCTCTGTCACTTCTTTGGGCTATTCAAAAATAGCAGATCTACAAGCTCATAGCGCGGCACCGAGTGCCGCGCTATGAGCTTGTAGATCTGCTATTTTTGAACAGAGCTTGTCGCTTGAATAAGCTTGTAGCGAAACATTTGTAACTCAAATCTTCTTGCTTCTGGAGGTCCCTGGAACGAAATATTTATTCTTCTTTTATTTATTTTTTTACCTCATTTCTTTTTACATTTTCATCCCACTATTTTTTGTAACCCATTTTTTTCACCCAGTGCCAATTGCCTACGTAATCCTGGCCTCTACACTCCCTCTGCCAGCCTAGGGAGAGCCTAGAGCCAAGCACATGCCTCCTTCAATGCATGAGAGCTAGCAAACCGCTTCTTATCACCCGACAGGGGGGGGGGCGGTTCCCTGGTTAGACGTAGCGCATGAAAGGAACACGTTATTCCAACCAGTTCCTTTCCCCTCCATCAGGCGCCCCGGCTGACCAAGGGGTGGAAACGAAATATTTAACAACTGTTCGCTTTAAATATATATTCAAAGATTTGCACAAATTGTCAAGATTTTTCAAAAATAGCAGATCTACAAGCTCATAGGGCGGCACTCGGTGCCGCGCTATGAGCTTTGTATATCTGCTATTTTTGAATAGCCAAAGAAATCTTAAAATGACACGGATGCGTTCCCGGTCTTAATGGATTAAGAATGCTGTTGGTCAGGCTGTCCTTGTGTAAGACATGAGAGTTTTGTCTGCTTGAAAGCAAGACTGTTAATTAACGCGCTCGATGCAAAATTACGCAACTCTCAGTAATCAGATAAATTGCAACAAATGTTAGGTTGTATTTTCTGGAACATGAAATGGCTGAGAGAGTATAACAATTACACCAAACAGCAATTAGTCCCTTTGAATACAGCCCCAATTATGAATAGTCTGTTTTATAATTAATATAATGAATGGAAAATAAATGCGCAAGGTCAAGAGTGTGCCCCCTGTTATAATAGGTAAGACACCTTGGCAACACATCCTACGCGTCCCATGTCTATAAAAATACTTATAATGTATAATAATCTACTTACAACGCTGTATAATTATAGTTTTAAGAACTCATAGTGCTTTATAACAATAATCACATAAACAATATAAAGCATTATAATACTTGTGTTAGTTGCAATACATAATAATAATCTATAATGTCTAATACTCACTGTTATGATGCATAAGTGATCAATAGGTGATTTAAGTAAAGTAAAGACATTCCTGAAGGTGTAGGCAGAAGTGTTGTGTTGTTCTTGCCGTAATTTATTTTACTTAGCACTCAAATATGATCACTTATAGTGACTTAATGCATTATAACACTGATTACAATACATTATAATATTATATATAATATAAAAATATTATAATGTATTGCAATTAACAAAATGTATACACTATGATCATAGCCAAAACAAAATGTCTGCGAGTGACCAGTAAATATAAAATATCATGATACTTGTCATTATGTTATACTGTAAGTATGTTTCTAATGCATAGACATGGGATACATTAGGAAGTGTTACCGGTTACCGCCATGGAATAATAGCCTATATGGTTAATGGAGAGGAGTCAAAATATGCAAATCTATGTGTTTTTCATATTATGTCAAACAATATCAACAAACAATCAGCTAAAATTAATTGTTGCTGGCGCCCACAATGCCCCTGGCCAGCTTGTTTGTAATGAAGTTTATTCAAATGAGCTTCCCCTTGTTTCTTAGCCACTTAAATCCTCTCTATACTTAACTAATACGTTGTTGACCGGGGTTGGCTCTGTACTTGGTCTGCTCTTTTTTTTCCCCACTTCACCAAATCTCTTCACCAAAAATAGCTGATCTACAAGCTCACAACTTGGCACATCGCAATGCGTTATTCCCCACAGAATAGGGATGCAAGTGGTTAGAAGAAGGGCTTTGTCTTGCTGAACATATTTCTTGAAGTTATCCCAAAGCTGTGATATACATGCTGGAAAAAGATGTTTACTTTTGTACTGAATGTATTTGGAACACTGGGGAACAGTCAAAATAGCTTTATATAGAAAGTTAAATGTAATTATACCAAACCAATTTTATTTCATTTTTCCATGGACAATCTACTTGTTTTTCAATCCAATCAAAATATATATAAACCAACATTCATCTGAAGACTCTCCAAGAATTTTCCCCTCTGTGAAAATCATCCATTATTTACTTAAAATTGAAGCAAGCTAGTCTAAGCCTGACTCTCCACTTCTTTATTTCTGACTTTTTATCTACACCAACAAACTGGTAAAGAAAGAAAGAAAGGATAGCTCCTTCACTTCAGTTTCTTTCTCACAAGCTAGACATCATTTGCAGACGCTAAGAAGGGAAACTCTCCTCCAAAGCATCACTACAGAAAAAGACCCAGAGCCTCTCCAAACACCAGTAATGGAGCCATTTCAGTTAAAGTCGCTCAGCCTGGCTCTCACTGTATGGGTTTCCGTGCGAGTCACATTATGTCATGTCCTTGACAAAAGTGTCAGGTTGGTACGAATGAGGGCCTCGGATGATTTGAGATTCTTTCAGTTCACAAAGAAAGGAGCTAGACTGAGTCTGATCCAAAGACCTAAAGTTGACATCAACAAAACAAGAAAAGAAACATTTCAGTAGCAAAAGAATATATATCTCTAGCATCTTCATAAGAAATTTGAGAAATATTTTCTCAAATTTATGTTTTAGCCTATCTAGTCTGTCTCCATCCTTACTGTCATTTCAGGAAATATAGCTGCCTCTTCAAAGTACACAAAGAAGAAAACAATATAATTCTGTAAAAAGCATAAGAAAGCAGGAATTAATCCTTTCTGTGAATACCGCTTGGTTGTTGTGGTTAAATACGTATACACCCTCCGGATCAATTGCTTTGTCTGACTTGTTCCTAACCTTTGAGCAACAGCTGGGTGAAATCACTGAGGTAAATATGACCTTAGCTGTGGCTTCATTATGGACTGTGGAACATCTGTGCCTTTGTGTTTAGTCCCAAATAAGTAGGCTATTTGGGTCATGCACGCTACAGTACAATGAGCTGTTCCATGATGCCATGTGGGTACCAGTGTAATGGCAGGAAAATGAAAGTATTTTCACACATGAGATCCTTTTGAAGCCTGATTTATACTTGGTTGTGCATCGTGTCTTGCACTGAAAATAGCCGATCGACAAGCTCACAGCGCATCGCGCTGCGGGGCAAGGTGAACTTGTAGATCGGCTATTTCCAGTGCGAGAAACAGCGCTGCAACTATTACTCAGGCTTCTTGTCTAAATAGGATTACGATAATTGATGCTAACTGTATGCCATTTAAATGGTTGAATCGTGCATGGATAATGACAAGCCACCATCAAACTATTTTTCCTCCTTCTTTCTCTTGTTCTCCCTCTCCTTGTTTCTCCTCCCAGTCCTATCTGTTTTCCTATGTCCCTCTACCATAATACTTCCTGCTATCTTGGTCGTAAATTGTAAATGAACTGGTAGCAGCTTTTCAGTTATCTATCCACCATGGTCACCAGTGACTCAGTTTTCAACCTGGCCATTGCTTCAGAGTCAAACTCAGTGTTCATAAATTCTGCCAAAGAAAAAAACTGTTTTTGTTTTGTTTTTCAAACAATTAATTAAGACTTGATTTTGGTGTATAGTGGCATAAATTAGCAGCCCGTGGTAGTGACAGTTTTACCTGCAGCGTATGGTCTCTTCCTGTCTCTTCTCTCCTCATCTCCCACCTCTTTCTCTCTATTTATTGGGATCAAGGTGGTACATAACCTGTTGAATGGGCATGTTTACCTCAATCTCCTATAAGCATTGTCTGACTGAGTCTGTTAACAGGTTTTGTTCCCCAGCCCTCTTCTTACACGTTATGTGCACAAGAGAGCGGTACTTAAGTATTCCTAAGCGCTGTGCAGATCGTTTATATGGGTAACAGTGTCAAAACATTAAGTAGGAGGTTCTGGGAAAATGGTTCTCACAGGAGATCAAGAGCGTTTAGTGCTCTTTGCGACTGATGAATTGGGTTTGATCTAGCAGGTACTGCCTGTCATCACCTGTGGAGGGCAGCACAGCACATACTGTCATGGTCATCAGAAAGCAATGGAACATGTCCATTTGGAGATACAAGTATAGAATAGAATAGGATAGAATAGAATACCTCCCTTCGCTATTAGCCAGAGTTTCCAGAAGGTCCTGTATAATTAACATATATGGATGATTGGTATTGTTAGAATAATTTTTAGTCGCCTGTGTCTGCATGATGCCTCTATGTAATTTGTTTTAATATGTCTGATGCGCTGTTGAATGTGTGATGCGTTTTTTTGTTTTATGCGTGTATATGTATGTCCATGTAATATGATTGCATAATGGGTGAAATGGAAATAAAAGTACAGTGCAAAAAAATAATAAGAATAGAACATAACAGAACACTGGATTATACTTTTGTCCGTATCATTGGATGTAAAACTAATCTGAGAAAAATATTGAAAAATGTATTTTAAAAAAAATGCTATTTAACACATACATGCATTGCATAACAAGCAGAATAATCTGACATGTTGCATGCCTAATCTAGCTCTCAACAATACCTCCTGGGCCTTGAAAATCTATAAAGGCTTGTTGTATGGTGCCTGATGATTTGCTGGATTCACCAACGCCACATGATTGTTTTACTTGCGGTGGGTGTCAGACAAAATCGCTAGTGAACAACAAAATATTCATGTTGAAATCACTCAGCATGTCTTTCAGAGAGAAACACACACACACACACACACACACACACACACACACACACACACACACACACACACACAACAATGTATTTATTTATTTATTAAAGCATGTTCTGTCAGAGCTAATATGGCCTCCCGTTCAATCCGTGCAAGCTAACGTAAAGTGGAAATCGTCCGCCAAGCATAGATGTGGAGACACTGGAGTTTATGCAAGTGCAAAGGAAACAAAACACAAAGCAGAAGAAAGCTATAGTGTATGTTTTATTTCCCTTTATTTCCCAGAGGACGGTTTGTGGAAGAAATTGGTTTATACTTATGAGCCATTGATCCACAGAGAACTTTACAGTTTATCATTCAGCAGGTCTCTCAGGCAGAGCACACTGTAGATAGATGGGAGAGAGATCAGGGACAGATAGCTCCAGATAAGATGGGTCCACTGTTAATGCAATCTTTGAGAACATAGCCTAAGAGGTGATATGGACAGCTGCTTGTGTAATGCTGAATACATTGTACAGGCTCAAAGAGCAAGGTCAAAGCTGTATGGTGGGTGTCTGGAGGAGACAAAGCAGTACTGAATATAAGTGATTTTGTTGCAATGCATTCATGAATGATATCAAAACATTGTTAGAAATGGCTGGGAGACATTGAATGTCAGCTTTGAATTTCAAGTATTTACAGTATAGTGAAATTACTGTTGAATACTTGTTAGACCCAGGTGAAAAACGCCCAAAATGGATCTTAAATCTGAAGAATGCTTGTCTATCATCCTACTACTTTAATTGAAATGACCTCCAAAATATGTCCGGGGTTGCTCAACACACGATCACTCCATTTGCCCCACAGACTGTTGATCAGAGCTCTGGCTATAATATAGGCTTCTTTTCCCGCCTTCAATATACTTACATACAGTGTACGGTTTATAAAAAACTACATTTCCTACTACATCCTAACATTTTAGCCACAGCACCTTTCCTTTTTTTCTGGCCACAGTGTCTTTTGATCGGGCCTAGATGTGAGGGCCTCACGTTGCCCTCACATTGATTTAAAATGTTCTAAAGGAGAGTCAAAATCATTGCAAGTGGTGTTTTTTATCTGGGAAATAGTGATACTATTGCAACTATAATTTGTCACTACAAATTATAGTTGAAATGAAATAATTTGTCATGATGAAAAAGCTTTGCTAAATGATGCTAGCAACAATCATCTTATCTGGAAATCCTGATTTTTATTTTTTTTTACACCATTGTACTGTAAATATTAATAAGCATGCACCTTTTAAAACAACCCAAGGTTGTTTAAAAAGATTACAGTGGGGTCCCTGGTGGCGCAGGCAGTTAATGCACAGACCATGCTCCTTGTAAGCAGGAGGACCAGTGTTTGATTCCAACCGAATCTTGTCTTTTAGCATGTCTCACTTTATCTCCCTGCCTTTGGTTTCCTGTCTCTCTACACTGAGGTATCTAAAGTAAAGCATAACATGCTCAAAACAAATCTTGAAAAAAAAGGAAAGAAAGAAAAAAGATTAAGAGTGAAAAATAGATCTAGTCCATGCATGGTTTCCCCCCCGAACTATCAACCTTATTCATGGCAAGAAACAAAGCTTGGTTCCTCGCCAGATGCAATAAAGAGGCATCCCACTGGGTTTCATTTAGAAAGAGCAGAAATAAATGTTCCTGGTGAGAAAGGCTAAATGTGATTATTATTTGAACTTGGTCTCTAGCTCTTATCGAATTCAATAATCCAAATCCAATAATAGCAATTCTGATGCCTTTCTGTTTACTCATGTCAAGTCTGATGATTGCTTACTAGTAGTGACATCTATTCCACCTTTAATAGACACTTTGCAGCAGCTGGCCACAATTTTGAGGATGAGGATATGGGATCCCCTACTAACATTGACCATCTATTCATTATTGTCTCCGCCAGGCCGAAAGGCATGCACCCTGTCTGTCTGTCCGTCCGTCCGTCCGTGTGTTTGTCCGTCTGTCTGCGAGCGGCTAATCTCGGGAACTATTGGCCTGGTCGCTGCGAAACTGTGCACACACTCGCTGGATGCCAAAGCCGAACCTCTGCCCCGAATCTTTCAGATTGGCCTGTTATAGCGCCACCAGGAGGCCGATTCTTGTCCAAACATCACGCAAATCGGTACACAGTATCTTTAATCTCTATAGTCATGTGATCAACACAGATCTGTCCGATTTTCCATATTCCATCCTGATTGGCTAAGATTGGCTTCCAAAGTTTGCAGGATTGGTTTTTGAACAAGACGCCTCAAATCATTAACGCAGCTTGCGATTTCCGTGAAATTTTACACGCACATTCCCACTAGGCCGAGGAAGAAATGCCACCATTTTCACATTGGCCTGCTATATCACCAGCAGCAGGTCTAATTTAGCAAAACACATTTTTGGAACAAAATGCCTCAAATCATGAATGCAGTGTCCGATTGCTGTGAAAGGCCTAAGAAGAAATGGCACCCTTTTCACATTGGCCTATTATAGCGCCACCAGGAGGCCACAATAACCTACCTGACCTGGCAGAGACCTGTGCTCCGAGGAACACTTTTTCTAGTTTATGATTATATTCTCCAAATCATGTGTCTCGACGGTTTATTCCTGAGCCTGTCTCTCTTAGTGTAGTTACTGAGGTTCTTCAACTCACTTTGATCCTAATAAATCTACTAGCAAAGACAATTTGGATCATTTTTTAAATCTTCATCTTTCTACTCCATTTTCTGCTGAGCAAATAACTCACTTGTTTAACCATGCTGATTCTACTGGTGTAGTTTCATGGAAAACATGTTTATGTTCTTCCCCTGAATAAAGGTGGATAAAAGAGTGATCCAAATTATTATAGACCAAAATCCAAATTGTGTTGTTTGGCTAAAATTCTAGCTGAGGAAACTCTGTTCTGAGTCGCCATCAATCCGGGCTGAAGCCTTTAGTTATGAATGACATTGTAAATGCTTTGGATGAGAATAAACATTACAGTGCTGCCAACTTTGTGTACCTCTCCAAGGCACTTGACCCTGTTGATCATTCCTTGCTTTTACATACTTTAAATAATGTTGATCTTAGTTCAAGTGCTTATGTAGCCATGGAAACCCAAACGTTTGCCTCTTACCTGGTGGGAACCTGTATATTCTTCCGTTAGAAAATCTTCAAGGTAGTGCCATTCCGCTGAATTCTGCTGTTCTGAAACGGTTATAAATAAAGAAATACATATTATCCATGTTGTTTTGAAGTGTGTTTTGAAGTTGCCCAATTTCCATATAGAATTTTACTTTTAACGAGTTAAAATCTTACATTAAATCGAGTTAAATGTAAATGCCATGCACATTTATATGTGGTTGATACAATACTGTATTGCACTGCAGATTTTGCTCTGCTAGCTGTGGAGAACTTGCAACACTCCTTTGATGTTCTCCAAGCTGCACTTAATGACTTTAACTGAATGCACATAGAAATAAAAATAACTTTATGTCGTGCTCTAGACTAACAGTAGATAGCTAAACATTCATATTTGCACTGTACAATATCCCTGGTTGAGAGTTACAGAATATACATCATCGCATACGATATACATGGTATGCTAGATGACAAATTCACATGTCATCTTTTTAAATGTTTTATCCCACGATTTTTGTAAGCCATTTTTTCACCCAGTGCCAATTGCCTAAGCTGTAATCCTGGGCGCTACTCTCCCTCCGCCAGCCTGGGAAGAGCCCCGAACTGAGCTCATGCTTCCTTCAATGCATGAGGAGTGAGCAGGCCGCTTCTTAACACCTGACAGGGGGGAGTTTCCCCGGCAGGACGTAGCGTGTGGAAGGAACACATTATTCCAACCAGTTCCTTTCCCCTCCATCAGGCGCCCTGCCCCGGTTAACCAGGGGGACGCAGTATAGAGACCAGGATTACTGCATGTTTTTTTGTGAGGGTACCTACCCTAGGGGACACGGGGAGAACATGCAAATGAAATATCAATCTTGTCATCATTAGCACTCATCATTACATCCTGTGTAAAAATTGGGTGGTCTTCTCTGTCTGAAACATGTGAGAACCTGCCAGTTTATCACACCTATGCTAGATCATACTTGGTCTAATGGCTGGCTTCATCTGCCCTTAAAGCTTATACCCAGCTTGGAAGATTTGCTATTTGTTTTTTAAGCTCTGAGCGCAAGAAATCTTGTATCCTTTATTATCGGTACATATACTGTTTGTATCTTGTATCATTCCCTCTTGCAAGCTCAGTAATGGTCTATTGTGACCAAAACATTAATTCCAGTCCAGACAAAAGGGTACACATATGTCCAATATGTTTCAGACTTCACCCCCCTCGCAAAACATATACATTATGTAAAATAAAAATCAGATATTGCTGCTAGGTAGACAGCAGAATATGTTAAATCGGGGCTGGTGAAGAGAAATGGAAATATGGTTTGTTTTTATACTACATGTTTTTAAACATGCCTCAGGTGTTAGTTGCTGTTTCTTGTGCTAGTAATGCACCTACAGTAGTTGTAGCACAAAGCATTCTGCAACACATGCTGCAAGTTGTTGGAATTTTGGCCAGCCATTATGCCATAATAAATGCCTTCTAGTTTCCACACCATCAGACTTAAATGGCAGACCCTCAAGGGAAACATTTACTTGGCTAATTCAGAGAAAATATGGGGCAGCAAACAGCCAGAGCTCCGTTAGATGTGTGTCAGTGTGCGTGTTTTTGACTTTTGAGATCGTTGAGCTTCACTTCTGATTACTTTCTTCACAGTAAAATCCAGAGTGTTAATTTAACCCTGACTGTGTAAGAATGGACCCTTACAGGCCTGACTCTGAGAATATTGCAGAGTTTGTGATGCCTGCATGCACTCAACTGTCTGTGTTCTATAGTATGTCATTTACATGCTCAAGTGTCAAATGAGCAATTCACTGGAATTGAGGTAATTACGCAGAAATTATAACCTGTCTGCGTGAACGTACAGACGAGCAGAGATCTGATTGAATGAGGTGCTCATCACTCAATCAACACGTCTCCCTCTGCCACATGTGGCACACTTATCCACTACGTCTCAGTTCCAGCCTTCTTAAATGTGAGATATACAGGAGAAAGGCTGACATTTCCATAATCTTCCAGGAATGGTGCGTCACTTAACTCCCAGTACAGCTCAGTACTCAAAAGGATTCTTATCTCACCATGTGATAAAGTTCACAAGGGGGGAGTGGATTCATCCCTCTGTCCCATGGATATCCTACTTACTTACTGTGTGCGTGTGTGCATGTGCGTACGTGTTTGTGTGTGTTAACAAATGTATTCTGTAACTGTACTTAAATTACCCCCCTGAAGTCCAGAATTTGGGTCAACCACAGTGATAGCGGAGCTATTTCACTGGGTTGTACTTATTGCAGAATGATGCATACTTTTTTGGGGGGGACCAAACCTAACATTTTATTCTCAATGAAGTCTTCGTGGTTAACATCATACTGTATGAAAAACAACTTTCATTCTGACTGAGTGAGATTAAAGTATTTCTATTCAACACAAGCCATTCCCTCCCAGCAAACAGCAGGAGTGACAGCACTACTATTACAATTCCCAATGTGTAAGAACACTTCCAAAGCCACCATTATTTATTTCTGGCAAACGTTTGAATATTTGATATATTTCTGTATTAGGTCACATGGGGTTATATTATTTTCATAATGAGCACAAAAGCCACCACATCCACTTGGGATTTGACCAGGATAGGAGCTCATTATTATAAAGGAAAAATGCTTTCAATACATTGTGTGTGTGACTAATTGAGGTAGAGGATACATTTACCGTCCCTGGTTTGAACTGCGACCCTGGCATATTCAGAGAAGAACAGTCTCTGAACCCAATCCACAGCCTGTTCACTGGGGTTATGCAGTGTTTTAAAAAGCCTCATAATGAGTGGTTGGGTTTAAAAGCTAAGGGACCGGGGTGCCACTGAACCCCCAACCCTGACTGATATAACAGAGTTAAATTATTCATTTGAAGTAATAGTCCTGCTGATGAAATATTCATTATTCTGTAATGAGGGATGTATTGATTTAAATAGCAGCACTTTGTCGAAACCTTCAGCTTCAGCCAGGAATGACAGAACAGATAGAATGAAAGGTATGCGTTGATACATTTTTGTAATGTTATTTATTGTTGCTATTATTACTATTAATGGGATAAAATATAGTAAATGCATGCGTCCTGGTCTGAGGGTATATTCACAGGAAGAACACACTTGTGGGAATTTCCTTCAAGTGCCTTAATCCGTTTAATCCAGGAACACATCTGTCATTTTTAGATTCATTTGGCTATTCAAAAATAGCAGATATACAAGCTCATAGCGCGGCACCGAGTGCCGCGCTATGAGCTTGTAGATCTGCTATTTTTATTTTTATTTATTTTTTATCTTGAAAATTTGTGCAAATCTTTGAATACATTTTTAACTCAAATCTTTGCTTCTTAGGGTCCCTGGAACTAAATATTCAGATGTTTTTGTTTTTTTTTCATTTTGGGAGTTCCTTGACATGAAAAAGTTGAGGAACCACTGATATATAGCAACATAAAAAAAATAAAACGGTGATGGTGTCCAGTATCACTGACACCATGCTGTGATCATGGCAACGACCCCATGACCCCCCTCCTATCAGCCGGCAATGGTGGAAAAAGTACTCAAATGTTTAAGTAAAAGTATCAATACTGCAATGGAGAAATACTCCATTACAAGTAAAAGTCCAGAATTCAAAATTGACTTGAGTAAAAGTACAAAAGTATTGGATCGCATCGTTACAAAGTTTGTCCAATGGCTCTACCTTGCAGTCACAGGTTTCTCCAGGCTGCTACAACAGTCCAGGTCCTGAACGCCTTGCCCCTGGCAGAAAGTCATCAACTCTGTAATGAAGGCAAAATTATTTTTGAAAATGATCTTTGATCTGCTTTTTTTGGCTAATGTTCCACTCTGTGTTCCACTCAGAATAGGGATGCTGGGGTTCAAGTGGTTCATGTAAAAAACATGAACCTGTCACACAAAGATTTGGTGGCCCCCCTGTAGTAACTCTGGGGACCCCCTGTTGAAGACCCCTGCTCTACACCAAACCTCTTTGCCAGAAGTAGCAGATCTACAAGCTCAATATCTACAAGCTCAACAAGCCCCTGTAGTAACTCTGGGCCCCCCCTAGGGGTCCAAGACCCCCTGTTGAAGACCCCTTCAATAGAAGCTATGTGACCGGGCATATGCACCACGAAGCTAACGTTAGAATTCTACTAATGTAGACTACACTACGAAACTCACTAAGTATGTGCAGAGTCAGACATATACAGCATACAGATACGCACGGGTACAGTTTGTTTGTGTGTGGTCTGAAATAAATCAGGAATAAATACAGTCAGTTCTGTGTACTGTACTAAACATGGCATCAGTCACAAACATGATGAAATAAACACAGGTAATAAAACAATGAGCCAAACAGTCTACTCTCAGCCACAGCAACAACATCAAAGGGGTTTAACAACGAGGCCACTGCAGCCAGGTGTTGGCAATGAGTGATTAGCTAAACAGAGTGATTAACAGATCCAGATCATCCGTGGCTATGGTGCTAAAATAAGGACACATTATAGACTCCCTTTTAGTCCAAACACATAAATACACATGTAAATTATGCATACAGGCAGATTATAGGTAAATGTAGATATAACTATAATGATAGGAATTAACCTAGCAATCAACAGAAATATAGCGTCAGTCCACAGAGGTATAATGGCAATCAAACAGTGGCACAAAGTTACTCTAAACAGAATACACCAGCCATAATGACGGTGAAATCTACAGCAAACATAAAGCACAACTTACAGTTGTTCAATGACGCACACAGGTAAGGGAGTAGTCGTAGAAAGGAGTCTAATAATGATAACCGAAAGAGTCAGTCGCGTTGAAACAGAGTCACTAATTATCAGTGGTGGAAAAAGTACTCAAATGTTTTACTTAAGTAAATGTACTTACTTACTTTCCACCACTGCTAATGATTGACAGGTGCGTCCGCGCTCCCGTTCTGTGCCTGCGGGGTGCGCTCATTCACGCGCTTTGGGGACGTGCCTGGCAGTGTCTCTGGGATTTTATAACACCTGTCCAGAAGCAACACTTCTGCATCTGTTTTCAGCCGTTTGTTGTCACGAAGTTCCCGCCAGCGCATATACACATCCCCAATGCCTTCTTTCCTTCTTGGAACTCTTTTTCTCCTCGTCGCCCTTTCTCCTTTTCGGCCATTTTGCAGTGTATGCAGTACTAGTGGACAAAGGTAGAATAGGACGTTTTTTCTCCCAAATGTCTGCCATTCTTTGTCAATAGTTTGTCTCTTAAAAGCACAGGTTGACAAAACAATGAAAATGCAGTGGGAACGTTTTTTGGAGCTATGTCCTGGAACTGTGTTGCCAGGTCGGCTTATTATAAGCCACCTGGCCACCTGTTCCACCTTGGGCTTGTTTTTCTGTAAAGTTGCTTGTAAATAATGGTAGTTGTGGGTTGCGGTGGGTAGCTTGTAGATCGGTTATTTTCAAATAGCCAACTTATATATAGGTTAGAAGTGGTCATGTGGCTTATAGCCGCTTCTTCTTCTTTGATTCGAAATAGTGGTTTTAGCCAGCTCATTGGTGCATGAACCACCCGCCCCCGGGGCTAAAATGATTGACAGACCAGTGTAACCAATCTGAGCGAGAGACTTCCTGATTATCACAACTTTATAGTTGTGCTGTTTAGGCATAGCCTACTAAAGTATCCTTGGAGGAGTATCACTGTACTTCCATTGAGAATAAATCAGAAAACAGATCTGAAGCTGGCTAAAATGGTTACTCTTTATTGCATCACTACATATTGAACTTCTATGCCTGGAGGGAAAAATCATGTTGACTCTCCTCTTAACCGTCTGTGACATTCAAGAACACATTATTATAATAACAAGAACAAGTCTCTCTCTCTCTCTCTCTCTCTCTCTCTCTCTCTCTCTCTCTCTCTCTCTCTCTCTCTCTCTCTCTCTCTCTCTCTCTCTCTCTCTAATATACAGTATGTTAAAGATGATGTTAATGTCGCCAACAACGTTGCAGCTTGAGAGGGAGAAATTCTACGATGTCATTCATTACCTGTACTATTGCATGGCTCGCTCAATTAAAGACACTAGGTCGGTGCGCACCGGCCTACTCCAGAACAATGCAAGTCGGGAACAACAAGTTGGACATACAGCACAAGTTTATTAGATTGATTGATTGATTGATCATTGATTGTCATGCTGCTCAACACATCTTAAAATTGATATTAACCTTTATATCAAACCTCACATACAGACAATGACATGAACTCACGTTGTGTTCATTAAAGTGTGTGTCTTCTATGACTGCAGTGGCTTACAAGTTAGAGGAGAGCATGTTCAGATTCAGTCCATGCAATATCAACAGGGTGTCGCTTCAAGTAGTCTCAAGCGAGACACCAAAGCACCATGTTGCTCACAATAAATGTTAATAATAAAAGCATCAGTCAAATATGCAGCGACACAATCTCAGCATTATACTGTAGAGTGTGGTCAAGTGATTTCTGAATATCATAAAATTATTGCCTTTAGTGTGTGCCAGAAAAATACAGCAGTTTCACTGACTTTTGCATTGCAGAGTGAAAGTAAATATGCTTTTGTTTGCAATCAATCAAATAACAGTTTTTTTTTCTATAGACATTTTGAAGCATATTAAGAAAGAGGGACTGCTGCGGCCTTAAGGATTATGAATGATGATTCACTTACAAGGATTGCGAAAGCAGTAGGCATGGAAAATGATTGCAACTAATGTGACAGTGTTCTGTCTGATGTATAATCTGTATCAGTGTTTTTGATGAGGCAATAATATCTGCTGGCACAGGCTCACAGTGTGAGTGTGGTTTGGAGAGATTAGAGCAAATTCCTCTAAGTCACTTCAGGCAATCGATGGGACGTAGGGGATGATTCTGAAATTAATCCAGAATGGTAATTGCTGAAATTGCTAATTGGTTCTTCTTCCACAAACGTAATGATGGGAAATAATGATGCAATAAAAAACAAACTACAGTACATGAGCAAAATGCAAGTGGTAATTTTCACAGTGAAACATTCAATGAATTACGTAACGTAAACCCTCCATTTCATATTTTTTTATTTTTTTTACAGAATGTGTTACTAACAATATATTTTAAAAAAAAAATAACTTATTAAACTACTATTTCTACTGTGTACTATATAACCATCCAGTCATAAGATCTAACAGTTTAAAGTACATCCCTCAATCCTCGCAAGGCGGGGGTACAGTACAGTCAGACCTACAGTGCCCTGTTTCCCAGCAACAGAAAACTATACAGATACATATTATTGAGAAAGTGTAAAGCCAACATCGACGTAACAATTCTTCATAGTTTCAAATCTTTGCCCACACAGTATATTTTTATTGAATTGTGAATACTTTAACTTTTTTACACATATAAAAAAATCATGTGACATAAATATATCATTTTAATCACTATTGTAGTGATAAAAATTGTAGCTATAAAATAGATTTTGTGTTAGAACTCAGTGACAACTAGCCAAATAGGTTTCCAGTAGGCAGTGAACATTGGAACACTGTACTACGTGTAACAATGTGCCCTGAGTTTTTTATTTTTTTACACAGTATGACAAATAGGCTCCATAAAAACTGCCAGAGAGTGGCCAGGAAGGTTCTTGAACTAGCAGCCAGAGATGTGGAGAAAGGAAGGTCAGAATTGTGACTCCACAAGATAAAGGCGGCCCCTGCTGTGAAAATTCAGTCCATTCTGCCAATAGTGTTCTGGCCACAGGAATACAATTCTCTTCAACTAATAGCCTACCAGTGGCTAGCATTAGGGTCTTCCTCCAACATTAAGACAATAATTTGAGAAGCATGATGGGGTAGGAGAGACAGTTGTCACCAGTCATTCTTGACAACAGACTGAAGGTGATACACAAAGAGATGTTCCCTCATCTGCAAGCTTGCCACACATGTACAGAGAGATATACTGTAGGCTTACACTGTGGGCTTATACAACATGATTTGTAGTGCCAGCCATGTGCCGTCAACAACCAGTTGTTCCAGGGGGCCTTGGGCAGCCAGAAAGGACAGCAAAACATAAAATAAATTGACCTTTCGATTCCTGAGATTTTTGTGACCCTGAGCAGAAAAATCCCATGTATTTTCTGACTTGAATGAGCCTTTGGGCGCCTTTTATTGCTCTGTGCCCCCAAGTACAAGCCTACTTTGTCTGTTCATAATGTGCATCTGTATGTGGGGTATTTCTTTGGTCAGCGTCTGAAATTAAGAGTCGGGGTCTGGAACAGTGGGGCCCCTCTGACCTTTGGCCCCCTGGGCCTGGGGCTGACGGTCACGGCCCTGTTCAGGGATCCAGCTCTAATCTACATGTTCCCAGAGGAAGTTCTGTTCTTATGAAATGTACCTGGTTCACATCGCATGACAAAAGTTTAACATCCAGCTGAGTACACACATCGATGGTATAGTCTACGACAGTGGTTCTCAACCTGTGGGTCGGGACCTCCAGGGGGGGGTGGGTCGACCCCACATGATTTTAAGGGGGTCCCCAGATTGATTGAATATACTTTATTAGAGGTTTATTAGGAATTAAAAAGCCCAAGAAAGCCATTGGCTTGTTTCCATTGGGGTCTTTTGTACTCAAATGTACTCATAGTGACATTAAATGACAGACGGATATACACTACTATGCAGAACATCATAAAAACAGTTTAGAAAATATATACAAGAATAGATGACAGTGAAGTGACAAATGAAGGACTTTTAAGACATTTTTAACACCTCAAAACAAAAGAGAAGAAAAGACCATTTCTGAGTAGTATATGAGTACTCAATATACTATAAAAACTGGTCAAACATTTGCCAAATTGTCAAATAACATAAAAAGAGGCAACAATTGTGAAAATAGCCGATCTACAAGTTCACAACGCCTCGCAACGCAAGGCGTTGTGAGCTTGTCGATCACAACATTTATCTATGGAACAGAGTCAAACTAAATGTAATGCCTCAACTCCTTCAATTCCAAGTGCTTGTCAGGGTGGGGGGTCCCCAGTTCCAACATGGTTAGAAAAGGTTGAGAACCACTGATCTAGGATGTGCAGAGGATGCGATCACGCCTGCAGGGCCCTGCCCAGCAGGAGGGCCAAGCTTAGCCCGCCAATTATGGTGTTCTATTTCACAACATAGCCTACATTATTATTATTAACCTTCACTTTCATCACTGTTTAAGTGGACATGGCAGGTCAAAATTAATTTAACGGCCTTGTCTAATGTAATCACAATTTTGATTTTTAAAATGTTAGAACATTAATTATGTGACATGTCCCAGATTTACATAGAGAGTGTAATGCTACAGGTCATCTTGCCATTCATTGCAGGTAGACGTGTCTGAGAAGTATATTTTCTATCCCTGATGTCATCAGCATTGGTTTTGCTGATGACATCAGCAAAACCAATGCTTGGTATTGGTTGGATCTGCCGTTCTGGACTACTGCATTTCCAAATGACTCGACCACGGGCACCGCACTCCCTCTAGTCCTTGCCGCTGCGCGCGCCGAGTTTGAAGTCGTCAGTCCCATATTATGCATATGACCATATATGGGTATAGTGATTAGATCTGCGGCACTGGACAACCGGATCTCTGTATCTGTCAGTCCTTGTCCCTTTTATGCCCATATATGGAGCTGACTGATTTGTTTGCGCCTGATGCATGATGACCTTGAGCAGGACACTGAACCCCTAACTGCTCCCGATGAGCAGTTTGGTGCCTTGCATGGTTTCCTCCGCCATCGGTGTGTGAATGAATTGGTGAATGTGAAATACATTGCTTTTCTCCAAAGCGCTATATGAATACAGTCCAGCAAATTTCCTTCGGGATTAATAAAGTATATATCTATCTATCTATTTACTGTAGGGTCACCAAAATAAGGAGGGTTCATCCTCCAGGGAGCATGAAGGTACATGGAAAATGTAAGGTCCAGGACAATCCAGCCTGTAGTTTGCGAGATATCTTGTTTGAGACCATGTGCTGGATTGACTGATCGATAGATATGCTACAGTAGGCTGTATACGGCAGTGCTTCTCAAACCTTTTCATGCCAGGGACCCCCAAATTGATATATACTTGGCCACGGACCCCCATCTGAAAATATGTTGTGCCAGGGACTCCCAGAAGCAAAGATTTGTGTTAAAATGTTCGCTTTAAAAGAAATATATTCAATTAATTTGCATGAATCTTCAATTCATTTGCATGAATCTCATAGCGCGGCACTCTGGGCCTGAGCTTGTATATCTGCTATTTTTGAATAACCAAAGTATAAAAGTTTAAAAATATTGTGATGCTATATTCACACATTTAGCTGGGGATCCCGTGGAACTCCCTCAAGGACCCCTGGGGGTCCCCGGACGCCACTTTGAGAACCAATGCTGTATAAGGACCCACCGCTATGGGGCTAAGGAGAGAAGAAATTACAGAAGATAAGCACATGAAAGTGGGGATTTTCACACATGTATGTTATTCCGACAGCAGTTTCACAAGGCATTTACCACTGATATCAATTCCTCCCTTTCCCGAATCTCTGATACTGCCAGTATGTCATTTTCATCAACTATCTAACCTGAGGGCTCCTTTTCGTGTTTATAGCCCACCTGATCGCCCTCCCTGCTTTTCACAGGAATACATTTTGTTTATTACTAATCTATATAATTTATAGTCTATAGCAGAGATGCTGTCTCTGCTTATGGGAAAGAGCACCTAAGTAGATGATGTGTCAGTCAAAAGGTAGCACGGAAGAACAAACATTATCGATCCATGTTGTCGCAACCCATATTTCTGGCCAAAATCAGACCATGGAGGTAACTCTGCTTAAGCATAATTTGTTTGCGGTGCATGCACACACATCACTCCAGATATTTAAATCAGTATATTGTGTGTTTATTTTATTTTATTTGTATTATCATTATTAATTAAAAGCATTATCATTATTATTACTGTTATTATTATTCTTATTATCAAATATTCACTTTCAATTCAATTTTATTGTTTCGGTCAGTAGACTTTCATCAGGTTATTTACAAAATAACATTATTTACAAATAACCTAAGACTTTGTGTCTGAAGACAGTTGTGTAGGAGTTTTTATCTTTTACAATGCTATGTGACCAAAACTACTGTATAATATGAGAAGTTGAGGGAACATTAGGGCTAACAGTCAGGCCTCAAATCAATGAATCACAGAGGCCATTTGACAGGTAAATGCAGCTGAAGTTAAAGGGATATGTTATTCCTTTTCTCCTTTCTTTATTATAAAAATAAATGAAAAAAGTCATTGAAAAAACACGGTCTCCTCATGCATTAGAAGGCCAATACCAGTCACCAGAACCAAGGACAAGTGTTTTCAATGATTCTAACATGGTTAAGATGGAGTTTGAAGTTACAATGAGTTTGTAATGTTAAGGGGGCGTGTCGGATACAATTAATATCAAATATCTAAATACTGAATCAAGCAACTTAAGGACTGTCTGGGGTGCTCACAAAAGCCCAATTAGACATTAAAATGACCCCAAACATGTTTGGCAGTGAAATATCCCTTTAATAATGTTAATTTTGGTTTCATTTGGCTGTTTTTGTTTTTGGCCAGCATTAAGTTAACTGGCACAGTATGCCATGGCCACTGTTAAAGGGATATTGTCAATGTCATTACAGTCTCAGGTAAGGGTAAGGGTAAAAGTCCTCGCCCTCCTTCCCAGGGTAGACGGGGGGCTAAATGTGGGCTGGTCCCAGTATGGCTCTACCCCTGTGTTCTCACAGGCTGGCGTGGGGAGGGGGACCATGCCCTTTCTCTGAGACTCGGGGGGAGAGGACCATGCCCTTTCCCTGAGACTCTGGGGGGAGGAAGAAGTGGAGGTGGACGTGTTGTCTCTGGGCCCCTAAGAGCCGGACGAGTCGTCTCTATTCCCCGTGGAGGTCCCTCTTGGATGATCTAGCGGCAGGGCAGCAGGCCGAGGAGGGCTCAGAGGCGATGGAACCAACTCCTGTATGTGGCTCTCCGGCTCAAGGAGGTGATTAGCAGAGCAGCCAGGGCTCTTGCGGACTTGCGGCCAGGGTTGCCAGATCTGCTTATTACAATTTCCCCGCAAGATTTTATTTTCAAATATAGCTGATGTATATGTTAAAGTGCTCATGTGGCCCATAGTTGCTTCTTTTGGGCTGGTTTTCCTAGACCTGGTTGCTTGTATCTCTCACAGAATCTGGCAACACTGCTTGCGGCCCCTAGGGCCCCCGGCCCCTTTTGGTTCGAGGATGAGACCGAAGCTCACACCCGCACGCCGATTGTCTGGAAGGAACCACAAGCCTTGCTATCCAAAATGCATAAGACTATGGCTGTTCAGATTAAGATGGTCAAGTGCCATCATCTATTGGTACAGGTGCCAGCAGGATGAGCAGTAGGCTCCAGAGGTGTCTGAGGAAAAAGAGCACATCTCTCTCTTCTCATGGTAATGAATGAGCTGGCAAAATGTAAGTTAAAATCTTAGTGATTTTCACTATAAGCTTTTGGAAAAAGGATGTGAAACGCAAAAGGAAAATGTCCTGATCCATGTCCAGGTAGAGCACTTGCCTTTGGACCACAAGATTCTGGGTTTGATCCCGGGCACCACCAACTCAGTGCATGAATAGCACAGCTTGGGTAACTAAGTCATGTGGTAAGCACTATATGAGCTGGTGGTAGGTATCAGTGGTGGAAAGTAACTAAGTACATTTACTTAAGTACTGTACTTAAGTAACATTTTGAGGTATTTGTACTTTACTTGAGTATTTCCAATTTCCAATTATTTTACTTCTACTCCACTACATCTCAGAGGCAAATATTGTACTTTTACTCCACTACAATTATTTGAAAATCTTAGTTAGCCTACTAGTTACTTTTCAGATATGAGTTATGATATTATGAAACATGCATTAACCACTTTAGCCCTATTTTATACCTAGGCTATTTGAAAATAGCCGATCTACAAGCTCACAACGCGTCGCATCACGACGCGTTGTCAGCTTGTATATCTGCTATTTTCAAACATTTTAGTACTTTTACTCAAGTAAATTTTGAATTCTGGACTTTTACTTGTAACAGAGTATTTCTATATTGCAGTATTGGTACTTTTACTAAGAATTTGAGTACTTTTTCCACCACTGGTGCAGTAGGTATTGCGCTCCACCTCAGCAATCCATCTCCCAGGGGGTTTAGCGCAATGCAAAGGGGATAGACACCCTGCCGTACAATATGCTACTCCAACCTACCTACCTTTGCAAATAAGCATTGTAAGAGACTCTTCGGTGGACAAAAATCTTGATTGCATGTGTGATCTTGATGCAATGTGGCTGTCTGTCACTGCAAGCAAGTGCTGTCAGGAACTGGCTATTTATGAGAAAAATGACATCAGGCAGATTGTCAGTCTTTTTACAGTAGCAAACAAAAGCGCTTGGATCATCTTGTTTATGGCAGTAGCAAATGGAGCCTCAAGTGTCAAACCGAGAGAGATTCTATAAGTTAAGGATGCAAACAGGCTCGATTTGTCTGAGGTAAGCACCAGCATATCTCCTTTTCATGGCATAAACTGCTGATTAAACTTGACATATTGAGGGGTTTGAACGGGGCCTTGTGAATTGTAACGCTGTCATAAATGAGAGAAAATGTGTCCCTGTATAGGCTATATTAATTGATTGAATTGTTCTGTTCAGTTCAGTTCAGTTCAGTTGTTGATTTTCACAGAGTTAGATGCCGATCGTATGATTCTGAAAGACTTGACAGGAGGGATTTACTGTATTAGGACTTGGAAAATAAGATGTTTACATTGCATCCAGCAAAAAGCCACAGAAAGGAGTAACAGAAAATGTATTCATACCTGATATTGTTTTGGCAATCATGTCGTAGTCTGATGAATTTAAAGGTATTCTTTGGCGAATTCCAAACATTGCTGGCCGACACCTGACCTGGCAGAGACCTGTGCTTCGAGGAGCACTTTTTCTAATGTTTATTTATTTACTATGTTGTGCAGTTGACAACTGCTCACTCCAATAACTGGCTTTTGTAGTAAACTGTTTTCTTGGTGCAGGAGCCCACGGAAAACCACAACATTCTATAAATCATTATTATTTGTTAGTTATTATTTTACATTTGCAAGGTGATGTGGAAAAAATGGCCATGCAAGTGTCTGCTGACTTCTTCAATGGTTGTCTCTCAGGAATACTGTAGGACCAGATAAATGCCTTAAGTATACAACACCTGTATCCAATTAACATCAATTGACAACGCCGTATATAAGGAGGAATTGTCAAGCACTACAATATTGAGACACCATTTATACATTTATTTTCTGATTCTTATCCACCTGTTTCCTAGGCTTTTCACTGTGTTCCACTTCCTGTCTTTTGATCCAATGAAATCCAATGAAACCGGTCAGATGACTAATGATATCCAATGGAATCCGACAGGAAGTGGAAAACACACAGCCAAGAAACAGGTGGATAAACTAGAATTAGGATAGTGAAACCCCCATTCACAGGGATCTTTTGAACATAGCTCCATTGATGAAAGTATAAGGGCCCACATTCAGCCTGTGTCATGCAAGCAAAAGATATGGCAGGATTTATGATCGTATTTGTCCAATATTGTGCTTTCAGCTTTACAGACCTGCAAGAACGGACCGAGACAAAGGACAAGGCTTTAGCTATAGCAATGGTTATCCCATAACTTGACTCCATTCAGCATTTCTTGCTCCCCCTCCTCGTTTTAAGCCTCTTTCTCTGAATCTACTCTATGGAGTAGGTTCCTCTCTCTTGCACTCTCTATTGTGCTTTGTCTGTTAACTATGGATATACAGTACATTATCCATCATCAATTACCACGTTCTCATTCTGATATAGTCTATAGTGTCTCTGTGAGACTTCTTCAGCTTCAATTGCTCCAATCCATCTTCATACGATTGGACACTTTCCTCATATCTCTCGCCCCAAAGTATAAAATTGCACCTTTATTCATTTGTTCTGTGCCTCTCCCTCTACTCTGAGTAGACACTAAAAGTCACAGCATTTCTTGCTAAATTCAGGGTTATTGCTCCGCAATTGTAGGTTGTTTCTCGATTCTCAAACCCATGGATATGCACTTGTTTCTCAAATATTGTGATAACAGAAGGGGCCTTGCCTTTTTCTTACGAAGTGTTTTTGATTGACTGAATCCTTTATTAGTAAAAACAGCACGTGGTACAGTCAGACATTAAGGCTAAAAGGATAACACAAAAAAGTCCTGGGGACTTGTTTCCATTGTGGTCATATACAGTATGTATTAAATTCATCAACATAGCACAACACAAATACAAAACATTATATGTACAAAGGATAAAAAGGAAAAACGGTAGCAGTGAATGACACCCCCCTTCTATGGGAAATTGCATGTATCTCCCCTTGTGATCTACTGATAGATGGCCAGTTTTGAAACAGCGATTTACATCTTTTAATGGATAGTGTCAGGGCATTCCACGTGTTGGTGGCAGAGTAGTAGAATGAGAATTTTCCTATGTTTGTTCTATATTTGGGCAGTACCAGATCATTTTCACTCCCTCGAGTATTGTGGCTGTGGGTGTCACTCACTTTGGAGAAGTAGTTAGTCAGGTGAGTGTATTGAGGACATTGAGGGCACAGTCCCTTTGACTATCTTAAAAACCAATTCCATTTTTACTTGCTTAACCCTGTCTTCTACCCTGGGCCATCCCAGACTAGCAAAGTGTGTTGGAATTAGGTGGGTCATGGGTTTTAGGCAGAGTCAATAAGTTTTGGGAGGTCTGAAGCTTTTTTTGTGCCATTGTAGTGTTGGAGAACCAAGAGCCGCAAGCATAGTCAAAATGTCATCGCAGTTGCAGCAGTCACTTAGAATAGATTTGTGGGGAGTCTTTTGCTGGATCAATTTCTGATGTTGGGAATAATCTGATGACCTATACTATACTTGTATGAATGTATGAAAGATTGCCAGCGATTAAATGTCAGCCTAGAAGTATCAACAGTAAATGGAAGTAGTGAAGGGTGCTTGCGTACACACAAGTGACCATTTAAAATCACCTCAAAAGTCACCGTGGTAACCGTTCCTATGCACCCCATGTCTATAATGCATCATAAACATACTTCCAATGCATTATAATCTGCTTATAACAATGTATAAATTAGTTATAAGAACTAAATAATACTCATAATGCTTCATAACAATAATCCTAACCAATCTTGTTGGCAAAGGTTTCTGTTTGCTACAAAGGTAAACACAATTATCATGTAATTATGAAAATTCTACAACACATCTGCGTTATGGAGGCTACAGTTCATGTATTTTCAATTCTTTCTTTTTCTTTCTTTCTTTCTTTCTTGATTTCTTTACCTTGAAGGATGTGTTGTGCTAGTGTTTTGAAAGGGTCTTGGCAAGTGGTCATGATGTCAAGAAGGTTTATCTGTCACTTACTCATACAGGTATGTGCTGTGAAATGACTGCTACAATATTAAAAAGATATAATAAAACAAAGTACGGTATGATAAAAGAAAATAAGTGTATCAAGTGTGTCAAATATGTACAGTGTGTGTTGTAAGTATTGTAAGAATAATTCTAAAATAACGTTAATTACTGTGCAAAAAAACTGTGTCAATACACACAATTTGTATATTTTCCCTGGGTTACTGAGGTAGGATTTACAGTAGTAGGCTTACAGTATAACTACATGTTTCAGCCAGAAGAAAAATATACAGGAAAAATGATATACAGAATATAATGGGAGAATAAATCACCAAACCGGATATACAGGATTGTAGCAGCAGAGTGGCCAAAAGTGCAAAAGTACAAGATGTACAGGAGAAGTGGGAAGAGATTTGACAGAAAAACATAAAATTATGCTCTGTTGTGTGCAAGTATTTACATTTTGAACCTGCCAGTTTGGTCGTTGTTCAGGGTTCTGATAGCCTGAGGGTAAGAACTGTTTCTGTGTCTCTCTGAAGTGACTTCGATAGCGTGGCACCGAGTGCCGCGCTATGAGCTTGTATATCTGCTATTTTTGAAAAAATGTGTGCAAAGCTTTGGGTGTACGTATTTTTTAAGCGAACATTTGTAACTCAAATCTTTGCTTCTGAGGATTCTACAAATGTCTTCTAAATCCTAACAGTTTTTTGAAAAACATATTTGCTATACTATCAGTGGTTCTAACAAATGATATGGCCGTGGACCCCCATCTCAAAATATTTTGTTCCAGGGACCCCCAGAAGTTGTAAGAGAGTGTTCAAATTGCTGGGATGATACCTGAGACCTTCAAAATTGCAAATTACCCAAAATACAAACCTGATTCACTCCGCCAGGGGATTAAAAGTTTTGAACTCTTGGGCCCATGTGGATTACACCAGTTATTGTTTGTCATAAAGCAGACTCCCCCACCCTTGGAACTGTTGGACTTATCTGTTCTACCCATGCGGAAAGCAGAGAAATGCTCAGCTGGAGTTTATAACTCCATACCCGTAGTCTGGTACCAGGGGTGTCAGCCTTGTTTCCAACAAACAAAGGATATTACAGTCCCTTACATCACATGAATGTATCCTGGCCCTCACATCGTCCATCTTATTATCGAAAGATTGGTTTTTCACACGCACGATGCTGGACAGAGGAGGTGGGAGCCTGGGATCTCAATCTGTTTCGGACTCCCGGATACTTTCCTCTATTTAATTCTTTCTTCTCCTCCATGGAAAGGCACCATCATTATTGTTCCCTCGTAGTATCTCTGTCAGCCATGTCAAATGGATAACAGATTAGAAAACCGTTGAGTTTGATTCCTACAGTATATCTAAAAGTGTAATATGGTCATATTATGTTATCAGTGACAACACAGAATAAGTCAAAGTAACATTAACTAAATACAAGCACAGTTTTAAACAGAGCAATGGCGCCCAGTCACGCCAGCTTGAGAAATACACTGTCCTTTATCAGTGTGAAATGGGAAATGGTCTGCATTTATAGTGCCTTTTTTCAAAGCACTTTACAATGTGCATCACATTCATCCATTCACGCACACATTCACACACGGCAGAAGCAGTGGACCAACAACCTGCTCTTCGGGAGCATTAGAGGTGCAGTGTCTTGCTCAAGGACACTTCGACATAATGCCAGGAGGGTGATTTAACTGCAGGCTACCTCGATTCCCAGATCAACGCTCTACTTTGTGAGCCACTGCCGCCCAAAAATGTAATATTAGCCACCCATGTCCAGTACTCAAATGTTTTACTCAAATGTTTTTACTACAAGCTCATAGCGCGGCACTCTGTGCCGCGTTATGAGCTTGTACATCTGCTATTTTTGAAGAGCTAAAGTATAAAATAATGGTTTAAGTGCTTACACAGATGCCTGCCCAGTTTTAATGGGTTAAGCACTTCACCGGTGAAGGGCGTGACAAACAGTAATCAGTCACGTTAATGTATTTCCCAGGTCAACCGAGACACGGTGTGTTATTTATGGCTCAAAAGGTGACACATAAGAGTGTTGTGTACCTCAAGTCAAAGTCACATTGCTACGGGGGAGGCCTAATGCAATTCTGTGATTCTGGGAATACAGCAGATGTTTATCTGTAGGGCAGAAGCACAGAATCAGAACTGACATGTGGACGTAACAGAAAGAGGAACATCCTCATTACTGACTTTGTCAAAGGCACTGGTCCATGGTTTCATGGTTGAGACAGAGCATATTTAGTTGCAAATGCACCTATTTTATTATCCATACACTAGGCTCTGTAGACGTTTGAGAGATGACTCATTTTTGTACTTTGACTAGTACAGATAGCATCTTCTAATGGGTAGTCCTTTTTTTTTCTCTATACACCCTTATCTTAGGGATTATTCTTTCTTTCAAATAAAGTTTTATATATCAAAAACAATGATATCAATAAATTGATTAACCACTTGAGCATTATTTAATACTTCATTGCACAGCAGTAATCGTGCAAAAACAGTGAAAGCAGTACATCAGTTTTATTTTTTATTAAATAGATTAGTTCGATTAACTGTTGCACCCCATGAGAGGAGACATGAAGATGGATCGAGCCTTCCAACAGAAATTCTCTCATTCTCACATACCAAGGTAATTTGACCATACTCTCATGCTGTGTTTGTTGAGATGTTAATGTCCAAGTCAGATGTGTTCATTTATCCTCCCACTGGATTCTCATCTTATTCCTCCTGATAACACAATAATTACAAGCACACTTCCCCCCTCTGTTTGACAGGGAACATACTGTCTGTATTAAAATGCAATAAGAGATTAAGAAAACACATATCCATCTCTGTTATTCTCGGTGCCCCTGTTGACCTGATCTGGAGCATGTAAAATCATGAAATTCATATCTGATCGAAAAATAGGGAGAGATGAAAAATAATACAACGACACATTGTATTATATTACAATTGTATTCTTCATTTGGAATAAAACATAATGTTTCCATTCTACAGACAGAGTGTGTTCCAATTTCCCAGTTCACATAAAAGGTGTTCTCAACTATTACAAACCCGCCTCGGATATGTGCGATGTCTATTGACACTCATTTTTCCATTTCACTTTGTGCGACATTGTCATCCGGATGTGAACAGTGACTCAATAATCTAAACTCAACGCTGTCTCTCAGAGCATGTTATAACATTTGCTGAATCTCCCCAGTCCCCGGTGGCACAATCTAAATATTTATGTCAAGATTGCAACCAGGAGATTGGACCTCATTGTCGTGTAGTGACCTGGACGTAATTCTCGACGTGGATCCATAGATCCAGTGTGTCCTTATTATATTCTGCACTTGCATGTGTGTGTGTGTGTGTGTGTGTGTGTGTGTGTGTGTGTGTGTGTGTGTGTGTGTACGTACGTGCGGGCGTGTGCGCATGTGTGCGTGTGCGTGTGCGTACGCCTGCGCGTGCATTTGTGTGGACTTAACGCACACTGAATCATTGATGAGAAACTGTACAGCATGTGTGGTAGAAGCAGGGATTGCAGTGCTAATAAAACAGGAACATGATGTTTGGTTGTCAAACTTAATCTAGCATACTCACTTCCCAGAGCGAGATGGGGTGCCATCATGCCATCTGACTTCATCTGGTAGGAAGCGTGATAATTTATGCAGTGACAGAGGAGGTACTGCAGACTGCAGCATGTATTCAGTGATATTGTGTGGGTGGGTGTATCAAAAACACTTTCTGCAGCTGAATAATATTCAGCAAAAATCCATGAGTGTTCATTTTACTCAGAGTTAGATTAATCACTTTCATTCTGCCATTCCTATTTTGGGCATATCACTATATTGTCAAAAAACATATCACATTTTCCCCAAATATTAAATATAAAAAAAATGCTGATCTAAAAGCTCACAACACATGACACGATGTGAGCCTATTAGCTATTTCTTTGCTATTCGACATACAGCAAAGTATGCTGTAGTGGTGCTTAAGATGTTGTTCCTGGGGGATTTATCACTGTTTATTAAGTGGTTAACAGTTAGGATTTAAGGGCCATCCACACTAAGCACTATAACTATATATTTATATCTCTGTCAAAGTTATACTGTAGGCTAGTTGTTGTGTGGACTCTGCCATTCACTTGAGTTAGAACGATTTTGAAAACCGTATATTTATATTTATAGTTAAAGTTATAGTGCTTGGTGTGGATGGCCCTGTCTAAAGTGTGTGACACTGGTCTGTTTACATGTCACATTCCATACAGACTGGCCACTATACTTTCTGCAACTTCCACCACTAAAACAACTTCCCTCAGCAGTGAGTGCAGGACTTATTTGGTGAAATAGAGCATGAAACCAAAAAAAGTGTGTCTTTGGCACTTCCGAAACGAGGCACATCTATTTTTGAGGCAACAGTGTGTGTGTGTGTGGGGCAAACGGACGGACAGAGCAGGAGTCCATAACGGGAGCCCCCCCCGTCTGCGTAACTGCTTGTGAAAGGCGAGGCGTCATCTAATGAAATCTAATGAAAATCAGACACACTATTCCCCCTGCGGAGTCTCTGCTCTGCAAGAGGAATGTCAGAACAACCGGAGCTCTTGTCTCTACTGTCGCTCCCTCTCCCCTCTTTCATAATGAATTTAACAGGCTTCCATAACGAGGCTATTATAGACTCCAGCCTCCCAGCCGTACGGAGAATTAGATGAGAGGGCACCTGGACACTTCAGCGGCCATCAAAATAGATGCCAATCAAATTAGACGAGGTCTCCGTCTCTTCCTTGTTTTTCTCATAAAAAGACAAGACTATACGCATTATACCCTGGAGGGTTTATTTATTCTTTTTTTTTATTTTATTTTTTACCCTGTGTCTGATTTACTGTTTTCATTTCCTCGAGAATTTCCTTGCAATAATGCCGGCAACAGAAGCCCCTCCCCGCCAGCCCACCCCCACCACCCCACTCAGCCATGACATACAGTATTCACCAGTCTAAATAAGCTAGGTTTAGAACACATATCTGCCTTTTGAATATCAGAGAGGATGTAGAGCTGTCAGAAGTTTTTTTTTATCACAACGTGCTATTTGGAAGAAATCGTGACGTGCTCAACTGTTCTATAAAATACCATAAAAGCCACATAACAGATAGAGTATTACTATCTGAGCCTTCTAAAACCCCTTAAAGGTTCCACTATAAGAACTGTCCATGGTTACTTACAGTGTTCATTTTGTGAGATTTATGGATGGCAATGCCGATATACCTTAAGACTCTTATCAGCGTTTGGTTCCCTCCTTGAATAACCAGATAAATATGAAGATGACGTAATGCAGGGACATGGGCTTGAAATAAATACACGTGTATACACATGTTCCTGATGTCTTAGAAAAGGTAACTCATTACTAGCTTCCACGGTATACTGTTACAGAGGTGGAGAAGACGAGGGCTTGTTGCAAATGAGAACAATCGATCCAAATTGAAGAGGAGTCTCCCACCAGGGGCTCTCCAGGTTATTCAGCAGACAGAAAGTGAGAGATGGAAAATTAGAAACAGAGAGAGTAGAAATGCAACGCGGTGAGCTCTGACTTTTCATCACAACAATTGATGAATAAGTTATGAAGTGTGGGGGGAAAGTTTGTTTTCTCACTGATAGAGCTGTTATTTTTCCTTATCAACCATATGTATAGATACTTATGCATGGCAGAAACATCACATCAGTATGTATATAAAGTACCGGTAACTTTCATCAAAGGCGACAAGGAAAAACCAGACTCAGGACACAGGCAGCCATTGGATGTAATGAAAGTCTATTATTCAGAGAGAGAGAGTAATGGAAGGTTACAGTATCAGCAGGTTCACGCATCATCGGTCGTCGCCTCTCTCTGCCGTTAAACAGAGAAAGCACTGGACTTTAACAGCGTCCAGTAACATAAACATATGACATCATTGAAGATACATCGAGCGTCCAGCCGTCAGAGGTGTCCTCCTACTATTGGTGGATAGTGATGATTACGTCGTCGTCAGATGAGGATGATGATGGTAGATGATGAAGATGATGAAGATGGTGTGACAGTTTATCTTTGAACAACAGCGTCCACATCTCTCGGACAACATGTTGGCCTCGGGTCTGACCTGTCACTGGTCAGTGATGACTTCAGTGGCGCTGAAGGAATTGTTAGCGCAGAGGAGAACATCGAGATACAGTGTTCTTAAAACAACTGATAGCCACAGAACAGGCCTGTAACTACTTTGACCTTGCATAGACAGAGAAATAGCAGAATAGTACATGACAGAGTTTAAGCCAATATGAGCAGCTATTATATTAATTTGACATTTAAAGCAGGTTAAGGGCACTAGACAAATTATGATCAATCAAAATAACTCCATCACTCACTATTTAGTTAAGAAAGGAAATATTGTACTTAGTGTCCAGTGCATTGAAATGTAGTTGAGATGCCATACTCTGAAAAATACCTTCCCATGAAATGGGAATGGATCCCCTAAAGATCAAAGTCTGGATGAAGCATGAAAGGATGTGCCATAACTCATAAATAAGGGCTTAACCTATGGACCTACTGTAAATTACTTGAGATCAGCATTTTGATTAGATTTTGAGGTTTTAGGATGTGTTTTGACAGGCATCAGACTTCATTACACAAACATAAACAGACAGATATACAGTACTGTGTCAATAATGGATTTCTTTCAGCTTTTTTTTGTTTGTTTTAAGGTTTTGAGGAATGAAATATCAAAGTAAGAGTGAAAAAGGACCCAGATGTCAAAAAGGCTGGTAATGGTCCTTTAAATGAGCTTCATCCAAAATGTCAGTGGGTCAGGGATTGCCGATGATGCTACCTATACTGAACCCGAATCCTTCCCCAGTGTCTCTCAGCAGTCCTCCACATCAGCCAGCTTATATACCAGAAGCTTACTCAGACTTTCTCCCGTCTCTTCTCTTTTGCAAGATTCGTGAGGGTGGGGGTTGGGGGTGGGGGGGGGGCTTGATTTCCCCCCCTTAATGCTTTATAACCTCGTCACCGTCTCCAGGCAACTCAAAGGCTGTTGAGCTCATTAAGTCTCTCTTTATTCCCCCGAAGAGGCTGAGTTCCTTTAAGATGTGATGTGAGTCCTAAGCTTCTGCGTGTTTCTGCCGGAGATCAGATCATATTCGCACAGCGAGCACTGTGAGAGTAATTAGCGCAGTTATGGTGTTAAGCAGGGAGGGCCCTCATTATATTGCTGTTAATGTGGTTAGACGAGGCAGTTGGTTTTGACAATAATATGATGTCACAGTCACAGACACTGTTACCCTAACTATCCTGCATAACGCATGGTATAGGCAATTTGTATCTCTTTCATGAAAATAAATATATATAAAAAATGTTAAACGTTTACAAAAAATGCCTATATACTGTAGGCGTGTGTGTGTGTGTGTGTGTGTGTGTGTGTGTGTGTGTGTGTGTGTGTGTGTGTAAATAAGTAAATGTGAACCAAGAGAAGGGGGATGTGGGTAAAATGTATCACAAATGCATTTAGAAGTAACCAATGCAACTGATGCAATTCCTGAGTGCTTAAGTACAGCTCATGTATCATTATATCCATATCAAAGGCTGTGGATTACCAGCTCACTTAATATGATTTATTCATGCTCTCTGTCGTGTGACAGACAGTCACACGCCGAAAAAATATCCAATCGACAAGATCACAACGTCTCATGTGAGACTGCGATCGTCTATTTTCGGCATGCTGCTCCATCATACGTACAACGAAGTAATCAGGTATAGTAAATCAGGCTGTACTTCCATCCATCCATCCATTTCTTCCACTTCTGCGGAGTGGGGTGACTGGGGGTCGCACTTCAAGCAGAGCATCCCAGACTTCCAGACGTGGAAAGTAACTAAGTACATTTACTTAAGTACTGTACTTAAGTACAATTTTGAGGTATTTGTACTTTACTTGAGTATTTCCAATACTTTTACTCCACTACATCTCAGAGGAAAATATTGTACTTTTACTCCACTACGTTTATTTGAAAACTTTAGTTACTAGTAAACTTTTCAGATATAAATTATTATATTATGAAACATTTAGCCCTATTTTATACCTAGGCTATTTGAAAATAGCCGATCTACAAGCTTACAACTGTCACGGTTTGAGTCAGGGCAGATTGTAGGACCCAAGTGCAGGAGAGACGGAGGCAGAATAGATTAGATTAAAGGGTTTAATAACTCAAAAGACAGGAATACAAAGTAAGTGCTGAACTCAAGACAGGATCATAACAGTTTAACAATGAAATAGCAACCAAACATTGGGAACAGGGAGGTATAAATACACAAGGACTAACTAGACACAGGTGAACACAACTGGACAATCAACACTGGGATAGGCTAACAGGCAAACACAACACAGGTGACTAAGGTTACAATAATTACAGGGAGGCGAGACAAGACAGGTAACAGTGACTAAGCACAACAGGAAACAAGACTACAAAATAAGGTACAAGATTGTAAAGCAAAACCAAACACGGAAACAAGGACTGCAACATTACTTCAGAATAACAGAACATACAAATGGCACAACACCACATAACAGTCCTTATAAGGGCAGCAAAGGTCCAAGGACTGAGAAATACAGTCAAAGTCCACGGCCCGAGGAGCGGACCGTGACAACAACGCGTCGCATCGTGACACGTTGTAAGCTTGTAGATCTGCTATTTTCAAACGTTTTAGTACTTTTACTTTTGGTACTTTAAGTACATTTTGATGCCAATACTTTTGCACTTTTACTCAAGTACATTTAGAATTCCGGACTTGTAACAGAGTACTTCTACATCGCAGTATCGATACTTTTAATTAAGTAAAACATTTGAGTACTTTTTCCACCACTGCACATGGCCACATCAGCCACAGCTCTGACCGGGGGGGGGGGGATCCCCATCAGGACAGCAGGGCGATATAAATCCCTCCACCTGGTCCTCAGTCTGCCCTGTGGTCTAGCTCCTCCCAGCTGGGTGTGGCTGAAAAAAAAGCTCCCTGGGGAGGCGCCCAGAGGGCATCTAAGATGACCGAAACCACATCAATTGGCTCCATTCTGCGCAAAAGGAGCGTCGGCTCTACTCGGTGTATCTCACGGATGACTGAGCTTTTCACCCTATCCCTGCAGGGAGATGCCACCCTCCTGAAGAAAACCCATTCCAGGCACTTGTATCCGCGATCGTGTTCTTACGGTCATGACCCACATTTCACGACCACGGGTGAGAGTAGGAATGAAGATTGACCGGTAGATTGAGAGCTTTGCCTTCTGACTCAGCTCTCTTTTCTGTCCCAACAATAGCGATGCAGCTGAATCAGTGCCGCTCCTCCTGCTGCTAGCTGCTCCGATTCTCTGGCTGATTGCCCTGCTCTGTCCTCCCCTCACTCATGAACCAGACCCCGAGATATTGAACTCCTTCACTTGGGAGTAAGGACTTGTTGTGGGCGATCCACCGGTTTGCTACTGACTACCATGGCCTCAGATTTAAGAGGTGCTGATCCTCATTCCAGCCGCTTCACACTTGGTTGCGAACTGATCCAGTGAGAGCTGTAATTGGTGTGCATTATCTTGTCTTATTTTTGTATTGTTTTAATTACATTTTGTGGTGTTCATATTGTGAGCACATAAAATATTTATGTAATTGGCCATTTTATCTCGAATGAGGCTCCAATAATGTTCTGTGACCCTATCAGCCCTATTTTCGTCCAAAGATCCTATAGCCACTCTTTGGGGATTTAGCATTGCGCAAGGGGCGTTCCCGTGCAAAAGTTGCTATCTTCGGACACCAGCCTTATCCCTAAAACACTGGCGCTACCCGTTACATTATGTATAGGTGTGGTTTGGGCGTTCAATAATAAAACCAATCACGTTTGCTTCATATGCTGTGTAGCCTTAGATTGCTTTTGAATCAAATATTTGATCGACATAATTATCACCTACTTGTTGCTGATTATATAGAATTTTATATTATAGTATTAATTTATTCCTGGGCAATGGATTCATGAAATTGAACGGAACAAATGGCATCGCGTAACGCGCCGCACAAATCATTGTCTGCTTTGAATAGACTATCATCTTATATATAAACACAATTGACACAAGGAATTGACACTCTCACTTCTGCTGATTATAGGAAAATTAGAATCACAGAGATACGTGGAGAATTAGGAAAGAAGGAGACCTCTGAATGTTGGGCCGTTGTGCGCCCAGTTCGACTCCTGATACGTCCATTGCAGGCGCGCGGTGGCGCAGTCGGTAGTGCTGTCGCATCACAGCTAGAAGGTCCTGGGTTCGATTCCCACCGGGGACGCTGTGGGCGCTGGGGGCGTGTCCTCTCTTCTGTGTCATCAGTGCCCCTACCCTAGGTGGGGTTGGCGAAAGGGCCTTTCTGTGTGGAGTTTGCATGTTCTCCCCATATCCCCTAGAGTGGGTATCCTCACAAAAAACATGCAGTAATCCTGGTCTCTATACTGCCTCCCCCTGGTCAGCCGGGGCGCCTGATGGAGGGGAAAGGAACTGGTTGGAATAACGTGTTCCTTCCACATGCCACGTCCAACCGAGGAAACCCCCCCCTGTCAGGTGATAAGCAGCGGCTTGCTAGCTCCTCATGCAGTGAAGGATGCATGAGCTCAGTTCTGGGCTCTCCCTAGGCTGGCAGAGGGAGAGTAGCGCCCAGGATTACATAGGCAATTGGCACTGGGTGAAAAAATGGGTTACAAAATCATGGGAGTAAAAATTTAGAAAGAAAAGAAAAAGCATCGTGATTCCTACTGATAGTGTTTCTTATCAACGTACAGTAGTTTAAAAGTTACAGAAAAGCATTTCTGTACACATTTGAAAAAATGTAACAATACATTGTGTCAGTGTCAGGATCACGGCCTGTACAGTGTGCCCCTGTTGTGTCCCTGATGTGACTGTTTGCCCCTCCTTTGCCCTCAGCCAGTCTCCCCTCCCTACTCCCTGAGGCTCCCTGAAGAGTCTGATTGACCTGGGTCGCATCACCTGTGAGGAGGATCAGCATGAGCCTGGTTGGGTGAGGAGCTCCTGAGACTATAAAGACTGTTTTTGTGTATCAGTACTGGGTCATAAGTTGTAGTGTCAGGTTCTGTTTGTCAGTTAGAGTCAGAGTTTAGTAGTATAGTGTATAGTAGTTGTGTCAAAGTAAAATCTGTCAACTGCATCATTGTTGTCTCCTGGGTTTGGGTTTTCGTCGTTGAGTTCCAGCGTGTGGGTCCTACACCTTCTGTTCCTGACATGTAGCCTATATCTGATGCCAGAACATATACAAATACTAAAAAAACGAGTAAAACAGACATAATGCAAAGTATATATTTTTTTCAGTTGTCAATGTGCGACCCCACCTTCACCTTCCTGCTCATAGATTGAGAACCTCTGATCTATACACACAAACTGTATAAGCCTTGGCATTGATATGGTCACTGAAGAAAGCCCCTTAAAAATACCAAAAGAAAGAAAAAGAAACAAACAAAAACTAGAAAAAGTGCTCATCGGAGCACAGGTCTCCGCCAGATCAGGTACGTTATTGTGGCCTCCTGGTGGCGCTATAACAGGCCAATATGAAAAGGGTGCCATTTCATCCTCGGCCTAGTGGGAATGTGCGTGTGAAATTTCACAGAAATCGCATGCTGCGTTCATGATTTGAGGCATTTTGTTGAAAACGGGCCAATCCTGCAAACTTTGGAAGCCAACCTTAGCCAATGAGGATGGAATATGGGAAATCGGACAAATCCGTGTTGATCACATGACTATAGAGATATACTATGTACCGATTTGCATGACGTTTGGATAGAATCTGTAGGAGTAAATGGGTTTTGCACAAATCAGCCTCCTGGTGGCGCTATAACAGGCCCATGTGAAAAAGAGGCAGGGGCAGAGGTTCTGAATTGGCATCCGGGGAGTGTGTATGCACAGTTTCGGAGCGACCGGGCCAACGGTGCCTGAGATTGACTGCTCGCAGACAGACGGACACACGGACGGACACACGCACGGACGGACGAACGGACAGGGGGTAAAACATACTCTCGCCATGCCTTTCGGCCTGGCAGAGACAACAAACAAACAAACAGCACATGTCTGTCATAGACAATATAAAATAAATATTTGTATTAATAGTATATGACAAGAATGTCCTTAGTCTGCAGAATGAGCTCAGCAGTATACTGTATGCCTTATTTGATGTGGGTTTTGATCAGCTGGCAGATCAGAATGCAACACATCTCATCTTCTGGGAAATTTTGACATATCTCAGTTCCACAATGATTCTGTGTACATTTGACATTTCAATTTTCATGTGCACACTCCCTACAGCAATTCTGCAATCTTGCCCAAGCAGCCAGCCTGCTCTTGTACAATTTCCACCCCTCCAAAGCTCTGTATGAGAACATTCCCAGCCTTTGCTGTAATCACACCTCACAGTGGCAATAGCAAAATGATGTATGTAGTTCTATTTTTAATTTTTAATTTGTTATTTCTTTAACAAAACACGTAAACTTAAGAAATATTACTGGTTGTCCAACATTACATAAAAAAGTACTCACCAGTGGGTTTGTGCTATAGCCTCCGTGTGCTTTTGCAAGGCTGGCGAAACATAAAGTGTTCCTTGTGGATTGACAGTTTTGATGAAAAGGTATTCCTCCGTGATCCCTGAAGGTTGTGAGTGCCAATGCCATTAAGGATATATAATAGTGTGTGTGTGTGTGTGTGTGTGTGTGTGTGTGTGTGTGTGTGTGTGTGTGTGTGTGTGTGTGTGTGTGTGTGTGTGTGTGTGTGTGTGTGTGTGTGTGCGCGTGTGCGTGTGCGTGTGCGTGTGATATATATATATATATATATATATATATATATATATATATATATATATATATATATATATATATATATATACACACAGTCATTCCTATTTTCTTTCCAAGCTATGACTGTTTCTCATGAACAGGCTGCACATTGTTCTGCATTTCAATCTGAGAAACAAGCCATTAGTCAAGGGCAATTGACTGGAGCTGTCAAATCCAAGAAGATCTATGGTAGTGATGGAGTGCGAGAATACACAGCGTAATTCCCAAAAGAGATAGGAAGGGGAAAAATAATCAGTGCCCTGCCTTCCCCTCACTGCCTGGAAGTGTATGGGGGCTATACCGGCAAGAAGATGTCATCTAGAGAGTCCTGGGCTGTCTTTATGATGGAGCAAAACGACCAGCAGTATGCCAACGCACAGGC
Source organism: Gymnoscopelus microlampas (assembly GCF_963454915.1). Taxonomy (NCBI): domain Eukaryota; kingdom Metazoa; phylum Chordata; class Actinopteri; order Myctophiformes; family Myctophidae; genus Gymnoscopelus; species Gymnoscopelus microlampas. The sequence continues at coordinate 32,487,794 of NC_139942.1, read as the reverse complement.
AAAGCCTGAGTTTGAATTTAACTCTGAAAGTGTAAAAAATGCACCCTCCAGTTTGACACTCATTGTGTGTGTGTGTGTGTGTGTGTGTGTGTGTGTGTGTGTGTGTGTGTGTGTGTGTGTGTGTGTGTGTGTGTGTGTGTGTGTGTGTGTGTGTGTGTGTGTGTGTGTGTTTATATATATATATATATATATATGTATATATATATATATACATAATGTATATATAATGTTACTATAATAGGCGATCGGTGAGGGGAAGGTGGGTGGGCTGAAAATAGGGGGAAAAAGAAAAATGGAAGTACAATCATGCACTAATTGTACAATAGTCAATAGTCAAGCTTACATTGACACTTTTCTACCTTATCGTTCCTAAATAAAACATATATATAAAAAATTATAATAATAATACAAGGGATATACAGATAATGCTTGAAAACAGTTAAGCTTTACAAGTATAGAGCTTAAAGTGCTTAAACTAGCTGCCATGATAAAAGTGTCAGACTACATCCTCTGTGTTAATTTATGCATTTGTAACACAGACTACATAAAGGTTTGCATTTGTACACTCTGAGAGTTAAATTAACCTTCAGGATTTCAGAGTGTGCACCTGTACAGTATGTTACCATTAAAAGGAAACACTTTTTAGGTGGAACAAGAACACAATGTTGCAGTTCCCTGCAAAGGGGGCAAAACAAATCTGAACATTTACAATAATATGAAATACCACATTGCCTCTGCTGCTCAATACCTTTGAAGTCATTTGCAGCCTTTCGGCATTTTGCACTTTTGGGATTTTTCTTACTGCCATTACTTACAATAACTTTCTCTAAGCCGCAGTGAAATACTGCTGCAGCACAACAGAGATTACCCATATCAAGAAAGAAAGAAAGAAAGAAAGAAAGAAAGAAAGAAAGAAAGAAAGAAAGAAAGAAAGAAAGAAAGAAAGAAAGAAAGAATGAAAGTACATGCACTGTAGCCTCCATGATGACGCAGATGTGTGTTGTAGAAGTTGATAATTGTGTTTGCCTTTGAGGCAAACTCAATCCATTGCAACAATCTGTTTGGTAAGAATTCCTCTGCTTCGCATGTCTATATTGCATTATAAACATCCGTATTATAATGCTTTATAATCTGCTAAAAGAGAATGCTATATTCTGCATTTAACCTGCAGTCTCCATGAATCTACTATTACTGACGTGCAAGTTGTCAGTAAGTTTATTCCTCCCTCATGAAGGCTCTGGCCCCAGTCCATCAAAATGTAAGATAAACACTGTAGCTGTTGTTTATTGAGGAAGACAGGTATTGTTCAGTGTTATTTCAACATGCCTTTATCAAGATGCCAGGTTGTGTAAAAGAAACAACATCATTTCCAGCCCTCAAGCTGTAATTTGTTCATAGCTATTCATTAAATTATTCAGAAACGTACTCTTGGTGATTTTACCCTGAAATGGTGCAATGTACTGTAGTTGGACAAACAACCATTTAAAAGCACGGCAAATAAATAACATCTGTCTACCTGATGTCAGGGAATTGTAAGTAAAGAGTGTTAACCCATTACGACCGGGAACGCGTCTCTGTCATTGTAAGATTTCTTTGTCTATTCAAAGATAGTAGATCTGCTATTTTTGAAAAATTGTGAAAATGTGTGCAAATCTTTGAATATATATATTTTTAAAGCGAACATCTTTGACTCTCTTACAACTTCTGGGGGTCCCTGGAACAACATATTTTGAGATGGGGGTCCACGGCCATATCATTTTTGAGCACCACTGATAGTAGCCTATATTTTTTTTCAAAAAACTGTTAGGATTTAGAAGACATTTGTAGAATCCTCAGAAGCAAAGATTTGAGTTACAAATGTTCGCTTTAAAAATACATATATCCAAAGATGTGGACACATTTTTCACGATTTTTCAAAAATAGCTACAAGCTATAAGCTACAAGCTCATACAGTATGAGCTTGTAGATCTGCTATTTTTGAATAGGCAAAGAAATCTTACAATGACAGAGATGCGTTGCCGGTCTTAAAATGTTAAGTGAGTTTGTATGAGTCACTGTGCACTCTTTGTTTCTACATTGTAAGGTAGCTTGATGGGTAAGTGCTGCAGCCTGTACACCCACGGCCTTACTTGAAAATCCATGTCTTAAGTGGTGAGTGGCAAGCACAAATTGTTCTGTACCTCCCTAGTGGACGGGGCGAACACTAGAAACAAGGCAAACAACACATGACCACTGATACACAATGTCATAGAAGTTTATTCACCGGACCAATCTGTGAAAAAAGGTCAAAACACACACGCACGCACGCACGCACGCACGCACGCACGCACGCACGCACGCACGCACGCACGCACGCACGCACGCACACACACACACACACACACACACACCCTAACCCATACTGAACCTCAGCGTTCTACTAGCGGTTTGCTTATAGAGTATAACAACGCCCCCTCATAGCCTAGTTTCTAACCTTATCAACACAAGCCAACATACACGTAATTCTTTCTTATAGAAAATTGTCAGCAAATAACCTGTTGCATGCTAAAGTGATATGCAATTTGTTTGGATGGAATAAGTGAGTGAATTTGTGTAGTATTTTTAGTATTGCTACTAATCTTGGATTGTGTTCAGTGGCCCTATGTCCATCTTCCATTATTCCGTAATTTTCTCCCTTCTCTCTTCACCCAGAGAACAAAGATAGAATATAGAATAAATGGCTTAATTATTTTGTAGACTATATTGCCGTCAAGGCCACATTTGTGTGAACACCTTATCTTGTCTTTATGTGCTTTATGTGACAATATAATTTACATTTATACATCTAGGACGTCATTACTTCAAAGTAAAAGGAATTCATGTGTAATTGCTCATATTCAGAAATGACCAAACGATTCCTTGGCACCCTCATCACATTAAATAGTGCATTTAGTGGTTAATTCAAGTGTGTTATCAAAAGACTGTGTTCATAATACAGCATGTACATAGGAGACATTAAACTGTAGATGAGAGTGAAAAAGTCTAGTTATTAGACAGTCTCTTACATGTGGTTCTTAAAGGTCACCTTGGGCTGTTTTATTGTTTACAGATCAAGAAGCTCTGTGCTATTCGTACTTGATGTCATAACAACTTCAAACACTGAAATCTGGACAGAATATAGAAAAACAAGGTAAAAAAAAAAGGTGTCTTCATGTCTATGGCTATCATGTTTAAGATTCTAAGTGAGAAAAGAAAGTTTTAAAAACCCTGTCTGAGGAAAGGGCAAAATAACACATTATTTATGTCCCTGTCAAATATCAGCCAATCAACATACAGGCCGGATTGCCAGAGTTCGCTGTCAAAGGTTCAGAGCATTGCAGGAACGTGACCACATTTTATATAAGCAGTCTTTTTTTTCGTGTTCCACACGAATACAGACACAGACATCTGAAAACATACAATCCTAGATAAGGCCTTGCTCGCATGTGCTGGCTCACACGCGTTCACACAATGGAGCACCACTTCACATGGCCTTCATGTGACAGCGTATAAATCCAATGCCTCTGGCAAACTCATTTTAGGCGACTTAACATCTGTTGCGAGGGTTGATTTTGATTAACCTGGAGGTAACCTCGTGCAGTTAAGCGTGAGCACTAACCCTGAAAACGTACTTAGAACGGTCAGACGCGTCGAAAAAGGTCAACTCCTTGGGTGCCTGGTGGCTCAGTCAGTTAGCGCATGATGCCATGGACCACATGCTTCTTTGTGAGTCATGAGGACGACCCCAGTTTGAATCACTCTCCTGGCCAGCGTTGCCAGATTCTGTGACAGAAACAAGCAACCAGGTCTAGGAAAACAAGCCCAAAAGAAGCAACTATGGGCCACATGAGCACTTTTGAAAACAGCAAAATCTACAAGCTCACAACGCGTCGCGATGCAACGCGTTGTAATTTAGCTTGTAGATCTGCTATTTTCAAATAAAATCTTGGGGGAAAATTACAATAAGCAGACCTGGCAACACTTCTCCTGGCATGTCTGTCTCCCTTCTCTCTGACTGACCTCAGCTTCCTGTCTCTCTACACTCTACTCTCTAAGGAAAATGACTTCTGATAGCTAACTTTGTGGTACTGTGTTGCCAGCCGAAAGTCAGTTGTTTTAAGCAAGTTGTACCGTGTAAATGAGTCTTCATGCTTAATTCATGCTCTATTGTACGACTGTAAACATGCGACGCAGTGTGAGCTTGTAGATGGACTATTTTCGGCTCAATATAAAACGAGACTTTAGACACGCTGGGCAAGACCTAGCCGGTTGAGTGACTAAATGGAAGTACCGGAATTTGGCGGAAGTACCGCCCAAGGAAATGACGTTTTACGCTTTACAAATCTGTTTACATTCTCCGTGAATGAAACGAGTGTTGTGATTGGTCGAAAAAGATAGTTTCCGGAGGAAATAGGTCAGACGGAAGTCTCGCCCCTATAGACACACTCTGCATTAGGTCGTGACCATGCTTTTCTCTTCAACAGATGAGTAAAGGGAACTGGGAACGAGGCTAGACTTTTAGAGGGCTGTGGTTCCGGGCCAGTGTCTCGTCGCGGGGGTCTTGGCGACAGAGGAGAACCGACGTACCCGGTGATCCCGCTGAACGCTGGCATCGGGAACAAACAGACAGAGGAAATAAGCCGTGGCATGAGATCAACAAACAGCTGTCAGCCTTCCCACCATGTTACATGACGGGCTTAAAGCCACGGCGAGGAGGACAACCAAGCATAGACAGGAAGGGACGCATGGACGCGCTTGGTTTAGGTGACAAACTGCACAGCCTCAGGAAAAAGATGTGGGATGGACAAAGTACACACAGTGGTTGAAAAAGTACTCAATTTTTTTACTTAAGTAAAGGTATCGATACTGCAATATAGAAATACTCTGTTACAAGTAAAAGTCCGGAATTCAAAATGTGCTTGAGTAAAATTGCAAAAGTATTGGCATCAAAATGTACTTAAAGTACCAAAATAAAAGTACCCATTACGCAGAATGTAACATTACAAGTTTTCAAATGTATAAAAATCTTTTGAAAATAGCAGATCTACAAGCTCACAATCGCGACGCATTGTGAGCTTGTAGATCGGCTATTTTCAAATGGCCGAAATGTATATAGGGCTGAAGTGGTTATAATGTATGTTTTGTAATTATAATCAAAATCTACAAAGTAACTGGTAAATAACGTTTTCAAATAGTTGTAGTGGAGTAAAAGTACTATATTTGCCTCTGAGGTGTAGTGGAGTAGAAGTAAAAGTATTGGAAATTGGAAATACTCAAGTAAAGTATGAATACCTATACATTGTACTTAAGTACAGTACTTGTGTACATGTACTTAGTTACTTTCCACCACTGAGTACACACAGTTTGACACAGAAAAGTGTCATGTGGAACACAGTGTCAGCATGTGTTCCACAGTAACGACAGGTCGTGGACATGTGCTTAAGTGATTTTCCATGGCATGGGAACGTATTTATTTACCTGCGCACGGTAATCAGTTTTAATAATGAAATGATGTTGTTATCATGTAATGACCATCTATCTTTCATGATCACACCCACAGCAGGTGGAGGTCATTATTATACATGTTGGATGTGCTCATCTGGAATTGTGGCAGGTGCTCTGCTCTCATAACACAACGAAACAGAATTAGTCTTTAGTTAGTTATTACAAAGAACATAATGTCATCATCAAACAAACTGATAATGAAGTTAGAGTGTGTGCATGCTGTGTGCATTATGATGATGACACTAAAGATCCGCTATTTTTGCTAGATTTACTATCTTACAACACGTCGCGTTGCGACACGATGTGAGCTGGTAGATCAGCTATTTTTGACGAATATTCAATAGGGTTAAGAAGTTAAATAAAATCTTAAATGTTCTCAAACATAAACTTTCATCAAATATGTTTTTCAATGTGACTTTTGCATTTTTTCTTTACAAAATATCGGTAATCTAAATATTATATAAAATAAAATAAATATAAATGGGTAATCTGTGGTCTAGGACTAGAATCGGGGTCAGCTTCGGTTGGGCTCTAGCCATGCTCCTTCCCTCACATAGAATACGAGGTCCTATGAACCAGTAACCATTAATTCAAACCACTACCCCTGAACAGGTATAGGGCCAGAAAAATCAGGTCAGAGGCTGATGCACAGGAACGGCAGTGACAATACTTACCTCCGCCAACAGAGTTGAAAAATGTTCAATATTCCTAACACATTCCCTGCCATTGACGGAGATCTCCGTAATTTCAAATCCACCCGTTCACCACTATTGACGGAGATCTCTGTCATTTAAAAAAAAATATATATATATATTTATTTATTTTTTCGTTTTTCACACAGAACCAGGAGATAACGCGATCCAAAGATTTACTGCTCCATTCACTTCCTGGTTAAAGTATTTGGGAAATATTCTGTATGTCGGCTCCTGTGTTTTATTATGTATTTTTGGCGAAACATGCTATTTTCAACTGGGTATAACAAGCGAACGGGAGGTCGCAATTCTCTTCTTCACGGAAGCACAGTGAAACCCTCTGTGATTATAGCAACCATCAGGGGATCAATCATACTGGAGATAAATATTCAGTAGTTCTTGAAAGATTAGTCAGAATGCTTAAAAATGCTGGCAGAAGCTACAGCCTGTTTTAGAAAACCCCTGGCAGTGGATTTAGAATTGGTTTAAGGGAGGGCCTGATGATATGAAATAAGAGGTCAGTTACAGTAGAATGGAGGGGTTCTGAGCACAGTCAAGAAGACAGGTTTGATTTAACTCCTATGTAGAAGGATCGCTTGAAGGATTGTTTGACTTCACCATCTCAGTCACTGACTGAGTCTTAAAAGCCTTATTTCAGTGTGGTAGGGAGGAACAGAGCAGGCAGAATGACATGGAGATAGAAGCGTTGTCAGAATAGAAAGCCTGAAGTCAGACATGGTATGTCGGAGGAAAAACAAAAATAAATCTCTAGCTTTTATTTTTAGGGGCATTGTCTCCGTTGCTTACATACTATATCTTCTCGCAACAAATATAGCATACAGTATTTTACAACAGGCTATTCTGCATCAGGATTATTCCGCCGCATTTTAATGACAAAGCTCAGGGCCGAAAGTCACAAACGATTGAATTTCCGCTGCAATACTGTCATGCAAATGGTCTTAATGGATGTAGCTTCCTGCAATATTTATATGGATTTTACATTATGAAGTCTCTCTCACTAATCACATGCTGTGTGACAATGTACAATTATGCAGCTATGTATAGAGTTTTATCCGCACGAATGTCTCGTTAAAAAAGCAACCATCGCGTTCCAGGTCTTTTAACGTTCATACATATTTTAAACTGGAGATAAAGCATCCACCACCACAACCTCAAGAGAGAATACCAAATCTTCTTTGTACAAAATTCATGTTGATGGCATTTAAGTTATTGTAATGCATAGTGAAATGTGTGTGGATGAGATGGCTTTCAAGGCAAGACATGATGAGCAGCACAGACTCAGAGGCAAGCCAGCTTTTTATTATTGAGAGGAGACCATTTTAAAGCTTTGCACAAAACAATAGTGTAAAAATGGATGACTAGTGCATGTCCCACAATTTCACTCATCTGTAAGGGATTAAGTGGTATTTGCCTATGGGGCGAGGCAGTGAGGGTGCACTCGCATTTGCCATTGCTGTTTGTTATCATTAATTTTCACTGACATATAATGGTCAACAGCTGTACTAAAAATGTTTCCACTTTCAGACTCGCAGTCAACACAGCACTTAAAGGGGAACTTTAACCCCCCCACCTTACTACGGCCCTGGTGTTCAGTAAGGTCCATAATGACTATACTGTGAATGTTAAGTATCTAATAACAATACAGCACTGTGTAGCGTTGTGTACCGTGTGAGTGAATTCCAAATCCGATGCTATTCCAGAAAAGACTAATTAAATGTGTAATTAGGTAAGTGTCTCATCAGTAAACTCGCTCATTATCAATAGATTATCTTGTGTTTCTAAAAGGTCAGTGAACATGCATCATCATCATACTGTACTCAAGTTGTTTTCTCCAGCAGGTTGAGTATACGAGCTCTTGAGAGGTTGCTGTTTTTTTTAATGGAGTATAGCGATGAATCCACCATTAACAATTGTTATTCAAGCCACGACTAGCTTGGCCCGTTCTGGTTCTTCTGAGCTCTATGCCAGGCCAACGGGGAGTCATGTGTCATAAAACATTTAGGTTTCAGTTAGCGTATGCCTCTTTAAGATGATCCATGTGGGTGTGAGCTGTGCGGTATAGTAAGACATCTACAGACCTTTAACAATCCACCCTCTCATACCCCTGTTTAACCATCCAAATTCATACAGTTATTATTAAATAAGACCTGGAACGCATCTCTGTCATTTTTTGATTTGAGCTAAAAAAGCATAATTTTACACTTTGGCTATGCCGCGCTATGAGCTTGTAGATCTTCTATTTTTGAAAAATCGAGAAAATGTGTGCAAATTAAAATATTTTTATATTATTTTAAAGCGAACATTTTTAAATCAAATCTTTGCTTCTGGGGGTCCCTGGAACAAAACATTTTGAGATGGGGGTCGGCGGCCAAATACATATCATTTTGGGGGTCCTTGACATGAAAAAGTTTGAGAACCACTGATATAGAAACATACGTTTTAAAGAAAACTGTTAGGATTTAGAAAGACATTAGTAAGAATCGGCCTCAGGTCTTAATGGGTTAAAATGTACAGTTAAAACCAAACTGCAATGAACCGTGACTATAATACAGAATAAAGATGTTTCCATTGTTCGATGCTGTGTATGAGCAACAAGCGGAGATGATGCAACAACATTGAGTTTGCGCTATAGTGTGAAGAGGAAGTCTTGCACCTACAGGAAAAGAGAAATGAAGGAAACGTACATATTTTACCACTGACACATATACCTATTGTATTACATTCATGGACTGAATCACCACTCCTCATCACTAGAGTCTGGTTCATAATCACTTCTTGATTGTTGCCCAAGGACATTCTATCCCATTCACTTGTGGAAAGGAAAAAATCGAGCAATTGTCCTCAAAATCGCATGAGATCATAATAGTATGCTCGGCACAACAATTAGGCCAGACAGGTATGAAAGCAAGAAGGTGAGAGGAGGGAGCATCGTCCCAAAGGGACACAGTATAGAGAGAGAAGTGAAAAGAGGTCAACCTGCTAAATTAAGACGCGCTTTTAGCATTTAACCCATTAAGACCGGGAATGCATCTGTGTGTCATTTTTAGGTTTCTTTGGCTATTCAAAAATAGCAGATATACAAGCTCATAGCGCGGCACCGAGTGCCGCGCTATGAGCTTGTATATCTGCTATTTTTGAGAAATCGTGAAAATTTGTGACAAAATCTTGGATTATGTATTTTTTAAAGCGAACATTTGTAAAATATTTAGTTACAGGAACCCTCAGAAGCAAAGATTTGAGTTACAAATGTCTGCAAAAAAAAAGAAAAAAAATCAAATATATAAATACTTTTCATGATTTTTCAAAAATAGCAGATCTACAAGCTCATAGCGTATTACTCGGTGCCGCGCTATGAGCTTGTATATTTGCTATTTTTGAATAGCCCAACGAAATCTAATTTAAAAAAAAATCCCACCCAGTGTGAAGAGAGTGGTGCCTTTGAATTAGTGTAGCTGGTTGCTCAAACATACGGACGGACAGACAGACAGACACACACACACAGTCAAATGTAGGAGTGGTTGGCACCACTCAAAAATGACGCACAGATGCGTTCCCGGTCTTAAAGAGTTAAATACGCCCATTATGGAGGCTGTTCCCTTGACATATCTTCTTAAACTCTCCAGAAAGAATAATGGCCTGTGTGGCCTTGTATCCAATCAGTTTTATAACCCAGCATGGGGGCCAGAGTCCAGCTTGAATAAATATTGCATATTCTTTCAACCTTTACTTGGTTCCCAGCAGCCAATAGGGAACAAATATGGGATGAGGAGGCAGATGCTTCCCGTGCCAACCCAAATAAATAACATCACAATCCATCTGAAGGACACAGTAATGAATGTGCTCAAAGCAGAGATTCGCTATAATACTGCTTTGAGGCTGGGATGAGGCTGTCCACACACACGCCATGCGGTACCATAGCAACGTGTCTGTTTGCCTTTATATCCAATACCTCTCTCTGCTTCCAAAGCACTCACTCTGCTTTCCCTTCCCTTTCTCCATCACTTTGCTCTCTCTCTCTCTCTCTCTCTCTCTCTCTCTCTCTCTCTCTCTCTCTCTCTCTCTCTCTCTCTCTCTCTCTCTCTCTCTCTCTCTCTCTCTCTCTCTCTCTCTCTCTCTCTCTCTCTCTCTCTCTCTCTCTCTCTCTCTCTCTCTCTCTCTCTCTCTCTCTCTCTCTCATCTCTACAAGTTGTTGAATTATCTCCAGGAAGATTGACTTAAAGCTCTAGACACTGCACTACGGACCAGAGAGTGAGAGATTGGTGAGCGAGCGCCGCTCAATTCAGCACATTAAAAAACAATATCCAGCATGTGACCATGAGTAACTTGCCCAATTCTGAGGCCACAACTGATAGAACGTCACTGATAATTAAATGAGAATTTTGGTAGAAGCCGTCCTTTTTGAGTGATAAGGTGATAAGACCTAATTCTTGTGTTCAGATCTGACTGACAGAATAAAGCTAGTCAGTCTGTCTGTCTGTCTGTCTGTCTGTCTATTGATACTATATATACTGTATGGGGATTTGCAATTTTGGGGCGATCCGCTGATCCGACCGAATTCCCACTTGGCACATCGCTCCCTCGGGTCCTCTGCAATACGCATGCCGAGTTTGAAGTAGATCTGTCCCATATATGGCCATATCGGTGGTTCTGCACAACTTTATCTCCATTTTATATATGGGCACATCGGTCAGATCGGCAGTTCTGGACAACCCCATATCCGACCGACTCGACTTCAGGCACCATACTCCCTCAGGTCCACGGCAATGTGCATGCCGAGTTTGAAGTCGATCGGTCGGACAGTTCTTGAGATATGTGAACTACAGAAGCGCATGCACGCCCGCAGAAATTTCACACATTTATAGTAGGAGTTTCACGAATGCTCATTATGCCATACCCAGAACAGGGATGCTAACCAGGGTTCAAAGTGGGTTAAAAGAGCTGTTTGTCATGTCGTGTGAAATACTGCACCAGTCATGCAAAACTGAAAGGGGAAACTGCTTTATCATTTGTCACATCATGGGCCCGCTCATTTGTTGTGACATTATGCTTTTGTGCTATGTTTAGACGAGAGGGAGAGTTACCATTCCCCAATGCAGCGATGGTAATGTGCTGCCGTGCGGGGAGAGTCATGAAGCCAGGGGCTAACAGCAGAGCCAAAGTCACAGCCATGTCCGCCCTTCGCTTACCCCAACCCCCTATCCCGAATACACATCGAACCAGCCCACAGTAGAGCCACCGACTTTCACTGCAAATGACTGTTCTGGAATGTACCGCGGGTGAAACTTTCCTTACAGCAAAAAGGGTTTACATTACACAACATGTATTTTGCCGTTTTAGTGAAATCAATGGAGGTTGTGATCCACACAGTTACTGTTCCCTCTCTATTTTTGCTCACCAAGGGAGTTTCAGCCCATAAATTGGAGTCTATATGCATGTACAGTAGCTTGTGGCTATGGTGCATGAAGAGAGAGGGCTTACTCCTTCAGGGACTGGCCTTTGGCAGTCCCACTAATGGGATATGGTCCACGGCTCCACCTGTTCCAATGCATTTCTCTCCTTGGATCAACTCAACGGTACCACGTGAGAGCAGAGGTAATAGGGAGGCAACGGTTTGAGAGACAGCGACGATCATTCCTGATTTCACGGGTATTATTCCACCAGCGCACCATTTGAGGAACCAAACATCGGCATCCTTCTCTAGCCCATTAAGACCGGGAACGCGTCTGTGTCACAGCTTAAAAAGCATTATTTTACACTTTTGGCAATTAGAAAATAGCAGATATACAAGCTCATAGCGCGGCACCGAGTGCCGCGCTACGAGCTTGTAGATCTGCTATTTTTGAAAAATTATGAAAATGTGTGCAAATCTTTGAATATATATTGTTTTAAAGCGAACATTTTTAACTCAAATCTTTGCTTCTGGGGGTCCCTGGAACAACATATTTTGAGGTGGGGGTCGGCAGCCAAATAAATATAATTTTGGGGGTCATTGACATGAAAAGGTTTGAGCACCACTGATACAGAAACATATGTTTTTTTCAGAATACCGTTGGGATTTAGAAGACTCGTAGAATCGGCCTCATGCATGTCTTAATGGGCTAGGGGAGGAAGTGAGGTGTTGAGAAATGACAAAAGGCTTCAAGGACAAGAACCCAGCAAAAGGACCCTGACAGGCCAACTTGTCCTGGGTTTCCACAGGATGCGGCGGTGTCAAATATGATTACTTTTCTGACCGCAACAGAGTGACAGTGTGGGAAATTCTGTTGGCTATTCCTTCCCGGAAGGGTATCTCTGCACATTAAGTAACCTATATTTTGTATAAACAGTGTTTGACAGGTAATTATTTTAGACAATAAAAGAGGAAAACGGAAAAGTTGCCCTGTGCGCATAATAAAATAACTCGATAAAGGCCCAGGCAAGCCTAGACAATGTACAGTACGTTTCATCTCCACATTGATAGACACTGGTTATGTGAAATATATTTCATTTTTATTCCAGCACAGAGCCCCACTTATCTGTTCAAATATGCTTTGCATTCACCACGGCGTGCCTGGTATAGCACAGATCCATCTTGATAATTGTCACATGCTAGAGTTGAATGTGGACCGAGTGAAACATGACTACGTGCCACTTCACACAGCCGTGAATTAACAAGCAAATTTCACCGCGCTCAACGTTCACACCCCGCCGTGTTACTGTAAATCACGTGCAATGGGAATGTGCCCTATTATTCAGTTTCTGATATAGGAGATCAGGCAGACAAAGAGTGCTGAATGGCAATATTAGGATGTGAATTAATACAATAATGATACTGTCAGTCTCCCCGTTGCCTTATTCTTTACGGTGCCATAGTTTACTCAACATAATCACTGCATTCATTGCCCTCTTCACTTCTCTTTATGTGTGCTTGTGTGGGTTTTCATATGCATGCATGCATGTGTATGTGTGTGTGTGTGTGTGTGTGTGTGTGTGTGTGTGTGTGTGTGTGTGTGTGTGTGTGTGTGTGTGTGTGTGTGTGTGTGTGTGTGCGTGCGTGCGTGCGTGCGTGCGTGCGTGCGTGTGTGTAGTACATACGTAAGTACGCGTGTATGTGTACGTACGTACGTGTGTGTGCGTGCGTGCGTGTGCGTGTGCTTGTGTGTTTGTGTTCGTGCGCGCGCGCGTACATGTGTGTGCGTGTGCGTGCATGCGTGCATGCGTGTGTGTGTGTATACGTACATGTGTATGTATACTTGTGTGTATGTGTGCATAGATACACGTGAGCATGTGCGTGTGATCATGCGTGCACACGCACGTGCATGTGTGTGCGTGTGCATGCATGCGTGTGCGTGTGCGTGTGCGTGCATGCGTGTGTGTACGTACATGTGTATGTATACTTGTGTGTATGTGTGCATAAATACACGTGAGCACGTGCGTGTGATCATGCGTGCACACGCACGTGCTTGTGTGTGTGCGTGCGCGTTACCCTGGGGTCCTGGGCGCGTTAATAGAGTTCTTTAGTCACAGATCTATGTGACAGGTAGCCCTGCTGGCCTCTGCCGTGCGCTCTGTACAAATGGTCTCCTGGGTGAGGGGCTGTCACAGCCAGTCTCACCAGGGAGTCATTCCAGCTTCCCTCTTCCTTCTTCAAAACACCTAGTGCTACTGTACGTCCTCCTCTCCTAAAAAAAAACAAGAAGAAGAAGGAGAAAAAAACAACAACTGTCTCACTCACAAGCAGGGTTGCCAGATCTGCTTATTATAATTTCCCCGCAAGATATTATTTGAAAATAGCAGATCTACAAGCTCACAACGCGTCGCATCGCGACGCGTTGTGAGCTTGTAGATCTGCTATTTTCCTAACTGTCCAACTTGTGGATACATTTGGCCCTCACAAGCTATAATAACACATTACAAGTATGCACCCACTGTGTGTGTGTGTGTGTGTGTGTGTGTGTGTGTGTGTGTGTGTGTGTGTGTGTGTGTGTGTGTGTGTGTGTGTGTGTGTGTGTGTGTGTGTGTGTGTGTGTAACCTTTGCTGGAAAAAATAGGGGGCACAGGTGGCATGATGTGACTGCACCCACCCACACCAGCATCCTTCTTACAAACAAATCAATAAACCCTTGTATGTGTGTATGCATGCACGCACAAGCACACACAGACACACACGCACACACACACACACACACAAGCAGAAAGATGGTGAATTCAACGCTCTGCGGTACAGAATGGTCCATTGTTACAGAGCATGCTCTGCGGCTACACTGCAAAAATTCTGAGCGTTAATTTAACCAACAGTGTACATGGAACCAAACAGACCTGTCAGGGTCCATTTGGTTCTATTTGTCCACTCTCTGAGTTACACGCCCATATAGGTGCATTTGGTCCCATTTGTCCACTCTGAGAGTTTAATTAACACTGAGGATGTTCCTGTGTGTTGTGGTCTATCATTTGAAAGCCATCTCAGTGTAGAAAATGTTCCATATAGCATGGGGTCATTTCTGTATCAATCACATGTCACCATGGGGACATTTCTCCCTTGTGCACCTTTCTGAGAAAGCCATTGTGTTCTTCCAATTACGTTATTTCAAGTCAGCCGTTAAAGCGGTGAAAAAAACGATGAATGTGTGTGTGTGTGTGTGTGTGTGTGCGGCCACAAACAATTACAACCCTACGTGGTTCACTTTGCAGGGACACAAGCATAATTACCACCACTGAGATTGTATTATTATTTCTCCCTACGAAATTGAAAATAATTATTATCCAAACAGACAGCTAGCCCAGGGAGGTCAGGTTTAAAAGAGTACAATAACAACAGGCCCATGGCCAGCAGAATGGATCAGTGTGAGATCTGGAAACATGATGGTGATGATGGTGGTGTCTGTGTTTCAAAGACCACTGGCTCCCTCCGAAGGTGCCTGAAAGCAACTGCAGCAGCTAAGAGAAGTCTCATACAGTGATGATGATGAAAGTACTTTTTTTTAATGTAAGTAGTGGTATCAAAATATACTTTAAGTACAAAAGTAAAAGTACTCATTATGCAGAATGTCCCATTTCACAAGTTTAAAACGTATGACCAATCTTTTGAAAATAGCAGATCTACAAGCTCACAATGCGTCGCATCGCGTCGCATTGTGAGCTTGTAGATCGGCTATTTTCAAATGGCCGAAACATATATAGGGCTGCAGTGGCTAATGTATGTTTTGTGATAATAATCTAAATCTGCAAAGTAACTAGTACCTAAAGCCGTCAAATAATTATAGTGGAGTAAAAAAGTACAATATTTGCCTCTGAGATGTAATAAAGTAGAAGTAGAGCAAATTGGAAATAGAGTACTTGAGAAAATGTACTTAGTTACTTTCCACCGCTGCCAAATAGACCCTGTTTATAACTGTAGTCCCAGCCAGGTTTCTATAAGGTGGCATATACACCCATTTCCTGTTCTCAGTTCAGTTTCCCATAGCTTCGTTTGATTGGCTCGCCAGTAGACAGGGAGAGACACATGAAGGTGTCATGTGTTTCCCATTCATATCTGCTGCCAAGACAATCAAATGAAGCTGTGGGAAACTGAACTGAGAACAGGGAACGGTTATGCCACCTTCTAGCAACCAGGGACTACAGTTATGCACAGATCCTATTACTGTATGTAGGCTGCGGTATTTTGCAATTCATATCATTTAAATTACTTCAAAACAGTCGGTTTACAGTCGGTGTCACATGAAGTCATGTGACAGAGTTATTGTGCATTGTTTGCTCTACTAAGGAGAATCCTAGCTCAAAGGCATTCTTCTTAACTACTATATGAACGTATCATTTCTAACCATTATCGAATTACATGTTGTTGAGGTAGAGTGGCCGGGTAGAGTGAACTGGAAACTGCAAGGGTCCCAGTTCGATCCCCGGCTGGGGAGCTCCCTCAGATTAGTGTCGAAGTGTCCTTGAGCAAGACGCTGAACCCCTAATTGCTCCCGATGAGCAGGTTGGTGCCTTGCATGGTTTCCTCCGTCATCGGTGTAAGAATGTATGGGTGAATGTAATGCACAATCTATGTAAAGCGCTTTGGATAAAAGCGTTTTATGCACCATTTACCGTCTTGCCTTGTCTTGTCTTGTCTCACCTCCATTTGATTAGTTATGTTCTCCACCTGTGTCCTGTTGTGCCCCAGCCAATCCCTGTGTTGATTTGTCTTGCGTTCACCTGTGTCCAGTTAACCCTGTGTGTATATATAGACCCACAGTACCTCAACTCCTCTGCCAGAAAATAAATGTTGTGTTGGTGCTCTGTCCACCTATATGTTTAATACATCCATATGCATATAACCTGCTCTGCCCCTACCTGTCTGTTTTACTTTGGGTCCCACACTCCTGCCTGGCACCGTCCGTGACAGTTTTGTGTACATTGTCCATAATGTCCCTGGCCTTTGCTCTTGACTTCTACTCCTTGGTTTATACCACTAGATGGCTCTGCATTCTTTGAGTAATGAGCAGGTGTTTTAGATTTCTCGCTCCTACTCCCCAACTCTCTTTTATTTTTGGAACAACTTGTGTGGGCCTGAAATTCAGTGGCACTGGAACCGGGCCAGTGACTGAATGTCAATCTAAGATTGCAGGAGTTTGTCAACAGGGGCAATGCAGGAGACATGCATGCATGGTGCTGCAGGTAGAGAAACAGCAGTCACTGTCCAAGATATTCTAATTCTAATTATCAGGAGGGGCAAGACTGTCCTTTTTTTGCATTATGGATCAATTTAATTGGTGGGGACAGTAATTAAAATTGTACATATTCCAGAGAAATACCCCCCGGCCACCCCCAAAAAACAGGTAGATTCTATATATACACCCATAGTCCATCCCATAGAGTTCGTAAAGTTCGTAACAGTATCTGTGATATATATATATTGACCATACCTGGTACAGCTGACATTTCCCACAGTGGGTGGGGATCTCTCCTTTGCCCCAGTGACTTTCCTAACAGGCTGTCTGACAGCAGTGAGGAGCATGGTCTGCGGTGCTCCTGGCTCCTGGCAAACAGTTGGTTGAAACGTGAGAGTCGGCCTGGCGACGCACTCTGCATGCCACCGGCTGGCTCCTCAGTCTGAGCAGGCAGAGGGATATAATATAGGGACGTGACTGGGGTTACAGACCGGGGCGAGCGAAACCTTGCAGGATCTGTGGTACTTACAGTGTCAATACTAAGCAGTTCCATCCCATCTAACTGTATCAACTAATCGGCTTAGATTCAAGTCAGAAGCCTTGAAATTATTCTGTATGATAATGAGCTTAAAGGCTTGTCGTAAAGGAACGGATGATGCTCGCCACAGTTGAATATGATGAATACTGAATCAAGAGGCATCTAAAAAGAATGGCTCTTATGGGACTCATTAAGCCCCTCAATGCTAATTGGTATCTCGGTTCAGACAGCATACAGTAACTTGCGCCTCCATTGTCATATTTGTGCTCAGTGATGTGTATATATGTGGCTCATGTGCTGACCTCGGCCTAAGCAAGAGAATCTCTAGATCAATATCCACGTTGATGCAGGCAGGCAGTAGCACATAATATTACCTTACTGATCATACTTAATGACACCGCTATCGATAGCATTAAAATGACTGAGGATCTCTCACTCTCTCTCTCTCTCTCTCTCTCTCTCTCTCTCTCTCTCTCTCTCTCTCTCTGAAGCAGGGCATCATCATTTTTCCTTGGCATAAATAAATAATACTGTATCGGTCATGCAAATGATGAGTTGGGACGTCAATAATATGTGCTGTGTGTTAGATCTAGTTGCTGAGTTGCTCTCTCCAGTGACAACAATTCAAACTCAGATGTACAGTACGCCCGTTGGACCAGTCACCACTGTGACTCACGGAAAGGAACTGGTCTGTAATGAAAAATTCCGTTTGAATGCTTCCCTTGTAAATACCTCTTTTTCTTCTTCTTCGTCTCTTGTCCGATACCAGCAGACATCCAGTTTTCCTGTGCTTGGGGAGTTGAAGCTGATGGTTTTGCGGCATCTGCAGTAAGGCTCCTGTGGGCTGTATCCTGACAGCCTGTCTCCGTGAAGGCCCGGTAATGAGAAGGACTGTGTTCATTCTGTCTACATGTGTCTCTGAACAACAAGTACGTGGTTGTTGTTTTTCGGAGCTTCTGTACGGTTTGCGGTTTGAATTTATCACTGCCTTGACAAGTATTAGCAACAATAGCAACAACATTCATACATTTATCTACGCGCCGTGTATTTGTCGAAGTTGAAAAGCTGCAATCCACAGATGTTTCATCTCTCCCTCTCCCTCTCCCTCTCTCTCTCTCTCTCTCTCTCTCTCTGTGTTCTCTCTGAGAGAGTAGGATTCAGGACTCAGAGCTCTGAAGCACCTTATTGCCAACTCTGAGTTTCATATTGTACCAAGAATTAGTTAAGGCATAAACTTAGTAATGAATAATGTTTGCCTGTACAGACGTGTACATTACATTAGACTAGAAGTACACAATGATGACAATGAGGTATACGATTCTCTCTCTAAAATCTGGGGTCTGGGGCGGGCGGGCATGCGTGCATGCGTCTGTCTGTCTGTCTGTCTGTCTGTCTGTCTGTCTGTCTGTCTGTCTGTCCATTAACCTCGCAAACCACCAGACCGATCAGTGCCAGATTTCTTGTGCACACTGCCAGTAGGCCAAGGAAGTAAACAAATAAAAAAATAAAAAATCAGCGGCAGCTTACCCCCAGCTCTGTTTATTGTCCAGCTCACCCAGGCATCTGTCTTTGTGCGTATACACGCACACGCACACGCACACGCACACGCACACGCACAAGCACTTTATGGGCGTTCCACGAGTGTGGAGAGGACATTGCTTTCTTACAGACCCTTTTAAATGTAGAATTAATAGGTAATAGGCATACCTTTTATAGAAAGTACTCCTTGTCTTTATTGTTGGTTGCTGGGTGTTTTAAAGGTAGGGTATGTGATATGTTTTGGTTAAAACAAAAGATGTTTTTGTTAACTGGTTAAAACTCTATATTCTGATAGTAATCATTGCTATAGAGTCACAGTCACATGGGTCCCTCGTCTCTCCTACTCTTTTATAAAACAGAAAATACATTTTTGAGGTAGGAGACAACATTTCAGCCAATCAGGAGAGAGTACCCATTTATCAGATTCATTCATCCAGTTCCAATTGAGTCTGCTCATTTATTTGTGTCGTCAGTTCCAATTTCAATTGTTTAATCTGTATCGTCGTGACTGAGTTCTCTATCCTGATTGGATAAAATTGGTGTCCCGACCTGAAAACGCATTCTGTTTCATAAAGAACTGAAGAGACATAGAGACTCATGTTGCTGAACAAACACTCTATAGCAATGAGTACTATCAACATATAGTGCTATTTAACACTTATTAACCAAAGAAAATCACTTACCTTACCTTTAATTGTGGTGTATATTTATGTATTATCTTGTCTTGAATGTATGCATTGACCAGAGCAAAACGCTTTTCCCTTATAATAAAGGACATCTAATCTAATAGCTGTGTACGGCAGAAACCAGCTAACTCCTTTTTGACGCTTCTGACAAAACCAGCTAACTCCATTGGATCCTCACACTTTCTGCTAAACCAGCTAACTCTAACAAAGGGGGGTGGAGTTAGCTGGTTTAGCTCACTCCAGGCTCCACCCCCTTTTGACCTCCAACCTCATTGAGAGCTTGGAGGTCCATTCAGCTGTTCTTATCAATGATGAATGAAACCTCCTGTTTCTTTTTTTTTTTCATTTCCTGAAAAATGAACATTTTGGAGTTAGCTGGTTTCTGCTGGACAGCAGAGATATGTTAATGATATACAAAAGTTGATTAAATGAGGTATAACTTGATGAAGAAGCAACAACTACTACAGTAACTATATGCTATTCTCGTCATCTGTTTCACTTCATAACAAGTGCTTAACCCAATCACACCAGAGCAAAAATGACTGGAATCATGGCAAGTAGGTACACTGGGAGTGGGCAGGAACCCGCCTAAAGAGCACCCAGGCATATTCTGATATAGCACTGATATAGTGCCTAAAGCTGGCTCACGTCTCTACCCTGATACTCACAGTGCAATATGTTGCATTCATGTACTTCTATAAGATTAGATGGTCATTCATGCATCCAGGTCCTACAACTTGGTCATTCATGTCCTTCAACAATGTGGGCATTGATTTATTTGTTTGTTTGTTTATTTATTTGGTTATTTATGTTTAGTATGACGTTGTTGGTCTGACTTCAGCCCTTCAACACAGACCTTAATTCATGTCATTTTAAGATAAGCTGTTAGTTGACACCCTGCAACTAAATGCTTATTTGTGTCGCATTTATGTGTTAAGTAGCCCTTTTACAAAGAGCCCATTCAAGTACATTTTATGTTATGCTTAGTTTTACCGGCACCAAAACGATTTATCCTTCAAAATAGTTTTGGCGTTTCTGTTAGTTTAAGTTTAGTTTTTATACCATAGAAAATGATGGTGCCCTGCTTATCAGACATACCTTATCCTCTAGATAAGGGTAGAGGATAAGATTAAGATGAAAAAAGAAAAACATTTATGTAGACTACTTACAGTACTACTGTCGTATATTGGCCCCCCGTATTGCTTATATTTTATGAACAGTATGCAAGTCTTGACCAGATAAAAATGTTAAAAGTAACCGTGCTAAAGTTAAGAATAATCATGTGTGTGTTGTGACCCAGCGTGGCGTCTGCATACTGTAGCTGATCAAGGACTCTGCTTGGTGTGAAGTACGATTTACATTGCCTTTGTTAACCTGAGAGACAACAGATCTGGCCTTTGTCTTCACTCAAGCTTCCTGATATGCAGGATGCAGACAGATAGAGACATTGATCAAAGGACTTAAGAGCTAGGTGGGGGGATTCTCACTGACCCCCACCCACATGTGAACCTAGTATAAAGAGTTGACTGTAAATGTGACTTGTTAGTTAGTAGTACTGTCCCACCAGCCGAAGGGCTGCATGTAGGACAGTGGCTCCTGCCCCTGGAAGCTTTGCTATGATGCTGTTGATGCTGAATAAATGAATGATTCTGAACCTGGCTCTCTGGACGTCTCCTCTACTTTATTACAACCAGCGGGCCTCGTAACCCACAGTCCACCAGATATAACACTACCAGAAGTGTATGAGACTGATATTATGCACAGTGAATATATTGGGTAAAAATCCTTAACAGGCATCTGTCAAGTACGAACAGAACAGAACAGAACATATTGTGCTTGAGCCCCCGTGGTCTGCATTGTCTTGGGGATGTATACAGTGCCTGTCCCGTGGCTTCTCAGTGTCTCAGCATAGCTTATCAGGCAGACACCTTTTTAATTACTCAGCATTAGTGTGTGTCTTCATTTCCTGACTTAACTATTCCAGCTATTGGAGGAATTTGTAGAGGATGAAAGAGCTGTTCCTCACCAGCTTCCCTCTCTCCAACAAGCTCCCCAACAGGAGAAGACTGTTGCTTAGGAACAACAAGGGCTTTCACAGAGTCACCTGTAGGCTTTGGAGATGAAACACACAATCATGGCAAGGGTCAACCAAGGGGGTTAGAAGCTCCATTTCTGTGGGAGGAAAGAGGAAGAGGTTCTTCAATTCCATGGATACACACAGGGCTATTTTTTCCTTTGTCTTTTTTCTGTCTTTCCTTCTTTTTCTCCAGGGGAGGTTTGCTGAGCATGAATGCTCTTTTTCAGCAACGTCCAGCCTCACGATCACACAGAAACACACACAATAAAACCTGGGAGCTGCCACAGTACAACCACAGTCTTATACTGATGGCCACTGAGCAGCTCCTCTGGAGCAGTCGGGGGTTAAAGGCCTTGCTCGAGGGCACTTCAACAGTGTTGAGGGTGAGAGTTGGACATTCACATTTTTTTTGATCATGAACATTTGTGCATTTTTTTTATTATTTTTTTGGAAGTGGACATTTGTATCTCAAATCTTTGCTTCTGGGGGGTCCCTGGAACTAAATAAAAAAATGTTCGCTTTAAAAATATATATATTCCAAGATTTGCCACACATTTTCACGATTTTTCAAAAATAGCAGATCTACAAGCTCATAGCGCGGCACTCGGTGCCGCGCTATAAGCTTATATATCTGCTATTTTTGTATTCCCAAGGAAATCTAAAAAGTGACACAAATGATGCTTTCCCGGTCTTAAAGGGTTAACTATATACCTATAATTGAGTTATCCAGAGTCCCCCAAGGCTCTATACTTGGTCCACTCCTTTTCTCCCTCTACACCAAATCTGTTCACCAAAAATAGCCATCAATTGTAATGTTTGCCCCGGAACAGGGATGCCAGGGGTTCATGTAGTTAATTGGCTGTACAAGCTGGCTCTCACAGAACACTTAACGATTTGTCCCCTGCTAATTGCATTGGTCCTCCGCTGAAACAGAAAGATGTAAACAAAATCACTCTGCACTGCTTAGTTACCCCGACAGAGAGATATTTATGGCCTAAGTTCACTGGGCGGCTGATCACAGTGGGATCTTGAGAACAAATGGACATGCTTGGTGACACTGGCTATTCCTGGAAAAGGATGTGCAGAGAGCACTCAACGTTCTCAAATGGACTGGAATAAAGTCGTGACATCATGATGTATCCAGCTCCCCCTGCAATTTTTTATGGTTGGAAATAACTGCGTGAGTGTGTGTGTGTGTGTGTGTGTGTGTGTGTGTGTGTGTGTGTGTGTGTGTGTGTGTGTGTGTGTGTGTGTGTGTGTGTGTGTGTGTGTGTGTGTGTGTGCGCGTGCGCGTGCGCGTGTGCGTGTGCGTGAGAGAGAGAGAGAGAGAGAATGGCAAATTAAGAAAATTTTATATTATATTCTAACAATGGTGGGATTTTCTCCACCATACGAGGCCTCTATGATGAGAACATTTTAATTGAAAATTCAAGAACTTTAAAATGGGCTGAGGTTCCATACTGTATAATACAGTAACAAACTTTATACAGACATGTTCCAAATGGTGGTTTGGAACTGTATGTCATGACTCCAGTGCTGTCTAAGCATGCAGAGCAAAGACTCTGGAAATGTGAAGTGATCTGCGAAGAATCTGGGTGTGACCCTGGACGATCAACTGTCGTTCTCGGCAAACATCGCATCGGTGACACGGTCCTGCAGATTCCTCCTCTACAACATCAGGAGGATTCGATCGACACGGTCACAACTTTTTTTCTGTTCTGGCCCCACAGTGGTGGAATGAACTCCCCACTGATGTCAGGACAGCAGAGTCACTGCCCATCTTTCGCCGCAGGCTAAAAACTCACCTCTTCAGGAAACACTACCCTTCCTCTTCGCCTGGCCTACTTGTTGTTAACTAGTTGTACGAACTCTTGTTTTACTGTTTGATTGGATCTTGTTTATTCGATACATTTATTTGTTTTAGCTCTTGCTCAGTTGATTTTCCTATTTTGTCTCATCTGTTTATGAAAGGTAGCTGATATACTGCACTTTTACTTTAGCGCTAGGTATACTCTTGGTTGCTTGTTTTAGAAGAGAATGCACTTAAATGCTTCTGGTGATTAGTAGTTTCGTTCCCTACCTATGTTGAATGCACTTGTTGTAAGTCGCTTTGGATAAAAGCGTCTGCTAAATGACTGTAATGTAATGTAATGTAATCTGTGCAATTATCAAAAAGGTACAAATATGGCTAGCCCGTGATTCTAGCTACAGCACACTCTGTGCTGCATCTGTATCTTTGTTATTTTCTTCTCTAAACATGTTTTATGCTGCATTTGTGAGACATGCTATACCTTACTTTTGTTATTTAGAGTTCTGGTCATTCTTTGTGGGTATGAATGATGAATTTCTGGAATTCCCTTCCATACAAAGCATTTTCAGAATAAAACAAGATTTATTTCCAATAAGAAAGCAAGGCTTCATCACATCAAACTTCAAACTCTCTGGATGAGAGAAGAGAAGTAATGAAGCTTGCATGGAATGTGACCTCTTCACACACTAGAAAACATTGGGATCTTGTCAAGTTATTTTTGTCGAAAGCACACTAATCTCAAGGTCCAGGGTCTTCCAATTTATTCTGAGAGAGAGACAGAGGAAGAGACAGAGAGAGGCAGAGACAAAGAGTATTTGTGGGTGTGTGTGTGTGTGTGTGTGTGTGTGTGTGTGTGTGTGTGTGTGTGTGTGTGTGTGTGTGTGTGTGTGCGCGCGTGTGTGTGTGTGTGTGTGTGTGTGCGTGCGTGCGTGCGTGCGTGCGTGCGTGCGTGTGTGCGCGCGCGAGTGCGTGTGTAAGCGTGGGCGCACAACCAATGCATTCTTACATGTGTCCCCATGTGGAATGGCACGATGACCAGATCTGACAATTAATAACCGATCTTCATGTGTATGTCAAATAATGATTGCCAAACGCTGCTCTCACAATGGACAGCATCATTTTCTTCAATAAGGATCAAACTTGAGGCTCCCTTTCATGTCCTGTCCTTTAAGATGAGCCCAGTGTTTTGACCCCGTGTCAAGCCCATATAGATTACATAATAGTTCTGGGGTAGACTTCACTGTGGCATGTGGAAAACTTGGCATGGTGCAACGCTTTCAAAAGGCGTAGCTTGTATCCAACCAAGCATGGTAGTGTTACTCATGCATAACACATTTGTGATCAGAGTCGGTCTGTGTTGTTGATCTTGGGTGATTCCGCAAGGTCACGGCAGGGACTAGATGTGTGAGGGCTGACATTTTGCTATGAGAGATTCATATTTTGACTCCTTACAACTTAGCCACTTTTTTATATTAAAAACATAGCAGCTCTACAAGGTCACAACACGATGTGACACATTGTGAGCTTGCAGCTTGGCTATTTGTGCTGTTTGTGAAATAGGGCCAAAGCGGTTAATAATATGAGCAGTACATCTATTAGTGATTATAACACCTACACAGATTTATAGCATTCGCCTGGCTTATCACATCAGTAACTAATAATATTGTTGAAAAATCATACTGGTTAATCTTATACGAGTGTAACACATTAACATCTTTACTCAATACATTGCTTGACATCAGGTACAATTTCTAGCTATTTCATATGTGAATGTGGATGTTACGGTGCTGCTATAAGCACTACTATAACCCTGAAGCAGTACTCCAGAATTCAACCTCTGGCCCAAAGTTCAGATCAGGTCAAAAATGAATATCACAAATAATTACTATCACATTTCTATTCACATTATCTGTTTTCATGGTTTCATTTGAAATTAAACAACCAAATGTGGAAGATGTATTTCAAATCAAACCGTGCGCATATTGTATCGAGAAGGCTGAATTGACTGCACTGTAAAGTATTCCCTTGCAAATATGAGAAATTAACACTTTTAATTAACAACAGAGGATCTCCTCTAGACTGTGTGTGTTGCCTGAAGGCACTGAAGAAATAGGATGCAGGAAAGAGCTAACAATGAATGAGTAAATGTTTTATAACCATTTATGTAGTTGATTAATATTCAAATTTATATATTATGGTGATTTCATTTCATTATATCGTGATATTGCCTTGTGGTAATATTTACCATTGTAAATAAAACTATTGTAAGTATAGTCACATTACATGAAGCCAGACTGCCAATGTTTGATTTGCTATTCTTTCTTGTTGTGTTTTCTAAATGATTTGATGACTAGCCAAGTGTCCTTGAAAGTGGAGACATTTCTAAGGAGACTGACCCTCAGATGGTTGACTTTGTGTTAAATATATGACATTACACTCAGCTTGCCTCACTGAAATGAGTGAACTAACCGAAAGTTTTGAGCTGCCACAACAGATACAGTTGTGTTTCCCAAGACCCTGACCCATTTGTATGGGTTGCAAGGAAATATCCTGTTGCTGTTTTTTTAACCTTTCCTACTATTTATTTATTTATTTATTTATTGTCCCCGCCAGGAGGCCGGAATGGCCGAAGGCGAGGGGTTATGTTTTCGCTCCCGTGGGTCCCTCCATCCGTCTGTTTCCGTCTGGCCGTGAACAGCTATATCTCCGGGGTAACAGGAAAGGTGGGCACCAAAACATTCCGGGCACTAGTGAAAACTGGGCACCAGGGAAAACTGGGCACTAGGGAAATGTGGGCACCTGGAAGAGGAGTGGACATTTATTTATTTATGTATTTATTTTCAAATTTTTGACATTTGCAGTAATCTTAAAAAAAAAAAAAAAAAAGATTGTGAAAAAAGCAGATCTACAAGCTCACAACGCGTCGCGATGCCAAGTGTCAATATCTTTGAAATGGGGCTTAAGTGATAACTAATTCATAATGTATTTTTGTACGTTTGGGTCATGGGGAGATACTAAATTCTCTTTTGGGCATCGAGCTGAAAACGTTTGGGAACCCCCGTTGTTCTACAAGGTACAAGTTCAAACATTGTTATGGAGCTAATTAATCATCCATTAGAATTCATGACTTGAAACACACACATCTGTTTAACCATATTTAACCAGGCGATTCCCATTGAGATGGTAATCTCTTTTGGGAGCCGTGACCAAGAACACAAACAAGCAGACATTACAACATAAAATACAATAAAACACTAAGTAAAAACACAAATTACACAGGAATACAATATGAAGTGAAGCAGCTGCAGACATAAGTTTGTAATGTCTGAAGTGCTGATTCCAGGACCATGAAGAATATACATACAGTATTCATAACTACGTACATATAGTGTACATACATAGGCCTACTGTACATAGTGCATGTGTACATTTTGTAGTTACATACATTCGTACGTACATACATACATACTTGTGCGTGACACACATGTACGTGTGTGTGTGTGTGTGTGTGTGTGTGTGTGTGTGTGTGTGTGTGTGTGTGTGTGTGTGTGTGTGTGTGTGTGTGTGTGTGTGTGTGTGTGTGTGTGTGTGTGTGTGTGTGTGTGCGTGTGCATGTACGTGTGGTGTAGTGTAGTGTATGTCCACTGCTTCACCATTATCATCACTGCCTCATGGCTGATTGACTCTCCCCCACAACCAGCAGGAGACAGCCTGGATGTGTCTTCTGTTATCAACATGATGGAGAGACCCACACAGATACTCTCCTCTCTCTCTCTCTCTCTCTCTCTCTCTCTCTCTCTCTCTCTCTCTCTCTCTGTCTCTCTCTCTCTGTCTCTCTCTCTCTCTCTCTCTCTCTCTCTCTCTCTCTCTCTCTCTCTCTCTCTCTCTCTCTCTCTCTCTCTTGAAACTAAATTACAAGAAAGAAAGAAAGAAAGAAAGACAGAAAGAGAGAAAGAAAGAAAGAAAGAAGAAAGAGAGGGAGGGAGGGAGGGAGGGAGGTTCGGGAAGGAAGGAAGGAAGGAAGGAAGGAAGGAAGGAAGGAAGGAAGGAAGATATGAAGGAAGGAAGGCGGGAAAGAAAGAAAGAATGTACGATCGAACGAACAAACGAAGTAAGGAAGAAAGGAAGTAAGGAAAACTGCATATTGACTCAACTAAACAGCGTTCCCTCACATTCTCTTCTCCTTGATATGTGTGGTGACCCAAAGACTATTGCTTCATTCTGAGCATTGTTGTTACGTTATTACGGCCTAAAGCAGCATGAAGGACGTTAAAGGATCTGTTTCACAATTATTAACCCACACATCATGCAAACCCTCATGGTAAAACCATTCAACCTGTCCACTGTTTCACTGGGATATCCTTACTTACAGAGTGGCCACTAGCACATGCTTTTAGTATTGCACTACTGTCTATAGCAGTGGTTCTCAAACGTTTTCATGTCAAGGACCCCCAAAATGATATGTATTTGGCCGCAGACCCCCATCTCAAATATTTTGCTCCAGGGACACCCAGAAGCACAGATTTGAGTTACAAATGTTCGCTTTAAATATATATATATATTCAAACATTTGCACACATTTTCACGATTTTTCAAAAATAGCAGATGTACAAGCTCATAGCGCGGCACTCGGTGCCGCGCTATGAGCTTGTACATCTGCTATTTTTGAATTGCCAAAGTATAAAAGGTTAAAATTATTGTGATGCTATATTAACACATTTTGCTGGGGACTCCCTGGAACCCCCCCAAGGACCCCACTTTGAGAACCAATGGTCTATAGTGCTCACGTTGTCATTCATCGAGACATTTCTCCATGTAATCTAGAATAAGGTACAATACTGATGAGGACAGTACTGTGAAAATGTTGTTGGTTTTCACATCAGAGCTACGAGTGTGTCATTGCTCTTTCACTCTTCATAAATCAGACACAGTAGCCATTTATTTTGAACAATGAACCGCATAGAAAATCTCAAAGGTGTATGGGCTAGTAATATGTTAAATTGACCTTCCAAGTCTGTTTTAAAGTTGTGTGTATACATTCAACAAACTTCCTTATGCCCTTACAGACATAAGGGCATAATACAGCACAGAGAAGTTCTAATTTCATATTCGGAACATTTGTTTGCTGATTAGCTAATTACCAACATTAATTGTGGAAGACTGTTCTGTACCGTTTCTTATGTGCAGTGTGACATTCTTCCATTGGCTAAAACAAGAAGGGGGCATCCATTGACTTGTTTGTTTATATAGTCCACAGTAAATGCATGCTGTGCCATGAATGTGGGAATGGATGCTATGTATATATAAATATATATATATTTGCTGTATTTGATGTCATATGCAAGGGAGGGATTACTGTTTGCATATGTGTTTGTATATAATTTGTTCGTGAAGCACATTGAATCTATGTTGTATGCAATATAATGGTACATAAATAATAACATTTACTTGATATGAATGACTTCAATTAGCACTCAGGATGTTTCAGTAATTTGTTTGTGGATTTGTAGTAATTAGTTTGTAAGTTGTTCGTGGAAGTATGAACTTTAAATAGAGTCACGTACTGTGTATGGTATTTTGGATTTTCCATGTTTGTGTAGTAGTAGTAGTGCCCTCTACACTCTAGAGGGCATATGGGCCAGCTCTTATCAGTCCATGGTCCATGCGCTGAACTTGAGTTTAGATTATAGAACCAATAAGGCATGAACAGGTGTGATAATCCTAAAACAATACACTATATGACATACAAGTGACCTCACGACAAACAATAACATTGACTGACATTACAGTTATTCACATAAATAATCCTCGTCTATTGTGATGAATATAAATTCAACTATCCTGGATGATATCTTTATGTTGGTTTGGGTCCAGGAGCATCAAAAGATGACAGGCTCTACACAATGATGTTTTTGTGACGTAAGTGATCTTGTGGGTGTGATGACTGAATAGCCCTTGAGCAAGGCTTCCATGCAGGGTCCGGCTGGAAACAAGTTTTGTACTTCCATGTTACAATCCATGTTAGCCAACTTGAAAATATTTTGTGCAATCAAAACACTTCTCAGTCACACTCATTTACCTTATAAGTCCTCTTATACATGAAGCACCAGCCTACTACAGCTTAGTAGGCTACCATACACATTTTAAGGGGCACATATAGGCCTACTATGCCAAAGTTGAAGAATATACTGTAGAATTGAGGAGGAAACCAGTAGCTGCTCTGTTCGGTCAGGTAGGTCAGACATAGCCTACTCAAGATAAGATGTTTATCTTTCCATGCCTAATGCATATTTTATCTTTTCATGTGTGCTGGGCTGGCAATGAGTAAACAGGCAATGACCGGAACTTGATGAAATCTAGTCAGGAATTTAACCAAGTAGGCGATACTAATTATTTTTAATAATAATAATAACAACAACAACAACTGCAACAATACAGCAACTAGCACATCGTCTATGTTTATGTTTTACCTTGCTTGGTAAATGATCCTTAATGCAGCTTGCATTTTCTAGATAAAAAAATTGCCTGCCTATTTTTAAGTAGCTTGACCACTGTCTTGTGATCTTTCTCTTTTTAAGGCCTAACCCTAACCCATATACTGGTAGTTTATATCATAGTCGTTTTGTGTAGTCTAACGTTTAGTGAGTTAATTAAATTGCTGTTTGAATAACGGTCAGATGATCAGCGATAGATAAATTGCAGAACGCTGAGCTGATGTTGTCCGTTCATAAACCATGCAGTAATTTATCTAAATGAAAGTGTGCGAGGAGTCAGTGTTGCCAGATTCTGGGAGAGAAACGAGTAGCCGGGTCTATGAAAACAAGCCCAAAATAAGCACATGAGCGCTTGTTTAAACCTATATTCATCGACTATTTGAAAATAGCAGATCTACAAGCTCACAACGTGTTGTGAGCTTGTAGATCTGCTTTTTTGTTGTTTTTTTTATCTCGGGGAAAAAAGTTTAAAACGTTTTAATATTATTTGGAAACATTTTAACAAAACAAATCTGGTACAGGGGTCCCTGGCACAAAATGTTTTCAGATGGGAATACGTGGACATATTAATTGGAGGGGGGGACAACTAAGCAACTACAAGGACAACTAAGCAACTACACTTTAGAAACAAGCCCAAAAAAACACTAATATTTACAAGCGACTTTACAGAAAAACAAGTCGCTTATAATAAGCAGACACATCATACATGGCAACACTGGCCCATGCTGGCAGGAGCGGGACTTGTTGCTCAGCAGCAGGTCCGCTGCTCTCGGCTCCTCCCACTAGACCAGCTCATTAAATCCATGGGGAAGATGATGATGCCCGGGTTAGTAACTTAATAAAGCGTCTGGATGCGATCCCGGGATCTACAATGTGCAGCAGATCCAGTCTCCGACAGTCACAGACCACTGCTGCTTGCCTGTAAGTACTGAGAGGGTGATAAAACTTTTGTGCTGTGATGACAGGAGTGCGGTGTGTGTTATTATTCGATCTTGACTTGTTAATTGACTCACCTGGACTTTTATAATGAAGATAAACCACTTATCTGGGACTAACAGTGGGAGAGCATGTAATTGCTTTTGGTAAGTCTTATGAACTAGGGGCAGTGGTGGAGACTGGAGTAACTACATTTATTCAAGTAGGTACAATTAGCCTGCAATATTGAGGTCTCTTTACTTTACTTGATTATTATATATTTTTAAATTATCTTCTATTTTATCTACTCCACTAACACTACACATTAAAGTGTTTATTTAATACTATGGATCTTACACTTACAGTAGGCCTACATATCAGAGGCAAATATTTTAGCCTACCCTTACACCACAATTATCTGACAGCTTAGATACTTTACAGATTTAGAATATGAATGCAAAGCATAGCCTACATTAACTGATCAATTATAATATATTATTATAGATTAAGCTACCCAGCAGCCCATAAAGTAATTAACAAGTATTTAAAGTGCAGTAACAACAAGTACAGTAATTATAATACATCACTAAAATACAATCCAATAATATGATTGTGAAATGAGCCATTATGCATAATGAGTAGGCCTACTTATATATTATTTTGTTGCTAATGGCCTACTTTTGAAAGTTTTACTCAAGTTCAATTTTTAATACAGTACTTTTAAGTAAGATACAATCTGAGTACTCCTTCCACCACTGACAAATGATGTCTCTCATGGAGATTAGCCTGGCCCAGTTCAGTAGGCTCTGTAGTTAATGTGCAACAATATTCAAGAAGAAGCGGACAGTTAATCAGACCAGTTTATTGAATGCCAAGTCTATGCAATTATCTTGATCATTCATTCTACTGATGATCAGATGTAACAGCCTTTTCTTTTCCTATTTCTATGACTATGACCAAAAGCTGAGTGAGTGAGTGAGTGAGTGAGTGAGTGAGTGAGTGAGTGAGTGAGTGAGTGAGTGAGTGAGTGAGTGAATTAACGCAAAATTAAATATCTCAGATTGCAAATGACACACATTAGCCAACATCCCACCATGTCGAACGAAATGCTCTGCCTTGCCTGGCACTATGTGATGGAAAGTCACTGGCTCAAATCCCTGGTGGAGTTATAAATGTTGTGCCCAGGAGCAATTATTCTGATAGAGTTCAGCACACTTCCAGCCACACACACACACACACACACACACACACACACACACACACACACACACACACACACACACGTGACACACACACACACACACACACACACACACACACACACACACACACGCCAGGCATACATAACTAGGCTAATCATTCTGCTCGTTATTCTATTTGCCAGGAGCTGCCTGTCCTTGTGTAACTGTCAGAGCATAATGGTGGCATTTAAGGGGATCTGGACCAAGGACTTTTGGAGGGCCGTGTCTGGAGAATACCTGGCCACTCTCATCTTCGTCCTGCTCAGCTTGGGGTCCACCGTCAACTGGGCGGCGGGGTCCGAGAACCCGCCCCCTGCTGACCTGGTCCTCATCTCGCTGTGCTTTGGCCTGTGCATCGCCACCATGGTGCAAAGCTTCGGACACATCAGCGGCGGACATATAAACCCCGCGGTCACAGCGGCCATGGTTGTGACCAGGAAGTTGAGCTTGGCCAAGTCGGTGTTCTACGTGGCAGCTCAGTGCCTGGGAGCCATCACTGGAGCTGGCATTCTATACATGGTCACACCTGCTGCCCACAGAGGGGCCCTGGGCGTCACACTGGTAAGGACGTGGTCTAATAGTATTTAAATTACGATCGTGTCCTGTGGCATTAAGAATTTCTACATGCCTTGCCTATATGTTCTTAATGCAAAGTCATATTTTTGCTGATTTACCGTCTCAAGGTGAACCCAAAGATCAACGTTGGCCATGCACTCGTGGTGGAACTCCTCATCACCTTCGAATTGGTCTTCGCCATCTTTGCCACCTGCGATCCCAAACGCACTGACCTCCATGGCTCCGCTGGCTTGGCCATTGGGTTTGCCGTAACCATCGGGCACCTGTTTGCGGTGAGTATCTGTCAAGCGAGGCAATTTTAGGGTCACATTGGAAATAACAAGTAAGTAGGTATTAAAACAAATGATAAAGATAAGTGTATTGCAGATTCCAATTATGTGCTGTATTTTGTACAAGCACATTTTTCTATTATGTCTGATAAGTGTACACCCAGGGGTCAGCAAGTAAGTTAAGTTTGGCCATGGGCCAATTTTGTTCTAAGCCATTAGATGGCAGGCCAGTACATAATCAATGGATACTTTAAGAACTGGAACTTGTGACACAAACAGCCTTACAATACAACAATAACCATAATGCAATGAAAGTTAATAAATATGGATTTGCAGACCACATTTTCTACCCCAAAGTCTAACGAGTAATGGTAAGAGTAAAAACAGAGCATTTAAAGAAGAATCCTACCCAGTGTCATCAATGCAAAGATGTTGTGCCTTATCACATCCTATCTATTGATTGCACTACGAGCAGTGTTGCCAGATTATGTGAGAGAAACAAGCAACCATGTCTAGGAAAACCAGCCCAAAAGAAGCGGCTATGGGCCACATGAGCACTTTAACATAATCAGCTATTTGAAAATAGCAGATCTACAAGCTCACAACGCGTCGCGATGCGACGCGTTGTGAGCTTGTAGATCGGCTATTTTCAAATAAAATCTTGCGGGAAAATTATAATAAGCAGATCTGGCAACCCTGACTACAAGTGGTTCCAAATATAATGTCCAAATAGCGTCTATTTGGACATCACAGCCTAACCTATATATGGGACTGTCAGTCAGATAGTGTAAATTATTTACAAAAGAATTCACTGGGCCACTATATTATCGCTGGTTGTTGCAGTTCTGGGCCTGCATGCCGCCTACCACTGGTGCACACCTTATATGAGTCCCCGCTCACTTACACAGCCTTATTGGAGAGAGACTGCTATTCCATGGCAACCAGTCTCTCAGGAATTGCCCGAGCCATGCAGAGAAAATTAATGCACAGGGAAATGATTGGTACATCTTGTACTGTTCAGTTGGTTTCTCTCTGCTGGGTCTTTGTAATGCATGCTTATATATCATGATACTGTAGGCATAATAAAGCACAATAACATCCTGACTCCGATCCCTACGGGTACGTTTTTCGCACTTTCAGAGTTCAATTAACACTCAGAATGTTACTGTGTACTAATGATTCATTGCCAGTGCTGATAATTCAAAGTTTCATGTTTAAATTGAAACAAAACGTAAATAATTAACATCTTATTCTTTTGTATTGTAGATCCCTTATACAGGAGCCAGCATGAACCCTGCTCGCTCCTTTGGACCAGCGGTCGTCATGCTTAACTTTGAGAACCACTGGGTAAGAGAGACCTTGAACTCATACACTGCAAAATCCTCACTCTTGATTGCGTAAGAATTGACTCAAAAGTGTCCATTTTTACATTCTTAGGGTTGAACCAACTGAGGATTTTACAGGTTCACAAGGCAACAATATTGACTCTTTGATCCTCTTTGATCTTGTTTTTGAACCTAGGTTAGTTTTGTCACTGTGTGGCACTTCTTGTATGAAGGACACATACTGTACTTGTATTTACATTTCAGTGTTGGATATTAGCTCACTGGCTCAGGTCACATGGGCGACGGACTTGTTGTGTTATACACATGGCCAGTGGTGTTAAAAAGGTAGTAACCTAGTGAAACAGAAACTAATGATGATAGCAGACTATACCAAAGCAGGCTGGTATGGCAAACTGAAACCTGGTAAGGTCACATCATACCAAAGTGATCCTTCATTTGTACTCCGTCGTTCGACGGTGTCACACTCTGAACGCTTAGAACGTGTCACCTATAAATCGGGCTTGTCATCAAGGTGCCAGAGCAGCAAAAAAACAGTATCACAGTATCTAATGACAGTATCAAGGACATGTTCCCCTCCTCATACTAGTTACATGAGCAGGCCCTATAACTGCACATAGAAAGCTACTGTATGTGTGGCAGTGTTGTGAATATCCCTTGAATTCATGACTGCATCACATAAAACAAGAAGTTTGGGGAACTAACAGTAGGAGATTTGTTCTCTTCCAACTAGATAATGAGGTGTTAGTTAACAAGGTGCATTTGTTTGCACTGAATTCCTTATCCAGGCAGTTACATTTACTGAGCTCTTTGCAGTCAGCATGGTGTCATGGCATGGTGTTAGTGAGTGTGCGAGAATTTGGTTTAATTGGGAGCAGTTCTCTGCACTGTGAATATACAGATGGTCTTTCTTTCAGTATCAAATGCATGTCGTTGCACCTCCAGAACAGCATGGCTCTTAAAGAGTAACAAACCCTCAAACCCAAACGCGTGTGAAGCCTGACATCTAATGGCGAGGAGCTATTGGCTGGTTTCGGTGCCAAATGACACCTCCGTCTATAGAGTATGACAGATAATGACATCACCTGGCACCAAAACCAGTCAATAGCAGATGGCCAGTTCAGTACAATGATTTTCACAATTTGTTTTGTATATATATTTTTAATACTGCAGCTTGCTGTCCTTTTATGACAATTTGCTCAACCTGTAATCAAGTAGAGCTGGACAGTTTTGGTTAGAGATGTTAGTGCAGCATTACTGTAGGCTACCTGTATGTTACTGTGTTTCACATGTCACATGTTCTATAGGTGTACTGGGTGGGACCCATTCTGGGTGGCATCCTTGCCGCAGCGCTCTACGAGTACCTGTACTGCCCCGACCCCGAGAAGAAGGAGAAACTCAAGCAGGTCTTCCAGAAGGACCCGTCTGGGAAGTACAGGGAAGTGGACAACGGCGTGTATCTGGGGGAGCCGGACGGCATCGCCATCAAGCCAGGGACCATCATCAACGCCATCGACCTGGAGAAGGCAGAAAAGAAGGATCCATTCCGAGACTCTTCAGGAGACGTGCTGTCCTCTGTATGACTATCACGTGCACTGGAGATGGAGACCAACCTGTAAGGCAAGCAGAGGGACACATTTGCAAGTGCCCATATGGAGCCATGGTACCTGTCCTTTCCAAAGACTCTTCCCTAAATTGAGGATGGGATTTATGTCCCTGTCTAAAGGGTTCATACCATTTACGGTG
Organism: Gymnoscopelus microlampas; assembly: GCF_963454915.1. Lineage (NCBI taxonomy): Eukaryota > Metazoa > Chordata > Actinopteri > Myctophiformes > Myctophidae > Gymnoscopelus > Gymnoscopelus microlampas. The sequence goes on along the minus strand of NC_139942.1, from coordinate 32,451,693 downwards.
TATTTTTTTATCAGGCTTGAACCACTACAGCATTGTGGAACTAATCTAATGTAATGTAGTCCAGCTGTTAAATGTACGCTCAAAAATCTTTCGTCTCGCTAATCATATTGTTCAGGCCCAGAATGCTTAAACAACTGCGTTGAACAACTACCCTGTAGAATGGTATCCAGTTCTAAATTGTTTCCAGGGAAATATGTGCAGGGTCATCCAATTATGGAAGGTCATCACGCTGAATTTGAGAAGTGAAGATGAAAATGCAGCCTTGTTATTTTTGGATTAGTGTCACACGTTGTGCATGTGGTACATATGTAATAACGTGAGAGATCTTCTCTCTGATCGTTAAGCACATTACAGGTCTCATGCTTACGCGCGGGGCAGCTCTACTTATTAGACAGCCTTATCTTGCTTGTATTATTCTCCATTCTCAGAGCACACCATTCAGGGAAACAAATCAATTTATTGAGCAAATAAGATTCTACATTGCCTTCTTTATCTTAAAAGGTGTTTTTTGGTATCCAATGTTATTGTGATGTGTTTCCTTGTTGTTTTTGTTCATTTTTGTTTTAGATTTTTTTTTTTTTGAGTAACACTTTGGAAGAATTTGCTCAGTAACTTATTTCCTATTGTTTTTTTGTTGTTTTTTTGTTTACTGTTTTCATAAACCTTCACCTTCTCTATTAATGTATGATGAACTCTGTGCTGTGACTTGGTTTCCAGAATGAAGGAAGCTTAGCTTTCCTCCCCTACCAACCCGCCTCCACCTGTATTGCATAGATTTAATGTTAGAATCACACACTGGGAAGTATTGAATTATTTTGCAGTTTATGTGTGGATTGCAAAAATAAAGTTGTTTTTTATTCCAATCACAAAGTCATTACTAAGGGCTCTTGATGCTTCAATGCTGCAAACAGGAACTGGTGGCCAATATTTGGAAAAATCTGTATAGGAGCATACGTAAATGTTGTCCCACTCGTGGTATAGCTTAATGGAGAGGAGAGGGATAAAACACGAAACAGTGATCATTGGTCTCATCAATGCCTTTATATTTGTTCTCCCCATGGCCGCATAACTGTACATGATATGATGTGTGTGTGTGCCCTTTCAGTTAAGACTTGGAGAGCTGCTTCATGTAATCTCATTCCATCAAAGCACAAGAAATAATGTCACTTTGTCTTATGGAAATGGAATAGAGGTGATCTGTTTAATAGAGCCACGCTTATTCCCTTGGTACAATGGCATATTATTTCTGTAATGAAGAGGAAAATTCTGCCATTTACTATAGGCGGCTATATGGCATACACACACACACGCACACGCACGTGCGCGCGCGCACACACACACACACACACACACACACACACACACTGTGTGTGTGTGTGTGTGTGTGTGTGTGTGTGTGTGTGTGTGTGTGTGTGTGTGTGTGTGTGTGTGCGCGCGCGCACGTTCGTGTGCGTGTGTGTGTGTGTTGTCTTCCCCCATCGCCCCCTCCCTCCACACACCTCCACCACCAAGTTCACCAACCACAATCAGATTGGATCATGTGTGACAACAGCATCACCTAGTGGCCAAAGAGTTATAATTGCTCACTATATAATTACTCCCTAGTTCCACTTTGTCCAGGGGAGGGCGCCCGCGAGCCTTGTACAGTATGTAGAGAAGAGATGTTACATCACAGTCATGATGTTACTGTGCCATCTTTTAGTTTTACACTGTTGGTGGTGGTGGGGTATTCCATGTGTGAGTATTCCACTGTAGCCTATTAAAAGTCTTAGACTATTATGTAATAAGAGGGGGAAAAGACAAAAGGATAATCAGGATGCAAAAGTAGTTTTTTCTTCCAAAACTACAAACACAGACATGCAAATCAAATAAAAAGTGTTCTAAAAAACAATAGAGGGAAAAAAATTATAAAGCAGACACCTGTGCTCAGAGGTAAATCGAAAACTACACAGAGGACAACAAATTAACCACCTGTTTCAAATTGGCAGCACATAGAAATAGAGTGCTAACTTGACATGGAAACATGATGGCACACTAGATCTAATGTAGAACCAAAACATTCCACTGGACATTAAACCTATAGTAGGCCTATAGTGTGTGTGTATAGTGGGCCTACCAGTCTATCATAAAGCAGACTCGGTTAGTCAAACATTTACAAATCTAGAACATAGCATATAGAAAACCCAAGCAGGAATAAGGTTTTCAAATTCTAGCCTTCATTAGCTTCATATTGCAACAATTATGTTGGTAAGTGTTTCAGTATCTGTAGTTAGAAGCTACAGGTAGGTATAAGTAAAAAGGGCCGCAGTGGTCCACAAATCTCATCAGGAGACACACCCCTACCTCCCTGCATTGTTGTTGTCTGTGTGGTGTATGGCAGTGGGCCTCAGCCTTTCCAGGCCACAACCCCCCAAAATAATAATATTTGAACTGGGGACCCCCCACCCTGAATAAGCACTTGGAATTGTAGGAGCTGAGGCAGCATTACATTTAGTGTGACTCAGTTCCATAGATAAATATTGTGAAAACAGCAGATCTACAAGCTCACAACGCCTCGCAATCGGCTATTTTCAAACGTTTGACCAGTTTTTATAGTATAGTTTACTTTTGATGCAGTAATGGTATTTTTTCCCTTTTCTTTCTTTCTTTTTTTAGGTATTAAAAAGGTCTGGGAAAAAAATGTCATCTGGGGACCCCCCAAAAAATCATGTGGGGACCCCGTGGGGGTTCCAACCCACAGGTTTAGAGCCACTGGTGTATGGGATGACATTGTTTTGGAGTTGTGCGAGGTGAAATATCCCTCTCGTTGATGTCAGCCATGTGCATGTATTGGCATATTTGTCCAGCAGACAGACTGACAGACAGACCAGACAAGACAGACAGACAGACAACTTGAACTTTATAGAAATAGGCTGATGCCCATTGGGAACGCTCCTTATGCCAGTGGGTCTCAAACCTTTTAATTTCAAGGACTCCCATGCATTAGGCCACAGACTGTATAACTCTGTGATGAAATGGTTGGTTCCATTTGTACACCCTCAGAGTTACAGAGCTGTAAGGGTTCATTTGGTTCCTAACTATCAATCATTTAGCTGGGGGTGTCGATCTGTCTATCTATGACGTCAATACTATGACATCATATTGATGATATCAGTGATCTCCAAATACGGGGATTTGTTGATTTATAGATATTTTTGGAGATTTGCTAATCCAACCAACTTCTCACTGGGCACAGCACTCCCTTGGGTCCTTGGCAACACATGTGCCAAGTTCGAAGCCGATCAGTCAGACTGTTCTCAAGATGTGCGGGAGACACATACGGACAAATGGACACGTACGCACACAGAGGTTCCGTGCATTTATAGATATTTATAGATATAGAGTAGACCCCGTTGCGAACAATGCTGTTGGGAGTGATGCCCGTTGGGAGTGATGCCCGTTGGGAACGCATGCCCCTCCGGTTATGCAATACTTGTTGTACCCATTGTCAGAGTACCTGTTGTACCCATTGTCAGAGTACTTAAATTAGCTGCCAGCTTTTTGAATTTTTACCTACAGCTGGCTGCCAGACTTTTTCAATGAGAAAAAAAAAGCACTTAGGAGCCGAGATACATAATTTTTAAGTTTTCAGTTATAAGGAAGTGTCTGGGAGCAAAACTCTTCGGAAAATCATATCTCCTTGGTCTTTGGGTTTTTTTGAAAAATTAAAAAAAAAAAAAAAAAAAAAAAAAAAAAAAAAAATATTTTGAAAAATTTTTTTTTTTGAAAGAACGCAGATCTGCGTCAATGGCAGCCAACGGGCTTTTGCGCAAATGAACGCAGATCTGCGTCAATGGCAGCCAATGTGTTAAGAGGCCAGACGTCAGTACTATGACGCCATATTGATGACATCAGGAATCCTGATGACATCAACAGATGGACAGATATGGAGATTTGCAGATTTATAGATCGACAGTTCTTCTGGACAACCGCCGATCCGAACGAATTCACACTGGGCACCACACATTTGCCTAGTTTAACTAGAAATGCACAGAATCTCTGTCGTTTCTGAGATGCGTCGATCAGCATGTTCGTTTCGGTACTCAGCATTGAAATCTCCCTCCCTCCCCCTCTCTCTCTCTCTCTGCCTCCCCCTCTCTGTCTCTCTGTCTCTCTCGCTGATCAAGCTCTCTGGTCTGATGTCACACATATACTATCCTCTCTCCTATCAACATTGCCTAACGTCTTTTTGCACATGGCGATTTGCGCTGATGTCAACCATTGCTTTGCGTCTGTCTGTGCGTCCAGAGCTATAATCTCGAAAAACACTGGACTAATCTGACAAATGTCTTGTGCACACTACCAGTAGGCCACAGAAGTACCTTCACTAATTCTTCTAATCTATTTTTTAGCGGCGCTAGCCAGGTATAGAGCGGTAGCCCTCTATACCTGGCTTTTGCGTCAACGTTCTGATTGGTCAGACACGTCAACAAAGTGATTGGTCAAGCTTCACGTGACACGTGGCTATAAACACATTATAAACACTTATTGATGACAAAATGTATCAAAGGCGCCGCTACCTTCACACAGGTGTGATTTTTTACATATATTACATACTTTTTGAAATATGTAGCTTTAATTTTATAATGGAAGTTGATGGTGCTTGAATCAGACTGAAACCTTGCCCAAATCTTTTGTCATACATCATAGATACATCGTAGGTGACTGACACCACAGCCACATGATCCACATTCCACAGTCCAAGATCCACATTGGAGTCACCCTGTTCCCATGTGGACTCTGACATACACATTATTCATTTGTTTATTGTTTTGTTTGTTTCATTCTCTCTGGGAGACTTCAGCCAAAGAGGCTGAATTTGTATTTGTACTGGCTCTGCCACATGACTTTGTTTCATCAATTAAACATAGCCATCACAGCACACAGAATATCTCCACGCTGGCAGGTGACACAAAGTTACACATACATATACAATGAGTGGACAGACTAAACAACAGTTACATTATGCGCTGCCTTCTTATCCTAATTTGTAAATTTATAAATGCCTATTTTGTATTTTGAATATTTGCACTTAAAATATTATAATATTATATTCTGATTATTTAAAAAAGAAATCCAAAGTAACTCTAGTAGTATTTTCACTAGATACTTTCTTAATCTTACTTACAAGTAATTGTTTGGATGACTACTATTTACTTGAGTCATTATTATTTAAAGTAGCAATACTTTTACATTGTACAGTTTTTGCACTCTACCCACCTTTATTCACGCGCAGCCATTTTGCTCTTATTTCATAAGGGATAATGAAGTAAGAACCCCTCAGGTATGAAGTAAGGGCAAAATGGCCACTGTGTGAATATGGTCTATTCTCTCAGTTCTCCTTCCATCATCTTTATGGGTCAATTAAATGAGCACATAAATCTGTTGTTACACGTATTGACTATTTCCTCATGGGATAGGCAGTACTAGGGAATGGTCTCTCCCTGTTTTGATTCATATACTCTGGCTCATCTCAGGATTAAGAGAAAGACAGAAAAAGGAGAGGTGTCTTCAAAGCACTGGCTTATTACTTCAATATGGATTTCCTATTGATGAAAAAGTGAAATGTCACAGGATATTAAGGTCATTGCGTGTGGTGCACTCACTGTGATGTGTGCACATAGCAAATCGTTGTTCAAATCTCTCATGCCTTAACGTTCAAATCTATGAAAAGAGAGCAAGATTATACCAATGGACCTAATCCAATAATGTTTCAAGATATACAGTGAAAATTAGATATCATCATAACTGAAATATGTGTTATGTATGTCTGTCCTCAAACACTAGCTTGTAAATGCTTGCCAGCCAATAATGGCCTCAATCATCTTATACAGGAGCTGGGTTGATGGAATCTTCAAATTACCCATCAATAAGATGCATATATTAGATAGATATGGATAGCTTTCACAGGATTACACATTCAATTGAATGCCAAATTCATCAACTTACGATAGCAAAAAGAGAAATAGCTGTAATAGCAATATGCTATAAATATTGATGTAAAAAGACAGTTGTTTGTGTATCATGCAGATGCCCACAAACTATACCATCAACATAGCATGCAAACTGTTTAATTATCCTGCTGAGAATAAAGCTTGCATTGCCGTATGTCATATTTTCAACTTGAAAATTCTGATGCTCTCCTCTGCATACATCTGAAGGGGCAAAAGATAAAACACACACCTTAAAGATCATTAGCAATTAATATTTAGGGATTCATGAAGAAAAACAGCGTTAAACACTTGTTTAATAATTCATACTATAAACAAGAAAGTCTCCCACTTCCTTAATAATTTAGACGTAAGCTAATGTTGATTTATTCAGGAAGGTCTCTGCCACCAGCACCGCCTGGAGTGCCCAAATTTGAATTAAAGTAGGACAGTAGCAGGCGAGTCTGTAATAACATTTGTATAATTTTATTATTGCTCTGGGCTCAGTTCATTTCCTCCTCCAGTAGCTGCGTGAAATTGTTTGATTCTGGAAACCGCCTTGAGTCTGCGGCTCTGGGGTTGGAGGGTGGTACAGGAACAGGAAGGAATGCGACACACTCTCCTTCTGTCTGATTCTCTGTCAGACACATAAACACAGACACACAAACACACATGTATGCACACGTTTGTACACACAAAGAGATGAATAACTTTGTTACTCTGGGATTCATAATACTGTTACACTGGCTCACTTAATAACTCGATCTGTCTCGAGAACATGATTGATATCCTCACTCACCTTGTCGCTTATGATAAATATTTTACTGCATTTGTATGAGATAGCTAGGATACTGAATAACTCTGGCGTTTATTGCATTATCAAATAACACCAATATGAGGTTTTGTGTTTGTGTGCATTTTCAACAGAGACGTTGCCATTTTCAGTTACGATTAGGTGAAGAAATCACTTCCAAACTGTTCCTGTGGTATGAGTTTCTTTGTGAAGCACCTGGACTTTCCAGTTGTTTTCATAACTCTGATATTAAAGCATGGTTCATTCAATTTAACCCGCTTTGAAAGAATGAAACCTCATAATCTGTTGTGATGTCTGCTATCCAAACTTGTGGTTTGATTTTAGTTTCTTGTTTGGTGGTGTTCCTCAACTGCATCGCAAATTCTGTTTACCAATGACTGCACTTTCATTTCCAAAATGGTAATTTACAAAACTCTGATTACTCTCACACAAACAATCAAGTTTAGACGGTATTAGCCCATGTAGCGCACACCTGAGACCCCAGTGGCTTTGAGACAGGAAGGGAGGGTGGAGAAGTTCTGATTGGTTTCCTCAGGGCTCTGCTTCTAACTTCCCACCCCCACATTCCCCCACTCCCACCTTCCATTCCTTTATGCAGAGCAGCCCAAACTGCAGTTTGATGAAACACATTTGTTTGACTTAACTCTTCCTTTGCCATCACGTCCAAATCTCAAAGGCCTGGCGGTGCAGTGTGGCCCATCAGCAATTGGGCTAATGAGAGGATATATGTACGACTGTGGGACTTGACCGGAGGAGCTGTTTTCCATTTGGGTCTGGCCTCCCTGTGTTATTAGGGAAACCTTTATTATTGTTGCCCTCTAGTGGGAACCATATAATAGGATTACATTTTATTAGAGCCTTCCAGCATTACCCAACCCATACACCCCCCCACCCCCGTCTCTCTTCTCTTCCACTCACTGTAGTGTCACCAATTCCTCTGTCCACTTTGGGTGGGGTGGCTAGGATTTGGGGCTTTAAGGAAAGCCGTTGAGTTAGGATGACTGTAACCTCACAAGTCTCTTTTTTCACTTTCGCTTTGCTTCGTTCAGGAGAGGATGAGAGTGGTACCACTTCTACCAACAAGTATCATCATCCCAGCTCAGCAGCCAGCTTATCATAATAGTTTCTTGTGCTCTGTTGAAATTTTGAACATTTTGAAAAAACAAATAAATAAGTTGCCAAGTATAAGTCATATTGGCATGTGTGCAATCACACCGACTAAAGTGACTGTACACTGTTACACACTGTTACATATTAATGTATTAAGAAAGATTGTACTCTGTCATGGCAATGTAAATGTTTTGGCTTACAGGACTGTAGCTAAAGGCACTACCAAAACAAGGTTGCAGCTATGATGCCGTTTTCAAAAGTTGCATTTCATGTGCCAAAGCTGCTATTTGATGAACGACTCTGGCCCAAAAGTGTACACCCCTGCAGGGCAGATTGAGTCAGATTCTGGAGCAGTCTCAACCCTTTCCCTATCCAGCCCACTCCCTTACATAACCACAGGCCATTATAGGGGTGTGGTATGTACAACAGCAGTTATTAACATGGTACAAGACTAAAGCAACATTTCTTATTTGTCCATACTGAGTCAGAAAGACTGGGTAAACAGGTTTTAATGAAAAGAACTAAAGCATAGTCAGTCTTTGTGGGAGCTACTGAATGCCTGTCACCACTGAATGAGTTTATCAAAAGATTCACAGGCATTGAAGCATAATCTTTCTCAAAATAAACAGACTCCCCTAATTAGATACAAGGTGAAGACAGCCAAACCTAGCTGCAATTAAGAAAAAGTGTTACTTTGACATACTACTGAATTCAAAGACGTGTTCAGCAGAGAGCTGATGAATTAGTTAAACAACATCTCTCTGTATATTTGTATAATGATTGCATTTGATTTGTCAAAGTCACAGTGGCTTCAATAACTTTCCCAGAAAGTTTGGAAAATGATTCATCTCTATCCCATGTATGCCTTTATTACCCCGGCCATGATGTCATGCAAGTCAGGCAGATTCAGTTTGGGGCAACTCACATCTGCAAGCAATTTGGATAATTTGTCCACCAAAAATACAGCACAGTCAGAGCTCTCCTGTTGTTGCTGCTGTAGCAGCCTCGGTCGGTCCAGACCCAGAGAAAACACACCCCTTCTACCGCAACATTAGAACAATGGCTTTGTTTTTTTGGACCCTAACACCAGACACGCTCAAGAAATCTCCACCAGACTGTTTCGACAGCATTTAATGCATATCTTGAATACGGACTCGGGAGGACTCCATTAAGTCCATTATGACTTGGCTCCATTTGTGTGGAAAATGGATAACGTATGGGATTTAGGGGCCTGGGGTACTCACAGTTTGCTACAGTTTGTTGGCTTGGTGTTTGTGTGCCAGCCGGTAACCTCCGGGGCAAATAACTTCATCGTAACACTTTAATCCTGTGTTTGTTTTCCTGTGGGACATGCTGGTCATACAGTGGAAAGTTGAAAGGCCTCAGGATCTGAAGGGCTCTAAATAGTTGTCCCTTCCTCGAATGCATTTTCCCCCCCAAAAGATGATGTGAAAAGAACAAGGTTGATTAAAAATAATTTGGGTAATGGGGTTGTTTTTGTAATAAAATGTTAGGGACCTTCCTAGAGCTTTCCTTATCATAAGTTGAACATGAGCCAATTGATGTTCTGAACTGAACATGACTTGGCTTTAGATTGCCTCACATGGACAAATACACACACACATAAATGTGGTTAAATAAAGTGGAAAATATGGATTTTTTTGCATTAATAGATTTTCTCAGAAGCTTTCTCAACAGCAGGGGGCGAAAGAGTAGACGGTGCTTCATGTCTGTCCATTTTATCATGTATGGCATGTTGGGCAATTGGTGAGTCCGCAAATGAGGAATAACCTGCTCAGTTGAAAGTCCAGATGTGCACAGAAAATAGCACTCAGTATTTGGGCAGAATAATTAGGCATGTTCAGGGCCTACACAGCCTGCAATTCCTTCACTGTCAGTATTCCCCAAGTGAATCTAAAACCCTAAGAAGCGCCTCAATCTTCCTGAAATCATGCATGGTTGAACATTTGAAATGAGCTCGCACATCAGCCTCAGGCACTGATTCAGACTTGATTGGGGCAAGGCAAGCTGCAAGTGCTTATTTATACAACGACGTCATCTGGAGGTTGGCCAAAGGGGGGAAGAGTCTGAAAAGATAGGGGGGTAAAAAAGGGAAAATTCCACTGTTAGATGTTCGTTTACTACATGACTATTGATTTAAAAAGTTGATTGGAGACTAATCAACAAGTTTTCTGATGCAGATTCAGAGCGCATGGTAGGCTATGTGTAGGAAAAATACCAAAAGATAGGCTTGAGCGAGTGGGGGGGAAATCAAAGGGCTCCACCAACAATCTATATAATTATCATCAGCTGCTGCTTTTCCTCCCTGGCAAAGAAACACTCCATCCATTTGTAGAAATTGCCTGGGGCAACGTTACATCAAAACTAATCATAACGATTAAAATCAGCTTTTCTCTGCGAGAGGGAGGCAAGTTAGAGGCAGGAGCGAGTGTGTTGTATATGAAAAAAAGAAAAAACTAGATTTCTTTATTCGATTTTTATAAAACATAAACCCAACAAAGACCGAGGCACTGTTGCTGTGATCTGTTCTGTTCCTTTGCTCTGAGTTTTATGCTTCAGATTGGTTTAGACTGGGGCAGAGACATGAGCTAATTGTATCCTGATCTTTGCCTGGAGGGGTTTCGGAGCCCTGGAGCAAGTATTCTCTGTATTTTGTTCTGTCTACCTTAGCCAAGCTATTGCATTTCTCACTCGCGTAGCAAGGGAAGCAGATCGTGGGCTAAATCCGAGGGAAAAGGTGCCCAAAAAGCCACTTTATGCCGCTATATGTATCAGGTAAGCGGAGATTTATTTGGTTTGCTGTTATTTCCTAGGCTGGAGACTGTGGGACGGCGAGGCGCAGCCGCTTTTACGCATGTGCCAGGCGATGTGAGAGAGAGCGGTACAGTTCTTACAAAAAAATACTTAACCACTTCCTGGCTATTGTTCCTTTAGTTATCTGTCAAATTGGATGCATTGTGACTGGAGAATAAGTTTCCCGAAATTTAACCGAATAGTCGATTTGACTGTAATGTCGTTAGATTAACAGTAGATCCGTGAATTCGCTCCTGGCTTTTTTAAGTGCGATCATCTCCAAACATGATGGTCGCGTCGTCGTGTCCCCGCTGGAACAGAAACCGTAGTCAGATCGGAGTAATAGTTTTAGGACAAACTGACTTTAGGAAAAGCCTTTATGGAGCCGACGACGTCGGCTCCATAAAGGCTTTCCCCTAAAGTCAGTTTGTCCTAAAACAGTTCCATTTCCTGACTGCCCCAGATCTTCTAATGAAAGACGCCATTGTGGAGTAATTCCGCCGGAGGGGTTTTCTTATTTTGTAAGACAGGACGTACCTATTCGCCCCAGACGTCAATGCAGATTCTAAGAATCCTCTCTTTTAACGCTAACGGGTGTATAAAGAGTCATATCTGTGTGGAAAGTAGGCAACATTTGAGAAACGCTGCCCTCTCGTTTCTTGCGGCTACGACTTGTTACCGTGCGCAAAGAACTCCTAGGTGTTGTATGACTGCACTGCAAATAATGCTCCACAAAGTGCACGGATCCATGCTGTCTGATGTGATGACTATGATTAAATAAAGGCACGTTCGTTTTAGTTTAGTGTTAATTGGTTAAATTGATTAGTTGAATTATTATATATATATATTTATTTATTTTTACACAAATGAGGTTAGCCTACATTGTGAATGTAGTTACCGGGCTAGTCAAGGCGCCACAGTGCAGATGCCTTCTCACATTATTATTTTTATTCAATCACAGTTTTAAATGAAAACTAAGATCACAGTATAACTTCAATTAACTCTAATTAACAAAAAAAAGAAGCAATACTGCATGCCAGGTTTTACCAGTGTTGAGAAGGCGCATGAGATGTTTGGTTCCACGTTTGGACACTTGATGGCGCTATAATAACAAAAGCATCCTGAACTTGTATGCAGTCTCTCTCTCCATACATTTTGATGTCCAATTGTATACCTTTACTATACATTGAGATCAGGCAGCAGGTCTTGATCCGTGCTGACAAGGAAGGTGAATTGCATGAAATAACTATTATTATAATAATCTCATAGCATTACTTAAAGTACGAAGTTGGAGGTGCTTCACTTCTTGTAAACCAGTTGATCCACTATATCTAAACTATTAGTTATAATATTATGCTCCAGGGCACTTGTCTGTAGCCTAGTGAACACTGAACATTTATCAATTGTCCATAACCAGATCAATAGAGAAGAGTTTATTGCATCTAATCTGTAATGCCACACTCATGGCTTGATTGAGAATAGATTGGAATAGATCAGGTGATTGAAGAGATCAGGTGACTATACCTAAGATATTACCCATGACAATGTTCTGTTGGGTATGAGATCTAACTTAGCTGCAGATTGTAACTGCACTGCTAGAAAGAAGAGATCATTTGGATCTAGAAGCTGAGACAAACTTTATAAACCCCCATAGAAAGTCGGCAGCACAAAGTGTGTCCTATTGCAGATTCAATTTGTTTTCATTGGTTCATACCAAAACATAGTTTTGTTTTTTGTCTCCCTGTGCGTTTACATTAATTCAGTGCACATTAAGTGTCTGAGAAAAAAATATCAGAAATAATATTAATTCAGCTGTGGTCAGCTCTTGCCAGCTCTTATGCAAACCTTGCCTTTTTGCTCTGGCAACTTTTATTTCTACTAGGCAACAATTCAGCCTTTCTCTAGAATGCTTAACTGATCACTTTGTGCTTGCCAAAAAAAAAGGAAAGGATTTGCACAGAGGTTTAACGTCTGAAGTTGTGATGCTGACATGGTGCAAACCACAGGCAATGTAGCTAATAACACCACCTTTCATCTGACCAAAATAGCTCATGGATGTTCTTAAACTCCTTGTTGCACCCACACACCACATGCTAATCTGTTTGAATCATCCTAACACAACTATGATTTCTATCTTTGCTGTTCTAGCGAAATATGAATGGTAGTGGCACTGGTACTTGTATGCTTGGCAGCAAAAGCCAAATGAGTTAGAAAGCAAAATCATCGTTACATGTTGTTGCACTGCTAGTTTAAACGCATGGTTATCTGCAATAGCTGGATAATGAGCTGAAACGGTCCCAAGTGTTTATTTGGACACTAGTAAGGTAATTCATGCATTAAAAGTAGGAAGAGAAAGTTTCATAAAATGTTGCACACTCCTCCAGCTAATCAGAGTTTAGTATTCCGTCTACAACATCAGTGCTATGAATGGAATTTCGTGTTTTGAAAAGTGCTGTTGTATGAGTATTTATGCCGTTATTACTATTAACCAGCTATGTTTTAGGACCTCTCACAACTTGTCTGCAGTGAGTGAAGTTACGAGTCTATATGGCTGTTGTGGACATTTGAAACAAATGGCCACAGGCTAAGAAGCAGAGACAACCCATCCAGATTATGTAAATACTAGTCTGACTGCCTCCAACTGAATGTTAATGCTCCGATCTGAAATGCTAATTCTGTCTGGTATATGTTGAAACTCTGACGGGTTGCATGATGGGATAGAGATTTGAGGGCTGGTTGGGATGCTGAGGCTGACTCCAGTAGGCCCTGTAATTATTGCACATTATTAATGCTAAAGCATGACCTGATTGAAGCATGGGCTCCCTTATCTACCGACTACTTTCTATTCCCCCGCTCGTTGTGGCTTGTAATGTTCCTTGACATGTCAGGGGAAAATGTTAAAATATGTTATTGTACACAAGACCAGTGCATAAAAAGGCTTCAAACCACTGGAGGAAAACAAAACGAGGGTAAACGGAGCAGTCCAAGAACTCCAGGCTTTGATGCGCTGTGCCAGTTTTTGATTTGTTTGAGCATGCTGTGGCATGGATGCAGTCAACAAAATTACTCGAGTTGGGTAAATAAGCAAGCCAGTGAAGCCACTAAGCATAGTGGTCCGGTTTTGTTTTCCAAGAGCTGGGAACGTAGGAACAGTAAGTTACATTGCACAAAGCAAGACGTTTCACACTACAGTAGATGTGGTGCCACTGTACAGAATTCAAAATGGCAACAGGTAGGAAGACTTTACAGGGTAGAGGGTACACACAATAATATCCTCAGTTTGTTTGTCCATCTATAACTCCAATATAATAAATACATTTGTTCACTCTTGGAGTTAAAGTAAACCTTTTAGTGTGTAGAATACCTGTACAGGTCTATGATTGATGCTACAGTGTTACTGAGAGGATGGAATGTCACTGACCAGTGACCACTGCAGGCTCAGATCTGGAAGACATTCACAATTAAATACAGTAATAATTGTGACTGGTGGACAGTGGGTCACACAGTCAAGTAGGCAAGGCATGTGTTAAGTATCTCCACTGCTATCACCAGTCAGAATGATGGCATGATGTACTGTACTCGCACGATCACACCCTCCCATTGTTGCGTTCTCTCTCACTCTGTCTCTCTCTCTGTCATACACACAACTTTCTGTAATGCCTAACAGATTCTGCAGTCAATACACCTTTTGCAATGACAAGGCTTTGAGGAAATCCAATTCCACTGAGCTGTTTTCAGAACTTTCCACTGACACACACACACACACACACCACCACCATCTCCTCAAATTAGTCAGGGAACAAATTACCTGCATTCGGAGTGTGATCCCACGCACTTTGCCGGCTCCCTTACCCAGGTCCCCTTTTGAAGAGCAGCCATGTGATTTCTCTCCTTTTTTTTGCCCTGCAGGCCCCCTTGCCTTCTGCAAGGGATTCTGGAGTTGAATTTTAAAACTATGCATGGCTGCTGCCTGCGCTTATCAGCGCGTGCACAAACGGCATGCAAATCAGGGCAGGATCACACACCGCAGTGGAGGCCTACACTCAAAGGCAGGCTTAATTGCTAATTGGGTATCTAGGTGTGAAAGCACCACTGCCAACGAAAAGTAAAAGTGTGGATGTTTTAAGGCCAGCGGTTGAACTAATTAATTTTATTCTGAATGTTATTAAAAAATGTGAATTCCCTGCATTTCCTAAAGAAAAAATATAGTGCTGTAAAGTGTTGTGAGGAATACTTACCAGCACAGATATGCCTTTTTGTGCTTTGGTCTTGTGTTCCAGGTTGCACTATTAGTGTATGGCTTTGCAATGATAATCCAATCATCACAGTTGAAGTAAACACTTTGTTTATCATTATAAATGTAGGGTGTATCTTTCATGTCTAGTGAAAAAGCCAAACATGGACCTACTGTCTGTGACAAAAAATAAAAAAACGGACCACTGCTGCATGATATGCAAGGGACAGATTAGCTTTAAGGTGTGTGACATGCTACTTGATTTCATGATGCTTATCCAGTTTGATTATAAAACCACAAATATAATGGCACTTTTTTTCTTTCTCTTTTTTGCAATATGTAATGTAGTTTAACGTACACCTGTATTGTCCATGTTCACTTGTGCATTGTTTGAAAGGGAAATGCCACCACAGATTGCCTTGTCAGTGAAAAGGTCTTGAGGTGCAGTGCTGAAGGTCTGAGTAAAGGTCATGGTGCTGGGGTCAGTGATGCCCTGTGGACATTTTGTCCAGGTGACTGGTCTAGTGAAAGTGCAGAGCCAGAAATAGTTTTTGTTTTTTAATTAGCCTTTGAATATGCCTTGTGTAGCAGAACTTTGGGTTTTTATCTTTTATATCCACTGTTGTGGGAACTATGAGGGTTTCATTCATTGCTGCGCATACATAGCACAGTGCAGCTCTGGGTGCAGAAAGATGGAACAATACAACGGCGATATAGGACGGGAGGGGACAATTTATGGAGAACTCCAAAGGGCAAAGGCCACGTTGAAAGTCCACATAGTGCGTCCGCCCTTTAGCACCCATAATAATGATCGCTGTGTTGGGAGAAACGCGCAGAGCATTTCAATTCAGGAAAATGCGACACGCATACCTTCCATTAAAACAGCGACAGCCCAAAAGACCCGCAGGCGCTACAATGCTAACGTTATCGGGGGCTTTGACTTCTCCCAGCCATTGCATAGAAGCTGCTCCGTGTGACTGGCTGCCACGGCACCTCTCTCTCCTCTTCCCCCGGTGTGTGTGAGCTGCACTTCTAGACGCCTTCTCTGTGGTATTTGTCAGGTGTGGGAGTGGGGACACGACAGCATCCATCTATCTAAACTTGGGGAGTCTGCGTTGCAATGGACGAAACGGATGTCATGGACCTAACGCATCAGAAAACGAGAAAGCGACCGCGTCCAATCAGTTCCGTGGATGAGTCCACGGTACACGCGTCCCTGAAACGCGTCCCGCTCCGAGCGGCGGAGTGCAGGGACCCCTCGCTCAGGGACCCCTCGCTCGTGTTCACAGTGAGAGGAGAGCCTTTACCTGCAGCATCTCTGAAGCAAAATGATCATTCCGTGACTTCCTCTCCGACCACAGTTATGCCAGCGCAGGTAAACGCGTAAAGTCCGATATGTAGCGCTATGATCTGGACACGTTGTAGTGAAGGATCGTGATTCGTGACCGACCGGTCACTTTTACTAGTCTGTCAGGGTGGAATCCAGAACACATTGTTTTAGCCTGTTTGTTTTATTTGATGCAATGCTGACTGATTTTCGTAGATTGTTGTCTGTATTCAGTTGCATATTGTGGCATGCACTGGGCTAATCCAATTTGCTATGGCTGCCACGCATAGTCCATGTTTGCAGTAGTTTGACAACAAAGTGTAAATTAAATTGGCTATTAGGCCAATTTAATCCTACAAAGATTGATTTAACCAGAAAGATGACGTTTTAAATATTTGTATTCTCAAAATGACGGGTCTCAAACTTTTTTCCTTTTTTTCCTTTGGGGGTGGGGGCTGTATTTGTAGACTACTAAAGATTGTAAGGGAGATTGTAAGAGTCTTTCTCCTAATTGTGTTTTTAGGTTAATGGGTGACAATTATCTAAATCGAATCCTATTACATTATTCATATCTAGACTGATTATTGCTCATTGGCTGTGAGATTGATGCTCCAAATTAAATTGGTTTTGTTAGATTATTGCCCACAGATATGGATGGTTGTGGCAGGATTCAGGTCAAGGTCAGGCTGCTCTAACTTGGAGAGTTCCTCTGTTGCAGACAGTCCTGATCATAAAGTCTGTGGAGAGGATATCATTACAGATTTTACGATACATTCTCATGATGAACCATGTTGCTGGTATATTATAATGTACAGGAAAATGTTGTATCCACTCTGCTCAAGTCAGAAGTCATTAACCTTCATCTGTATTTTGAATTAAAAGGAAAAAAGAAAACATTAACATGAAATATTTAAATATGTACAAACTGTCTTGTTACCTGTTTAATAACATTGTGTCCCGTGGGCTTGCATTATAGGATCATCGCTCCAGCATGTCCAGGCCCATGATCACCCGGTCACCAGCCTCTCCCATGAGTAACCAGGGCATCCCAACACCTGCACAGCTGACCAAGTCCAACGCCCCCGTGCACATTGATGTGGGCGGACATATGTACACCAGCAGTCTGGCCACTTTAACAAAGTACCCAGAATCAAGGTGAGTCTGTTCCTGATCTAGATCATAGACTGCACAGTAAAAGCCTTAGTGTTAATTTAACTCTTGAGTGTACAAATGGTCTAAATCGGGTATCGTAGTAAGTGTTTGGGCCAATTATGTCCTGTGTAGGCCATAGCTTGTGTAAGGAAAAGGGAATTTTTCAGTTTGATAGTGAGTTGATTCTGCTCAAGCCAGTGGTTTTATGTCTGCACTAATGGAGCTGCCTCACCGCTTAATGTCATCTGCTGACAGCTCAGGCAAATGTCAAATCTCATCCAGTCACAGTGTATTCTCATGGGCAGCGATTTGATGTTTGACCAAAGCATTTATCCCCAATACACTCTTAAAGAATTGAACAATATCAGTTGCTTTTCAATTTATCTGATGGCAAGTAGATATAAATTGGCTCCTCGTGACTCGCAGCCCACATTTTATTTTGACTGGTAAACATTTGCACAGGCCTCAAGATCCAGAATGCAGCAACGCAGACAAAAGCAGCTCA
This sequence comes from Gymnoscopelus microlampas, assembly GCF_963454915.1. NCBI lineage: Eukaryota > Metazoa > Chordata > Actinopteri > Myctophiformes > Myctophidae > Gymnoscopelus > Gymnoscopelus microlampas. The sequence goes on along the minus strand of NC_139942.1, from coordinate 32,433,768 downwards.
GTTATTCTGACAGATGTCACAGCAGCAGTAAAGGGCCAAAGGGCACGGGGCCATCTGGAGGCTGGGAGGCTGTACTGTCACCCAAGGCTCAGCCCTGAGGGTGGCTCTCTGCCTCAGGCACCTCTCTACCAGCTGGCCCTGACCTCTCCATCTAGACTGTTTGTCTTATCACCCAATTTTCTTCTTTCTTTTATTTTCTTTTATTTCTTTGTCTTTTCTCGGTCTGGCTGTTCGTATAATTGGCCTATTTGTCTGCCTGCCCACACATTGTGTGCTCTCTCTTGTGCAAAAGTGTGAAACAACACTGAACACTCTGGAGCTCACTGAATTTGAGTCGCACTACTCTCTGCACATGCTCCCAGGTCAATGTGTCTTTATTGAGTCATGCATGTACGTGCGCACGCACACACACAGACAGACCTGGTGTCATTTCAAAGAGACTGAAATCTCTGCGGTGGCAATGATTAGATAACAGTATTAAAATGCAGTATAGATGCAAAGTGCCATTTCGCGAGTTCAAGCCAACACAGAGTGTTAGAAATGAAAAGCTGCAAGGGGTCTAGACTTTTGAAAATTCACCTAATTGTTTTATCACGCTTGGAGTTGGAACAGAACGGCAAGTTTGGTGATGTTTGGACAAACTGTCATTGGTTTATGGCCAAATTTGCCAATAGGCGTGCCATCAGTTTGGATGTATTGTCTCATGCCATGCCAATTTTGTAGTGGCCCCTAGTCAAGAATGAAACTTTCATGGTATCTTTCAGGTATATTTCTAGACATGCAGTACACGTTTTGTTATGATTGTTTACTTTTTGTTGACAGTTGTAGACTGGTCTATTTATGTGCTTTGTAAGTTCATTGCTCAATATCTTCGAAACTAAATCAAATATCAGCAAGTTGTATGTTGGTTATATTTCCCTTGTACCTCCTTCCTTGCTAACCTCCCACCCAACTCCATCCCACCCCCACCTCTGTCTGCTGGCAGAATCGGCCGTCTATTTGATGGCACAGAGCCCATAGTCCTGGACAGCCTGAAGCAGCACTACTTCATTGACAGAGATGGACACATGTTCCGCTACATCCTCAACTTCCTCAGGACGTCCAAACTCCTCATCCCAGATGACTTCAAAGTGAGTGACTGACCATCCCACACACTGCCAAGTCCCCATCAGCCAGTCAGCATTCCCACAACTTGGGTTTATAAAATGATTTTCTAGCTATGGAATGCCCTGAGTCCATGGTCCTCCTTGAACCGATACAAACGATTCCCATGCTGGTGATGAAATAATATACCGTAGGGCTGTTCCAAAACCAGCCACCAAGAAATTCAGCTCCAACTGACTTGTTGCCCTTTGGCTATTAGTGGCCAAAGATCAGGAAACGGCAAATATAGATTTGGTAAAAATAAATGTACATGACCACTTTGTTAGATTTCTTCGGTTTTAAGCAGCAAATATTCATAAAAGAGGGGGTGATCCTCACTGTATGTGACACGTTTACATTCCAGTCTTCATAGTCTTTCATAGTGTGTCCTTTAGTCCTTAATTACTAAACTCACCCTGAGAGAAAATAAATAATCACCTTATCTGATGGACTGTCCGCAGTTTGACTCAATCAGTGGAAAGTATGTCAGCTAAAATAAGCAAAGACAATGCAGGCTCAAGTTCAGGCTGAGGACAACATTCACTTTGGATGGATTTTGAGAGGAGCTTGAGAAAATTGGTATGTGCTGTAGTAGGATTTTAGGCCCTGCAGCCTAGTGGGTAAAAGATCTGCTCTCATGCCCCACGCAGCCCTGTGTTTGATGTCGCACTAGATCTCTTCTACTCGGCATCTTTGTAATTTTGCTGAATGGTATCTCTGTTGGGGTTTTTGCTTGTTCGTGTAGAACCATGGTTTTCAAACTTTTTCGCTGTGAACCATTTTCTTTTTTTTTAAACTTTTTTTTCATCACAACCTCAAACTTGTATTGCAGGCTTTTCTCCAGGCTGGTTGAATGTACAGTGCTTTGAGGCTACTAAAGCCTACTAATGTGTTACCTAATTATGTTCAGACTTGGAAAGATTTTGACAACTATAACAAAATCTAACATTCACCCTGGAATGCCAATTACAAATATTAATTGTAATATTGTTGTTACGAGATATCACATTGCACATGTTCTTTATGTTAAGTTTCTCTCCTCATTCCAAAATCCGTCATATGCTCTCTGCAGGACTACAGCCTGCTGTATGAGGAGGCTCGGTACTTTCAGTTGCAGCCCATGCTGGCTGAGCTGGAGCGCTGGCGCCAAGACAAAGAACTGGCCCGGGTGTCGCGCCCCTGTGAGTGCCTGGTGGTGCGCGTGGCGCCCGAACTGGGCGAGAGGATCACGCTAAGCGGCGACAAGGCCCTCATCGAAGACGTCTTCCCCGAGATTGGGGACGTCATGTGCAACTCTGTCAACGCCGGCTGGAACCACGACTCGACACACGTCATCCGCTTCCCGCTCAATGGATACTGCCACCTCAACTCTGTCCAGGTAATGGGAATGGAGGGTTGCTCTGGATGTGAATTAAACGGAAATCCACATGAGCCATGGTCTTTACTCTTTTTGGTTTTCTCTGTTGGAAAAATTACGGACGATAAGCATATAATTCCTTTTCCATTTATTTTCTGTTTTGCTATTGTGACTCAAAAGTTTTCTGCCATGTGAGGTTTAAAAACCTAATCCAATCATATTAAAAGAAAAAGGTTTTTTGATTCATTGATTGAATACTTTTGCAACAGTTTGCAAATAGTACAGTGATACGATTATGCAATGGTGCTTAAAGGATAACTCAAGAAGCCCTAAGTGCTTGTTTCCATTGTGGTCCTGTAATTGTGTCTACTGTAGTTTGTTAAAGCATGGAGCACAAGTTCACTCTTTCTTATCCTCTCGGGAGCTTGCAGGTGACTAGCCTCCCCCCATCCACCCCTGCTATCTCCCCTTACTACACCCAACAAACTATATTTTTTGGTGGTTGGAAAGCAAACACCAGCTGATATACACACAAATGACACCATCGATCCACTTATTGATGCTGTAGTTCGGGGTACCTTGTATTTTTCAACTTGACAATGGCTTGATAACACCCTTCTGTTGTACTTCCTTCCTATGGCTTCTTCATCAAATAAGTTTAATCTATAAAGGTTCTCCCACAGCGACAAAATAAACGCGCAGTTTTCATGTTAAGTTTGTGATCATATTTCAGTGATCATCAATTCATAACCTGATGACTCGTTTGTGGTGGAAAATCCTCAGATACACGTCAATAAGTGAAACTAGAGAGGCATTATTGAAAATATTTCACAATGCCTTGGACTGTGTCTTGATTTGAGGAAGTGGAGTCCCTACCTCCTTCCCAGAAACACACAAACAAACCCCTCTGTGAAGTGAGTGAGTCGCAGAGGGGAAAGAGAGAGAGAGAGCGAGAGAGTGAGCACGCTCCCTGGCAGGTTGTCCCCAGGCAGGGCCCATAATCCTGTTTGGTTATTAAAGCACGCCGGCGGTGGATGCTGTATCTGCGGCTAATGGAGGCAGGGTGGGGGGGGGGGGGGGGCAGAGAGAGACTGCCAGCAGAGGGGACCTTTGTAGTTTTGGCGGGGGGCTTGGGCCCGGGGCTGGGGGAGAAATGGGGAGAGGGGCGTTGCTGTGCAGCCCACACTGAGCCAAGTGGCAGAGAGAAAGCCTCGCTGCTCCCTGGGGCCTCTTTGATGGAATGTGATCCTACAGCCCCGCCGGCCACGTCTGTAGATGTCTGCAAGGCTGTGAGCTCCGAAACAGTTACATGTGTGCATATACATATGCACACGCGGATACACACATGCTCAAATGTACAGTACACACACACACACACCGCAAAACAATTCAAATGAGGCAAAATGGGGGGCTCTTGTGAGGGGGGGTTGTATAGCCGCTTCCCAACAAATTGTTCTCCCTCTTTCATCCGCAATCCATACGTAAATCTCCGTCGTTGCGTTACCTTATTCTCATTGTCTCCTGCGATCTCCAATGCTTGACAGCAGTAGCTGTACCTCAGCGATTTACAGGCTACAAACATCTTGGATGCATTCCAAGTTGGATACAATCTATGCAAGTCTGCAGAATTGCATTTTTTCCCCAAAAAAATGTTATTGACCACAATCCTTCTTGCAACAAATACACAACATTCTTGGCAACATACTGAAACGCCACAATGCATGTTTAATGCATACGCCTCGTCGAGTAGCTCACTCATAGCCAAAGGGCAAGGCTCTGCAGGGCAAGGCAGGGCCTGCCAGGTTGACATTGTCTAGCACACAATTTGAGCTATGCAGCTAGTTCTGCTGACTTTGTTGTGGAAACTGCTATTGCTTTGTAAAGTTTGCTCCTCCATAATGAGCGGCGTCATCAGCATCTTTCTTCCCTCTGCTATCACCAGGTTCTGGAGCGTTTGCAGCAACGCGGCTTTGAGATCGCCGGCTCCTGTGGGGGAGGTGTGGACTCATCCCAATTCAGCGAGTACGTCCTGAGGAGGGAACTAGTGAGGAGGACGAATCAGCGAGGGCCGAACTCAAACAGGATAAAACAGGAGCAGCTGGACTAGAAACCTCCTGACCAGAGGATGCTAGACTTTTCAGTGGCAGCCAAGCGCTCAACGCAGCAGAGCGCGGTGGACTCCGATTTGGTTTGTTACTTTGTTGATGTTTTTTTTTTCCTCCCTACCCTGAGAACCATCTAGACTCCAGAGAAAAAAGAGGTGCAACAGGAGCATTTTTTTCTTTTTTTTGCCATAAGAAGATACAAGACATTTGATAAGTCTGAGATCTCAAAGACATTAGTGATTGTCTAGCCCCCATCAACAGATTTTTAAAAGGATTTATATATGCTGGATCCCCAAATAAAGTTTGTTTTAAAACTTGGAACCTACATTAGGTTGAATATGATTTTTATATTTTCCCCATATAAATTAAAAGGGTGCGATTGCTCATGTAGAAATTTGCATAGCCAAACATCAGTCATTTAATTTGATTTGGTTTGGTTTGACTACAGTAGGTCTACTTTTCCTTTACTATAAAAAAAAAAAAGTTCAATGTAATCTGTTGCTTACAGTATGGGAGTTCTGGGTGGTCATAAACAACACATTCCAGCTGAACAGAACGTGATTTTTACTTTGCTATTTTGTTGTTAAAGAGGATATTGAGTATGATGATACCAATGAAGTGGTCCTACTTTAATGGTTATCTGATTAAAGTTTTATTGGATTATGATATTAAATATAGTTCACATTACTAGCATCAAAAAGTATGTCATAAACCATTCTATTCCTCAGTAAAAGAAAATAATTTAGTAAATTATGATTATAATGTCACACCAACATTGTTGAGGAGGGCGAACAACGAACCTCCCATAAACTACCTTGGGGAATGTTTGATTGGATCATAACATAAGTAATGACTTGTAAATGCTATTCGTCTCCGTATACCGTATGTGTTTGTGTTTTTTTTATATTACGTCTTTTTAAGGCAAACTGGTTGCCTGAGACATGACTGAACAGCTTAAAGCTTATACAACCCAATCAAAGATCACTTTTACTCTTAAGCACATGTTGATATGAAGTTGAATATAAAGTATCTTTAACATGACTGACCAACCTACGCTCCCTAGATTTGAGAAGAGGAATGTAGTACAAAAAAGTAAAATAAATCTTCAATGAAAGTTGTTATGATGGTTTCCTGTGTCTCTCCATAGTATCACACATTGTCTGTATATTTCAGCACTGCCTGAAATCGCACTTGAAGCAAAGTTTCAATTTGAGTACAAACGTGATTAAAACACTTGCCATTAGTGATAAATTGACTGTAAAACTGGACATGCATACACTTAAATGTTTAAGTTAATGATGATTTTGCTGTACAGCAATAGGATCCATACTTTAGAATGGTTATTAAATAGGTTATTAAATGGTTATATTAAATAGTAATATCGGTATATCCATCCTAAACTGAGGGGTCTCACTCAAAATAATTTATATTGAACAGATGGGAATGATATATAATAGTATCATATACAGGGCTTTTGCTCACTATACAGCCAAAGAGGTAAAGCTATCCCTACCAAGGCAGTAGTGTACCTTGGAGGATTTATGTTTAAGCATTGGTGGCTGGATGGGGCATTCTTTACTTAGTTATATTGAATAAAGCAGACTTCTCCATGCAAGTCCTGTCAGTTGTGCTTTCACATATCCCCTGCAGGGCCAAAATCCAAAGTGAAATCCCACACGGAGTGCTGTTGTCTTGTCTTCATCCCTTTTGGCAGAATCTCCACTTTCTTTGGCTATCTATGGCTTATGCTATATGCCTCCCTTTCAACCCTCTTTGCCCTAGATTCCCTGACTGTTATTCTCACAGGCCAGAGGTCTTAGCTATGTGCTATGCAGAATTGCTCCAAAATCCTTCTGGCAAATTTCCAGAATATAGCAAGTAAGCATAATAATTAAAGAGTAGGTATCAAACTGGAGGTCAGTCAACCATTTTCGAAAGGCGTGTTCAGTTTAGTTGAGAGTTTAGTTTAGAGCTCAGGTTTTCACAATTGTATACTCCTCTCTATTGCATGAGAAGTCAATCTCTAAAATGAGTAATTATGGAAATTCCAAATATATAATGGTGTCTAGCCATATAGGCCTACTCAATGTTCAAAATGAAAGCAATTGGATGACACAGAAATCATGTGCTTAAAGTATTATTTTTTGTTTATCTTTTTCCATTTAACAGTTTCTCCCAATTCAGTCATGCCATTTCCTAATCCCCCGCATGTTAGGGTTTCACTGCTGAACCCTACTGGTTGGTCTTGGGGAAGGTGGAGACGCTCACAGGAGTTTTGTTCAACTATGTTCCACGTCCACAAAAAATATTGAAAAAAGAAACAGCCATGTATAAAATTGCAGAATGTAGAGAAGACACTGGAGCAGCTCAGACAATTGAAGCCTCTTTAATTAAGTACTATAGAGTTTGTCGCACCTATCACTGCCAATCCAACAGATATGTCTGAGTCATAGTGTCGGGGGCTTTGTCAGAGTCCCTGTCTGACTGTGTCCCTTTTGTGCCCATATATGGAGATCCCTGATGTCATCAGTATATGCCCATATATTGGCATGCCCATATATGGCCATATCGGTCGGATCAGCGGTTCTGGACAACCCCTTAAACAAACTACTCGACGAGGGGAACCACACTCTCTTGAGTCCTTGCTGATGCGCGCGCCGAGTTTGAAGTTGGTCGGTCCCATAAATGCACATGACCATATATGGGCATAGCGGTCGGATCTGTGGCTCTGGACAACCGGATCTCCATAATATGCCTACCGGTATATATGGGCGATTGGATGTATTGGGTTTGTTTATGGTTATATCTATATATGGAGATCTCTGCATCTGTCTGTCTACCTGCGTTGGCATATCCATATATGGACATATCGGTCGAATCAGTGGTTCTGGACAACTGCTTATCCGAACTGCTCGACGGTGGGCACCGCACTCCCTTGAGTCCTTGTTGATGCATGTGCCGAGTTTGAAGTCGGTCGGTCCCATACTGTATGCATGCACATGACCATGTATGGGCATAATGGTCAACCTGATCTCCATATTTGCCTATATATGGCCTTGCCTATCACTCAGGGAGTCTGATAGACCTACCAGAGATGCCTAGTACCGATGCCTCTGCCTCAGACCTCAGGATTCAGAAACTCCTGTGCCCCTCCTCCTCAAGCCCGTTTTTAGATCCGTAAGCCCCTCCCAATTTCCGTTTGGCACGTTCCATTAAGGGGTCATCTGAAGCTCACACCCCAAATCTGGGCCCATTTGGTCTATCGCTCCCAGAGTTATGCTCCGGACAGGAATTTGCAGACAGAGATCCGGTGGCTTATAGCATGATGATGATGATGATGATGATGATGATGTCTGAGTCAGAGTGACGTGGCCATGGTCCGTCTGCATACTCCCCCTTTAGCCAATTATACAGGTAGATCAAATTGCATGTGAATGAACGGGTGCAGATTCAGAGGTACTCTTTTTGTGCACCTCGGTGCGATTTCTTAAGTTCCGTACCTGTGGGGCATCTTGGGTATAATGAGACCACATGTCCAAACCTTATCTCTGCACATCCTGGACTCAGACCAAGTTGAAAAGGAATTAGAGATAGCCTGCTCTCAGGACAGAGCCTCTCGGTGAAAAGATGAATGGTATTAAGAATCTGACTTCCAGTCCTGTAGAGGACAGGGGGGGGGGGGGTTTGAGGAGAATGGAGCTAATTTGAGATCGTCCTCTCTCAGTAGTACTGTCTGTGATCATCTCCCTCTTATTATTTCCAGTCATCAAAAGGCAGAGTTGGGCCTGGAGATACTGACCGTGGCCATCTTTCCCTCACTCCCCGGGCTCTGCTTACTCACCACTAGTGAAGGTCAGTGGCTGCACTTGTTCACCTCATCTCCAAATCATCAGTGCTTATAGTTCTACAGCATCGTGCAAGCAGCAAATAGTGTCCCTAATGAATGCCCTGACTGAACACAGTGATTAGACTATGTACTGGATTTAGTCCTGTATTTTTATCTGTTCTTGTCTTACATCAATCTCTTTGCTGGTTTTCCCTCTAACTGTGCTGAACTGTTGGCACTGTACTCTGCTCCAGGTGCATTCTACCTTTATTGGAAAAGCCTGTCAGCCATTTTATGCCAGCACTGCAATTATAAATGTAACCCTTGGCAAAAAAAAAGCAAAACACAACTCCCGCATTTAACTCCCACATATCCACCCTCCTCTCTCTCTCTCTCTCTCTCTCTCTCTCTCTCTCTCTCTCTCTCTCTCTCTCTCTCTCAGCCTCAGGGGCTGATTTTACATTTTCAAAAAGATCTCATACTGATGCTGGACATTGAAGTCTCATAAATACCTTTATTACAATATAATGTCCACATATTTGCAGACATCATTTTTTCGGAGGGATCACTTCATTTGCTTGACGAATGCTTCCATAGTGTTTTTCAGCTTTAAAATTGTTCCGGTTGGGTGCGTATCTACTTGGGAATGATGTAAGTTGGGAACGATGCAAATTGGGAATTCATGCCCCACCCGGTTATGCAATACCCTTTGGGCCCATTGTCAGAGTGCCCGTTGTACCTGTCTGTCTTTTTGTGCTCATATATGGAGATCTTTGATCTGTCTGTCTGCCTGTGTCCCTTTGATGCCCATATATGGAGACCCCTGATCATCAGTATATATCATACCCATATATGGACATACCGGTTCGATTGGCGGCTCTGGACAACTGTATCTCCAGGTATGCCTTTATATGGGCAGATCGGTGGCATCGGCAGTGGGATTCTGGACAGCCGCCCGTATCCGAACAACTCGACGCTGGGCACGCACTCCCTCGATTCCTTGCCGATGCGTGCGACGAGTTTGAAGTCGGTCAGTCCCATATATGCGCATGACCATATATGGGCATAGCAGTCAGATCTGCAGTTCTGGACAACAGGATCTCCATATATGCCTATATATGCGTATATCAGTCAGATTGGCGGTTCTAACCGCCTATCCGTCGGACTCAACGCCGGGATTGTAAACTGATATATAATCAATAATTTTGCAACTGGTGGAGTCACCCACTGCTGACCATTAGATAGAATTAAGATTTAAGACTCTTACGCATTGGCTTTATTTTTCAGGACAGAAGTTTACAGCTTGACGTGTGCCAAGTCCCTGTTGCTGAACCTACCTCTGATAAGATCAAAGATCAAAAAGGCTCTATACTTGCCATTTTCATGAATTGCCATTTTCTATTCCCACAGATGACTTGATCAAAGACATGTGCTGATCTGTCACTGGATGTGCCGTCATCTCAGTACCCTTGATCTTTGTTTTCTTTTGCTGCTGTTCTAACCATTATTCTATCAGTGCCTTATACTTGCTCTCTCTTTTCCCCTCTTAAAATACTTCTTTAGTCGCCAATGGAGCACAGCTAGAGAGCAGAGAAATGGAACAGGTTGTATTTCTAAAGATTATTGATCATATTTGATACAATTTGGGTACACACAAGTCTGTCCATTCAGTCACATCTCTCCACCACCCAGCACTGTATGTCTTGATAAGTTTTATTTTTGTTTGTTTCTGCATTGTACAATAACCCTACATTATGTCACTATCTTGTCATTATCATCATCATGTCATTATTCTCATTCTAGCGCCTGCCACCAAAATGTGGAATACCTTGACACCATCCATTAAAGGATGTGTAACACTGGTTTCTTTCAAAAGTGGCCTGAAAAAACATCTAGCAGGAGACCAAAAGGGGAGGTAAATGTTTTTCCCATCTCTTTTGTACATAATTATAGTGTTTGTATTTGTTGATGACCTGTATTGTGTTAATTTTGTATGTTACTAGCGGCCCGAACGTCTAGCGTGACGCGCCGTCCACTTGGCAGTGCCACATTACCGGCACCTCACAGTGTGAGAGAGAGTTTTGTGCTCCCCTAAATCCACGCCAGGCTATGAAAATACCAACTTGACAAACAGGTGACGTGCATGACCTCTGCAATGACCAAAACCCACTTTGTGATTACTCACACCTGGCATGGCAGACCTGTGAGCAGTGTGCAGTGGTGTAGAATGTTAAAAGATAGACCAACCATATTTGCTAATGTGAAACTTTTTGTAATGACAGTGATAGATCATTGGAACATCGATGGAACCAAATCCGGCCGGTGGGCGGACCTCTGACGTCACGCTCATGTCACACGACTCAGCCCCTCTGCCGTCACGCTCATGTCACACGACTCAGCCATAACCATATAAAGAGTGGAACTTACACACACGGGGACAGGAACGTACACACACGGGGACATTCGACACTGGATTCAAATTGTAAGGTAGATTATGAGCATTTATGGCTCTTTCTATGGTTATAGATTATTACTATTTATCACTATGGAAGCCGTCGAACTGGTGCGATCTGACGGCATCCTAGAATTTATAGGTAGGATGTGATGTCATGCTGTCGTGAGATTACGTCACACTGGCGTTGTGTCCATATTCGGGACGACCGTCTCATCGTGATGTCATGCTGTCGTGAGATTACGTCACACTGGCGTTGTGTCCATATTCGGTGCAACGTACATACAACGTACATACTGACAAACATACTGACAACCGACATGGCGCAGGATTCAAATTGTAAGGTAGATGTTGATTAATTGAATACATAGGACCACAATGGAAAAGTTTACATTTCTATCAATCGATCAATTACATCCACTCACATCCACCACTGATAAACTGGCTGGCACACTCCACAATATCCTCTTTCGTTAATTCTTGGATTATTTGCTAATCACATTCCTTAAGTTCCTATTCAGTTGATGCGTCTCCCTTATTGTTACTGCCTCTGAGCCTGGTTGTAATGACAAAGCTTGTGTGGATGCATTTGAGAACATCCTTTCTTTGTACCGAGATTTATTTACTGCATCAGCCTTCAGGAGGGCCAGATACAAGGCTGGGGTTCATTACCAAAATTACATTTTCGAAGCCAACCTCAGATCCAGCATGTTGTTCAGCCCCTAATGTGTGACAGTGCTCCAAGTGGTGGATTTTGGGTGGTGCCGCTCAACTCGCTGAGCTTTCCATTGTTTATTTATCAGTCTGGCCTTGAGTTATGGCGTGCTCGCGGTGAGGAATTTTAGACCGGACTATGGTTGCTGCGGGCCCCTTGGCATACACTGTATACTGAGAGGGAATCATTTATATTCTACTCCAGAGGTAACAGGAGAACATGAGATTGGGAAACAGCTCAAACTACACTCTACTTCTGAGGCTTAAGGCAGAAAAGCCAAACAGTGTTAAGGCTGCAACAGAGCATATCTGAGCAAATTCTGTTTTCATTTATATATAGTTATTTTTTTCTCCCCCCAAAGTCTCCTCATATGTATGCTATGTTCACTTGTTTCCATGGTCAGACTGACTACACTCACTGAAGCTGCATGGCTCAATGAAGATGTGATGGAATGCTCACTTTGGTGACATTTTCCCTACTATGAAATCTGACCACTGAGCCTCCCTATGGATGCTATAGGTGCAGCGCTCAAACCTGTATTGAGAAAGGCCTGGAGGGCATTTTAAGCCATTGAGATAATTGCAAATGTATCCTCTGGCAAAAAACATCAGCAAACTTACCCCCTCCCTTGCTCGTTCTCTCTTGAGCTCTCTCTCTCTCTCTCTCTCTCTCTTCCTCTCTCTCTTTCCCTCTCTCTCTTTCAGTTAAGAATTAATAAGGGCTACCTAGCCTTGATTAAAAGGCCTCTACTGTACTGTATTGCTCACCAGTAGCACCCCTCCCTGCTCCAGCCCTTTTCACGTGGGCAGACCTGCGTGTTACGAGTGCTCTAATGATTCTGGAGCTTGCCATTCGAGGGCCACCCATCCATCATAGCGGTAAGGCCCAGGGCTTTATTATAATACAGAGGACAGACATGCTCCGAGGCTATGTGGGACACAATAGAGGTCTTTCAACAGACCTATAAATACATGATCTGTCAGAGACGCTGTCCTGGGGGCGCTCTCAGTGAGGCTCTCGCCCTCCGGTCGGCCATCACTTATGCTAAGATATGCACTAGCCCCCGGGCTAAGGCTAAGGCTCAGTTCATTTCAGCCCCTCATCAACCACCACATTCTAACCTCCAGCCATGAGAATAAATAAGAACAAGATGAAAAAAGAAAAAAAAAGTGATTCATTATGATAGAGAACAAAACCTTAACAAAACAAACAAATAGAGCTGGGTCTGCAAACAAACAGCGACGGCGAGCTATTGGCTCGTTGGCAGCGGAATCCTCAACAGCTGCTATTCAAAAATAATGAAGATATCTTCTGCTACTTTATCTGCGGCACATCACATTTAGCCATTGACAGAAGGACAGGGGTTGAGGGTTCATTCCTCAAATGACATAAATGGGTTGCGTACATGCACCGCCCTTTGTTCGTCACTGATCTGCAAGGACAAATATGTTCAAAGATTCAGACAAATCGAGGTTGAAGCGATGTATAGCCAGTAGATCCATAGCACTGCACCTGCATGCGTGTACTAAATATTAGCCTTGAGCACCACAGCATGGGGGCATGCTTTTAATCACAGGAAGAAGTGGAATTTCACTTAATTCCAAGTATATATACATTTTCATGTTGTATTCATTGGATGTGTTCTGGATGATGCAGGCATGCATCTCCTCTGTTCCCCTTCCTGCTGCTGCTGCTCTCCTCACCTTATCTCAGGTGAGAATCTCCTCTCACAGTTGCCTCCAAGCCAAGATCAGCGATCAGGGAGCTGGGTGTGTTCTGCTGGAGATTAGTGTGGTAGGGGGGGGGGGGTGGAGGGGGGGGGGCTGTCGCATGTCGGAATAATAAACAGGTGAACATTTTAACCCTGCATAATTCCCTATCTCTGCGCCACCTTAATGTATTAAAATTATATTCCTCCTCAGGGCAGAGGGAGAAAAAAACCCACAGCAGATTATGTCCAGCATGCGGTGAGTGTGAACTCGATGACGGAAACTCCCAACAGTCACACAACAGCGATCACCTGGACAGACGGCAGGTATTTACCATGGCACGCATACACCCCCCCCCCACCAGGTACTGAGCAACGACTGAAGGGATTTGATTTCTGTGTTGTTCTCGTTGTTGTTTAGTTTGAATCGCTAGGCGTCACTAATAGGATTTGCCCGGTCACATGCTGTCCGCGTGTTTACATAAATGTACGGATTGATGCAGAGCTGCAACAGTTCCCCGTACCTGTGCTGTACCGGACCTGTTCACCGACCAAACACGGACGGCACAGTGTTAGTTGAAGTCAGAGAGTGTAAATATTGTAAAAGAATGTTCTCTCTCCCAGAGTTCAACAGCTAACACTGCGGATTTTTTTTCTCCCCGCCACCCTTCATCAAGGGTTGCAGTGGCTCCTGGACAAATGGAGCCAGGTAGGGGGTAGTGTTCACAATGCCTGGCATGGTCTGGTCCGGGTTTAGTCCCCCCCCCCACCACTTCCCTGACATACCCTGAACGAGTCACACACACACACACACACACACACACACACACACACACACACACACATCTAACTCTTCTCCTTCCCCCCAGATCTCTCTTGTTCGTTGCCACAGCTGCTGCCTGCTGGCTGCGCCCGGAGCCTTCAGGAGGCTTCCCAGCTCTCTCTCTCTCTCTCTCTCCGTTTCCCTGCAGCCGAGAAGGAGAAGCATGCAGGGGGAAAGGAGGGAAATAAAAAACTTCAGGCACATCACGCAAGGCCATCTGGGTAATCTTGTTCAAAAGGCTCGAGGTGATAGCTGCAATTTACACAGGCGCAAAAATGGAAGAAAAAAAAGAGAAAAAAAGAAAATCAGACCTCATTTCCATACCTAGCAGCCTCAAGGAGACGAAATTGAATAAACTAAGAATTAGAAAAGAATTACACTAAAACCAATATGGAATATTCAACATTAGTTCATTTTGTCCTTGTAAATCCTCACAGCAACCCCTCCACCCCCACCCCCACCCCTACCCCACACACAAGCGTGTACGCATGCACGTACGCACGCGCACACACACACACACACACACACACACACACACACACACACACACACACACACACACACACACACACACACACACACACAGGTATGCATGCATGCACGCACGCACGTACGCACCCACACACACACACACACACACACACACACACACACACACACACACACACACACACACACACACACACACACACACACACACACACACACACACACACACACACACACACACACACACACACACACACACCCATACCCACACCAACAC
>NC_139942.1:32338873-32413873 GCF_963454915.1 Gymnoscopelus microlampas | reverse complement strand
TTGGGACGCACGTGTGACGTCTGTGACCGGTCTAGCAAGCTCGCCAACAGGAAGGGAGGGGCCGTGAAAGGCCTGGAAGCGAAGGTCAGGGGTTACTGATGTCACGCAAACGACCTCGGGGACCGGTGGAGAGTGACGGGGAGCCGGATAGGCAGAGCAGCGGTGTAGCTGTGAGCCCACGGGTGAGAAGGAGGTCAGTGGCCACAGGAAGCTGTGGAAAAGCGCCCGGAGCCACTGCCCTTAATGAGAGCACAAACCCTGGGGTATATTTCCCAGCAGCCCTAACCGCCACATGAAAACCTCTATCCAATCCATATAGACTGCTGCAGGCATGTGAGAGCAGCCATTTTCATGGTCCATTCCCTAAGCCAGGAGCCATCTT
Organism: Gymnoscopelus microlampas; assembly: GCF_963454915.1. Classification (NCBI taxonomy): domain Eukaryota; kingdom Metazoa; phylum Chordata; class Actinopteri; order Myctophiformes; family Myctophidae; genus Gymnoscopelus; species Gymnoscopelus microlampas. Next base: position 32,413,491 of record NC_139942.1, on the reverse strand, counting down.
AGGAGGTAAACAAACCCACGTAGGCTACAAAGATTTCGTCGCTGTGGGGCAGAAACCTTGTATCTCCATATTTCTTGTTTTTCATAAATCAAAGCCCCATTTTATACTTTTTTGTATGACGGTGACACTCAAAAGTATATCAAAGATAGCCAATCTATCGCGATGCAATGCATTTTGAGCTTGTAGATCTTTGTGTGGTTTGTGTGAAAGATTTTAACCAATAATTATATGCCCAAAATAGAGACACTGCACGTTTGAAGTGGCTAAGTCCGTCTGTGGGTTTTATAAATATTTAAACAATGAAAAGTATTAACTAAATCATTACATTGGATCCATTGGAACACAGGTTCTTTCTGTTTCCTGCAGAAGATAACGCTTTTGGACATACAGTACAAGGTTTCTGCCCCGACTGTGACGATTTGCACCTTGGAATGCCGCCCTGTGTTTCCTCACATTTTATTTTATGAAGACAAGGGTCTTCTGTTTTTGCTTAAGTTGACAGATCATGAAATCCCTGCATACAGTAACTAGTCCCAGTGGAAGCCTCACCAATGCAATCTTAATTGTTTTATTAATAAAGGCTGTGTGCGCTGTCGAAAAACATAAGCTTAATACATAAATAAATAAATAAAAGGAGGAGGGTGCACAGGGTGAGTGGGAGAAACACATTTGAAAATAAACTTTCAGTTACTCATTAGGTTAAGAAAATTATAAGAATAATAACCCTGAGCGCCGCCTGGGGGAGGAAATCTCATTAACAGGTTTTTCGATTCCTTCTTTCAATACATTTGTTAGAAGTGCCAGGGAGCGTTCAATTATCACCCGCCCTCTCACCTCCGAGACATAGGGTGACAAGAAGCCCCGGAGGGCCCTGCAGGGCCAGGCAGGGGCCACACTCTGTATGCACATATGCACGTATACAAACACACAAACACACACACGCACGTACGTACGCGCACGCACGCACTTATGCACGCATGCACACGTACGCGCGCACACGCATGCGCACGCATGCCCACACACAAACACGCACACGCACGCGCACGCACACGCTCACGCACACGCACACGCACACGCACACGCACACGCACACGCACACGCACACACACACACACACACACACACACACACACACACACACACACACACACACAGAGAGAGACATACGCACACTCTTCATTCGCCCCCATGAGATACGGGCTTTCTGACCATTTGTTTAATACTGTCAACAAACAAGAGAAGAGCTCGAGGGCTACTCAGGAAAAGCAATCTTGCTTTCACACATGAGCGCACCCAAACTCACATGAAGACACATGTACACTGACATGCACACGTGTACACGTTCATGTGCTCAAAAAGCTTTTGGTTATCATTGCTTATTGGCAGCTTAAGCAGATCTACCTACCCATTTAATAGCATTCGGTCGTATGAAAATTGCGTTCAGATTTCATTAAAGAAACTAAGAATACAGTTCCTGCCGTTCAACCCCCCCACACCACCACCACCACCCCCACCACCACCACCCATCTCCTATCTCCAACCCTTCCCCTCTCTTATATTCTTTCTTTCATCTGTTTCCAATCCACCGATTGGGTATGGCCTTTAGGCTACAACCTTAAGGCAAGAGTTTTGAAAGGCTGTGTTTGTTCTGGAACAGATCACTATGGTCTCCTCCTTCTCAAGACATGACACTGTGCCAGGGGGGTGTAGCTTGGCCCACCTGGAGTGTCTCCATGCATTGCCCCCTGGTGACAGTCGGCAGTACTGTAGTGTGCAGCACTGGGTTGTGCCCTGCGGGCCTCCAACTAATGCCTAATTTATGCTCCAATGGTGTTGCGGACGGAAAATAGCCGATCTATAGGTTCACAACGCCTCGTGGAGCTTATAGATCAGCTATTTTGACGGTAGGGTATGTGATGTCATTGTACAATAAAGTAGAAATCAAGCTTAAAGCAACATCTTGGAAAGACATCACCTCTCTGGAGACCCAGTCTTACTGATATCAAGTGTAGAGAATGGAAATGCTACACTGTGCCTCAGTACAACATGGACCACACTATATTGCTGCTATAGCCATTCAGAAATTAAGTCTTTTTTTAGGGGGCTCTAAGGATGGCAATGCCGGTCTGCCTAATACTTTTATCCCAAACAAGATTAAGCAAAGCCTACTGGCTGGATAGCAATGGATTTTACTCATGCTTTTCAGATGAACCCTATGGTTTTTGATGACCTTGATGGCGTTTCCTATAACAACAAACGTAGGCCAGAATTTCCACAATCACACAAGGTATATCCAAATCTAATGGGCAGATTGAAAGGAAACATGCTTCCCAAAGGATGAACCATAACCGTTACGGTGACGCCGCATGTAGGAACGCTTACTACTGTTATAATGATATATTGCTGTATTGTCCTGGTTGGTTAGATGTAGGACGCTAGTTCTATGAGATTGTCACGTAAGGTATCGACAGTGACGCAGATTTTAAGTGGGCCCGAGGGTCTCCTTGAGTTCCCACGATAGTAGACTGCCACCTCGTAGTGGTTAGGTGGGGAATAGGCCTTGTGTTCTTGTGATCGATGCTGGGTTGTAAGTCCAGGCCGATTCTTCCAGTCTTCTGGAAGAATCGTCTAGAAGGTACTGATGTATTTCAGCCCATAGCACTTGCCTATAGCCTTGACGACCTTGCAGCATGTTATGTAGACAGATGCCAGGTCATTGTTGGCCTGGCATCCTATAGTGTGTATAGTTTCAATGTAGGCTTATGATAGGTTTAATAGATTAGATTACTATTTTTATGCATTTGATGTATTATGTCACTGTGTATTAGGATGTATTATGTATTATCTTGTGTTCTTGCTTACTGTAAGTCACTCTGAATTAAGAGTGTCTGCTAAATGCCTAAACTGTAGCTAGCTAATGGGATTTCATCTGGCTCCTGTCTGACGTCCCGCTGAACTCAGCCTCTCGTCTTAAGCCTCTGCAAAGGAGGTATAGCTCACTAGCTATCCTTCCCACTAAGGGGTGCATTTACATAGCGCTTCTATCCGAAGCGCCTTACATTGATAGTGCCATTAACCCATTCACACACACATTCATACACCGATGGCGGAGGAAACCATGCAAGGCACCAACCTGCTCCTCGGGAGCAATTAGGGGTTCAGCGTCTTACTCAAGGACACTTTGACACTAACTCTAGGGGAGCCCCCCAGCCCGGGATCGAACTGGGAACCTTGCGGTTTTCCAGTTCACTCTACCCGGCCACTCTACCCCTGAGCCACTGCCGCCCCATGGTATCATGTGGGCTGCCTTAACGGAACCAATGTCCTGTCAGGGAGCAGAGCAGAGTGGAGTATTTCTTTCTTCTAGCCTTTTAGTGCCATGATCAGGCCAAAAAGTCAAGTTAGCATACATGATATCTCATAATCTAATTGCAGATTGCGTGAAGAATCGCACTGATCTTGATAACAGCATGCATGGCCTCTTTCCCCTTTTAAAGGCACTTTATAGCTTTTTATGATATTTTCTTTCATTTCACTTTAAGGCTTTGCTGTTGTTAGGGGTGTCCGGTGGAAGCAGGGATAAAGTACCCACCCACCACTGAGGGGACTACCTCCGGCTTGGGTGGGTGCTCCATCAAACACAAATCGAAGAGGTCCATCATTAACTATTGCCTACTTTGCACAGCTTTACTACTTTTCACATATATATATTGTAACTCTTATTTATTGAACTAGAGGTCCGGGGTACCAAAATCGTGGGGTAAAAAATTCCAAAAGTAAAACAAAAAGAAAAAAAATGAAAAAAATATATACATTTTTTTATTTTCCTGGGGTCCCCGGACCCCCTGGGAGTGTTGGGACCCCCGAGGACCCCTGTGGAACATGGCGGAGCCCTTCGGCTGTTTTTTTTTTTTTCATGAAGGTGGTTGCTTGTTTCTGCTGCAAATGTGGCAACACTGATATTTTCTTGTCTTTTGTGCTTATCTTCTGAAAACGTGGCAACGCAGATGGTGCAGTTGTTGTTGTGGGAAGTGGGGAGATGACAAAGTTGGCTGCGTGTTTTGTTTTGTGTTTGGGATGTACATGGCACGTGACTGACGGACATATTGTGATACAGACATGACTGAAGTGAAAGCAACGGCCTGGGTCATCAAAAAGGTAAGCTAGAGGGGGGGGATGAAGCGAAGGACGCGCTTGTGTTGTTGTGCTGGCGATACAGAGAGCTGCGGAGTTTCAATGGCGGCCGCTTCGTGTTGTTTCGGCTAAAGCCGTCGGCGTTCGGTGTCGGTGGTGTGCACGGTAAACGGTGCGGAACTGTTTCCCCTTCCGTTGGGGTCGTAATGTGGTGAGTAGAATTAATTATGTTGCGAGGTGGAAAATATGTAGTGAGCAATGATAGGTGGCCTACGCCACCCGTAAATTCAGCGCGCACGCCGTGGCTACTGTGGTGGTGAGATGTGGTGTGTCGGTGTTGTGTTTACTCGACAACAGAGCTGTGGGTATGGCGTCAGCGGGGGGCGGAAGTCAATCCTCGATTATATAAGTAGATAGTCATTTGCATAGTGTAATTTGCACAGTTATATTTTGTACTGTAAAGAGAAGAACAGTCATGATTTTAATTGTTTATTGAATGCAAACTTTGTTTCCTAGCCGGCTGAGATGGCCACTCACGATATAGAAACCTAGATACCTCATTGGCCTCTGCAGTTCGTTGGAGGGACCTGTATCGCGGTCGCCATTTTAGAGGAGGCAAGCTACCGTTCAAAGTGACTACTGGCCAATCACAGCACGTTGACTACTGGCCAATCACAACGCGTCTAACTGACTTTTGCTGCGCGGCTGCCTCTTACGAAAAGACCCGCCCCCACCTGCCTCTGATTGGCCTACTGAACGCCCCCTTCTGTGACACACGCGGAAGCTTGCCTCCTCTAAAATGGCGCCGAGATACCAATGCCTCAGAGCCGAAGGAGGCGTCTATGGCCACTCAGCCTTGGACAAGTACCACCTGGGGAGACAAAGAAATGTTTGGTGATTGTGAATCATGATGGGCAAGTGAAATATGTGCAGTAGGGGTAATATGTGTAAACTACACGTGCAATGTGAGTGCAATAGATATTAAGCGCAATGTGAAGTTTATTATTAGTTTGACTATTAAATGCTATTTTACCTGTTCTGTCTTCGGTGTGATTGGGCTGGACCATTAGTTTAGATTGCTAGAGGGGGGTTGTGATGTGCATTGAAAGCTGCTAAGGATATGGTTACAGTACATTGTTGCAGTAGTGTGAGGAAGTCATATTTAAATACCTGTGTAGTTCCTGGAGGTTTTTGATATAATTTTATAAGGGTTAAAGGTAGATGTATTTATGTGTTTGTATGTTCTTTAATATACCCCCTGACATGGTGGAGTCCAGACTAATTGCCTCCAGCTGAGTATAAAAGGCTGCCAGTTAGAGATTAGACTGAGAGAACGAGAGCAATCCATGGTCTCGAAGGGCGGATCCAAACCCAGGCGCCCGGAGCAGGCGCGTCCTCCGATTGCTTCACCAATCTATGTCCCCGCCTCCCCCCCCCCTCCCCCCTCCCCCCCCCCCGGTCTGTGCACGGAGCAGGCTGACGTCACCAAATTTAGAGCGACGCCCCTCTGCACTCTGAATGGTTAGGAGATAACAAGCTTCAAAGACCATCGTTCCTGCATCGTTCCCCCAGACTTTTTTCTTTTGTAACAAAAAAAATGGCTGGGTTTCCGAGGCTAGTTAGAGATAGACTTAGCTGCTGATAGGACATGAGAACTGAACACTACTAGGTCACCTGGATTGGAGCACCTGTCTTTTTGTCTTTACCTGTGTCATGGTGAAATACACCTTCTGGTTGCACCCTACCATTCCTCTGTAATAGTTCCAGCTGCTAATGGGCCATTCTCATAACGGGTCAACCCAATCGCCAGAACGAAACATTGGCATTTTGGCATATTCAAATATTTGTTTGACACAGAATCAAATGCTTTATGGTCATGATTCACCAGGAGCCTGGATGGCTTGGTTCCAGGCTTAAAATAATTTAAATACATATTTTCGGAAATTTCTATGGGAATATCAATGGGTTTTCTATCTGTGGCACCACAAAATGGCCACCATTCCACTGCTATGCCCTATAATGTTTGAAGGAGAACTGCAAGAAAGTATATATGTGGATTATGTGACTTACAAGGTCAGACCAATAATGAGAGCGCTCTTCTTAGATATTATTGATGTCAGGAATACGGACATGTTGCGTCAGTTTGTAGAGGAGTCTCACACATGCACGCATACAGACACACACACACACACACACACACACACACACACACACACACACACACACACACACACACACACACACACACACACCTTATCTCTCTCTCTATGCAATAGCTTTTTTCCTGCTTTGATAATGTTTTTCTTTGTTGATAAAACAAAAGTTTGCTCATAGATCTAACTATCTCTTATGTAAGCACCATCATGAAGCATGATGCTACCAGTCAAGTGACACTTTGCATTCACACTCACGTGATGGGGTAATAATGCAGGCATTCTGACAAGGTGTGGTGATGTGATATTGACAGTATGAAATATACCCACAGCTCATGTTCCTACAGGATGCCATAATTAAATACACCTGTATATTGCAGGCATTTCAAGTGAGTTTATTATGCCTGAATGTAATCAAGCCACCCAAGAAAGCTTAAGCCTTTAACCATTGTATCCTCAGGTAAACTCCCCTATCCAGATCTCCAAACTGACCATCAGAGAGAATAGGAAACTGGTTGATAAAGAAGATGACCATATGTGATCACATATGTGTGGCTTTTAAGTGCATTTCCATGGTCATGGAATGACTTGCAGGCAAGACTCAAAGTTGAGCATCTTATCTCATTACCAGATTTCAAAAGGCGGTTAATGGATATGTCCTGCTCTTGTTTTTAAACCCTGTGGTACTAATGCTATTTTATTAGATTTTTGTAATTGTATTTTATAATTTCAGTTTGTGTAATTGCTGAGCACTTCTGTTTGGTTTTGTCTGTTGTTGTCTCCGTAAGGCCAGAGACTATGTTTTCACTCCTGTCTGTCCATGAGTCCGTGTGTGTCTGTGTGTGTCTGTGAACAGCTAATCTCCTGCACCGCAGGTCCGATCGGCGTGAAACTTTGCATGCACACTCACAGTACGCCTCTCGTTTCGGCCTATAACTCTTGAACTGTAGGGCCTACAGTCAAGTTTTCCCTCTGGATGCTTTGGATTCATCTCCCCATATAGGCCACGGCCATTTCCGTTTTGCATTTTCTTCAAACTACTTTTTGCTCATAGACTTTAAAAAAAAATATGGACAAAGGGAGACCCATTGGTTTCTACAGACCGTTTTGTAAAAATAACTTTTTCTTTGAATCTTTGAACTTCCGGTCCCGAAAAGAAACCGGAAACGACTGCTATTGGCTGCAACCGCAGCGAGGGCGGGTCTTCACTCAGTAGAAAATAATGAATTGGACCATAATTTACTAAAAGCATATCATGATGATTGAAAGAAGACTTTAAACTAGTATTTATGACAATGTTTAGTAAGGTAATAAAAAAAACCTTCGCTTGAATACAGAGTTATTGCTTCTGCAACCAGCAGGGGGAATTAGCGGCCATTCATATGAACCGTTTTTTGCTACTATTCCTATAGATTTGTATCCAAAACTCACACATATCAGTAGACACTGTCTCTGGAGTCATATGATCAAGATGTATCAATGACATTTTTCAGATTCTATTCCGATTGTCTATGACTTACTTTCAAAGTTAGTGGTCCCTTGGTAGGCAACCTGGCCTAGCTGAGACCTGCGACGAGCACACTTTTCTAGTTTTACACTGCTTTGGCCTTGTTCTGGCCCATGTCTCACTTATACAAGAGATATTTGATCCCAATGTGACTTCCTGGATAAATATGGCTTATACTATACCATAAACTATTCCTATGTAAAAAATAAAATAAAACAGCATTTATAGATAGGTAAAACAGATACACAATATCTATCTTGGCTGAAGGCAAAATAATGGTCATTTCATTTCTAGCCCTGTAGCCGCAAACCTGGCCTCATTTTTATTTCTCTGTTCTAGCCTTTCACTTTTCACTTCATATCCATTCCACTGGATTGATTGGCTTTTGGGGTGAGAGACTGAAAAACAGAAGAGCAAAAATCAATTTATTGAAATTGGCTTTGTATTGTTTGTTTTAGGTTGAAAGAAGACAAATGCTAACGTGAACTGTGCCTCACGTAGGTTCAAAGAGATTGTGAAATGCATGCAATGTGAAATTATCCCCCAACTGAGAAAATGGATTTGTTTTTAAGAAAATAATCTTAACAAGCCTAAGAGTAGGCACAGTCGTAATTTGAGAAATTCTGCACCGGTAATATGATGTGCTGCCACGCACACACTCCTTTATGCACACATACAGTACACGGTGCACACATATGTGCACACTCATACACACACACAGTCAAAGTTTTAGTGCTTAGTTTTGATTCAGCTCTTCATTAGCCACAGGGCCCAACTCCGGTTAGCTCCAGTATTAGGCTCAATTAGAACAAGATCCAATTAGAGGGCTCCTTTCCCCTGGGGCAAGGAGAGGCAGGAAATGGAGACTGAGAAATGTATAAGTCGACAACATGCGGACATAGCCAACGTAAACAAACTTACTTTGTTGATCTCTGCTGTTGCTACGCAGGAGTCCTCTGGGAGTTGAAGCCCTGCTAGTCTAAGCTATGAGATAAAACAAAATAGGAAAAAAAAAAAAAAAAGCCCTGCAGCAAAACATGAACTCTGTGAACACAAGGGCTCCGACACCATGAAGGGAACGTCTGGGCCCAGAAAATGAAAAGCCCACAGGCGTTTTCCATTTACAGCTAAAAATCCAGCACTAGCTCCTAGCCAGGGTTAGTATCAGACTCTCAAAATGAACACTTACACTACGGGGGGAACAAATGAGTAGCTCTCTATTGTCGCTCTATTAAATCTATCAGTTAATAGACATAATATACCTTACTACTGACAGAAATCAATAAGGTTCTATAACATCCAAAGGAAATAGAAGAGGGGAACGAGGGAAAAAGAAAGAAAGGACATCATATGTAGCCGTAATGGTGTGATTGTGTGCATGCATGGTCCTCCCATCCTAATGTCCGTGTGGTTATAGAGGTGGCGATGGCCGCCATGTTGAGTGAGCTGTTTGGGCTTGCCCTTGCCTCGGGCCTCCAGTGTTCCTCCCCCAGGCGTGTGCATGAGGGAAATGGTGTGTGGTGCGAGGGTAAACCTTGACCTGACTGCCAGGAGGCTGCACACAGAATGAAATGAGCACAAACAAAGCAGGGGTGGGGTGGGGGCTGGGGGTGGGACTGGCAGACAGCAATGGTGGAGGTGGTATGGCTTCTCCAGCATCACCTAAAGCCTGATTTTATACCTCGTCGCATGACGGTGGCAAGCGCCGATAATAGCCGATCCACAAGCTCACGTTGAGTTGTGGACAGTGGTTGAAAAAGTACTCAAATTCTTTACTTAAGTACCAATACTGCAATATTAAAAATACTCTGTTACAAGTAAAGAATCCAGAATTCAAAATCTACTTGAGTAAAAGTACAAAAGTATTGGCATCAAAATGTACTTAAAGTATCAAAAGTAAAAGTACTAAATATTTGAAAATAGGCGATCTACAAGTTCACAACGCGTCGCGATGCGACGCATTGTGAGCTTGTAGATCGGCTATTTTCAAATAGCCTAGGTATAAAATAGTGCTAGAGTGGTTAATGAGTGTTTTATAATATAATAATGTATATCTCTAAAGTAACTGGTAGGCCTAACTAAAGTTTTCAAATAATTGTAGTGGCGTAAAACTACAATATTCGATCTGGTATTTTCGGCGAGCAGCAACGTCGTACGACGGAGCATAGATTTTAGCATAACTCCTTTGTTTAGTTCTGATCTGACAGGCAGAATACACACATACTCATATCTGTGTGCCAGGGCATGCATCTCACTGGTTGGGAGGGCTCAGGTGTTGTGGGCGGCATCTCTGTGCATACTAGTGACTTGCTCCTGGAGATGGAATGTGGAAATGTTGCGTTTCCCCTTAATGCTTTGCCAAGCCCTGTTTAAGGAAGAGATGGAAATCCCATTACACTGTACAGTACAGTATGTCACATGTTGAACTTGGCCCCGCGATCTCTGCAACTCATGTTTTAAATTGACTTCTGATCTTAACAAGCAGCGAACTGAGGTGGAAAATAACTAAGTATCTACTTAAGTAATGTTACTTAAATTCATGTTTTGAAGTACATTTACTTTACTTGCTGTCCATTTTTCAATACTTCATACTTCTACTCCACTACATCTCAGAGGCAAGTATTGTACCATGTACTCTAATACAATTATTTGAAAACTTTAGTTACAAGTTACTTTTGTAGATTTAGATTATTACAAAACAAACATTAACCACTTAAGGCCTGTTTTATACTTGGGCTATTCGAAAATAGCCGATCTATCTATAAGCTCACAACGTTTCACAATGCGACGCGGTGTGAGCTTGTAGATCAGCTATTTTCGAAAAGGTTTGAACATTTTTGAAAGACTTTTACTTGAGTCAAATGACTTATTTGTTGATAGGTCAGTGAACAGTGGGATGAGTATTGGTCCTGATGCTGTAAGCTAACCATGATGTAAATGAGCAGTTAACAATCAATTTTTATGTATTCCTGATTCAATTCAATTGATTTCCAGCCAATTAAACCCCAGTCAACTGGAGTGTGTATTCACCCCTATCAGAACTGATGATGGCATAAGAAAGCAATGCCGTTGTCTCACAATGATGAGACGCACGTATAAAGGAGATAATTGGCCAATGACAGATGTTTTGCACGTCACCTCACACACACGCTCACCTGTAAAAAAGCCCAGTCAAATCCATTACATACTTTGGAGACGACTCATAAACGGAATAATTAGCACAGCATGCTCTCCGCTCGGCTGGAAGTCTCTCTCTCGATAATGAACAAAAGGAAGGAAATTAGCTTTTTGTCTCATAAAGTCACAACTTCAAACATCCCTGCCATTGCATTAATACAGCCACAGCCTGCAGCAGCACGGAGGAGAATAAAGCAAGCGCTCTCTCTCAGGCCTCATTCCATTCAAGGTCTTTCTCAGGACCAGTGGTGGAAAGTAACTAAGTACATTTACTTAGTTATGTACAATTTTGAGGTATTTGTACTTTACTTGAGTATTTCCAATTTCCAATACTTTTACTTCTACTCCACTACATCTCAGAGGAAAATATTGTACTTTTACTCCACTACAATTATTTGAAAACTTTAGTTACTAGTATACTTTTCAGATATAATTTTTTATATTATAAAACATACATTAACCACTTTAGCCCTATTTTATACCTAGGCTATTTGAAAATAGCCGATCTACAAGCTTACAACGTGTCGCATCGCGACACGTTGTAAGCTTGTAGATCTGCTATTTTCAGACGTTTTAGTACTTTTACTTTTGGCACTTTAAGGACATTTTGATGCCAATACTTTTGCACTTTTACTCAAGTACATTTAGAATTCCGGACATCTACTTGTAACAGAGTACTTCTACATCGCAGTATTGATACTTTTAATGAAGTAAAACATTTGAGTACTTTTTCCACCACTGCTCAGGACACAAACACTGAGCATTTGCTCTCACGGACCACACGCGCAAGCCAGACCAGATAAAGTGATTGAAATTGACAGAGAACAAAATAACCACGTTGCATCAACACAAGCCAACTCAAAGTGAAAGCTGGTTTCTCCATAGATGGTTTTCTTTTGTTTGGTACTTCTAAAAATCTAAAAGAAAATATGGTTTACATTAGGCAGAACTCCTTTTTCCAGGTGTGATACTCGTTCCCATCCATTACCCATCCATACAGCTGGATTTACTCTTTTAATCACATCAGGTCGACAGACTGGCCCTGAGGGGTTCCCAGCTGTGGCCTAGACTGGGAGACCCGGGCCGTCTGCCCTAACCACAGTTCCTGGCAACTGCCCTTGGGAGCCCTGGGAACAGTAACGTTATAAGCCATATTTAATGCGAAGTTGTTGTTCAAGTTGTGAGCTTGTAGATCAGCTATTTTACAGTGACATCAATCACATCAGCTGAACTTCCGACACTGGGAAGTTTAGGTCTTTTTAAGACCCAGCACCACCGCCAGCAGTGTTGCCAGATTTTGTGAAAGAAACAAGCGACCAGATCTAGGAAAATCAGCCCAAAAGAAGCGACTATGGGCCGCATGAGCACTTTAACATATACGTCAGCTTTTGCGACGCGTTGCGAGCTTGTAGATCTGCTATTTTCAAATAAAATCTTGCTGGGAAATTATAATAAGCAGATCTGGCAACCCTGACTGCCAGATCAGTATAACGTCATGTATGCTCTGTTTTAAGGTGTCAAACGCCCAATATAGCCGATCTAAACAACCTCAAAATGGGTCTCGCTCTCATCTGCAATACGCTCACAGTGCTCTCAGTATAATCCAAGTGTCTTGTATCCAGTCCGTGTCCTCATACTGTGTATCCCAGACGTGTTTCAAATGTGAAAATCTTAGGGAAAATGTTTGTTTTAGAAGTAATGCGTACACAGACCGGATACAAGACACTGGGATTATACTGTGAGAGTTGTGTTGGAGTTTATGAAAGGATTCTGGGTATAGTTTTGCTGTTGTTAATCCCGGATCCCTCAATTCATCAAGTGTTCTCTTTGTTTTTGGATTCCTCATTCACTGAGAAGGAATGTGACACAAACCAAAAAAACTCCATGATTTCAAGGCTCCACTGGGTGCAGTAATTGTCAAAAGGTCATTTTGGGGGTGAAGTATTACGTTTAAGAAATTCTTATGGCACTGTGATTAACAAAAATTACTGCAAAACATGAGTGTGTAACATGCCCTGGTAATGTTCTGATTCAGAAAACCAGTGCATTGAATCATACAAAGTGCCTTAAATAATCATACTTAAATCATAATCATCATTCTCCTCCTACTTATCATCATCATTATGTCGTCAACTCGTCATTGCCATCATTATTATCACCATCATCATCATTATCATTGAGTAATGGCACAATCAACAATAACAATGGCCCAGCCAAGGCGGCACACAGTAAAATCCCCAGTGTTAATTGAATCAATTTGTGACTCGGAGAGTGTACAAATGTAACCAAATTAAATTGGCTACATTGGTACACTCTCCGAGTTAACCCACTAAGACCTGAAGCCGATTCTACAAATGCCCTCTAAACCCCAACAGTTTTCTGAAAAACGTATGTTTCTATATCAGTGGTGCTCAAACTTTTTCATGTCAAGGACCCCCAAAATCATATGTATTTGGCTGCCCATCTCAAAATATTTTTGTTCCAGGGACCCCCCAGAAGCAAAGATTTGAGTTAAAAATGTTCGCTTTAAAAGAATATATATTCAAAGAGTTGCACACATTTTCACGATTTTTGAATAGCCAAAGTGTAAAATAATGCTTTTTTTTTGCTCAAATCAAAAAATGACGCAGATGCGCGTCTTAATGGGTTACATGAACACCACTCAGGATTTTGCCGGGCATTGGCTGAGTGATCGTGTCCCTGTCCTATGTATCTATAGTCCTCTATCTGCCAGGATCAGTTGTTTGTGCTGGCAGGTTTTCCTGTGTGCTCTCCTCTGGAGAGAGAGAGGTGGCTCTCAGCTGGAGAGAAGAGCCACAGGCGATGCACTGTCTCCATTGTATGGAGAGAGACACTCTGAGGACATGGGAGACTTTGGTGCAGGTGCATATAAGGCAGAGTGAGAGAGAGAGGGAGCACACCTGAGGCAGGGTGGGTGGGGGGGATTCCCCCCTCCCCCCTCACAAAAGTCTAGATTGTTTTTGAGGGGTCTTTCTTAGTGCAGAGACATGACGTTTGTTGTCAGTGGCCAGTCTAGCTGGGGCCACACCTTTCTGGAGGACAGATCTGTGGAAATGATCCTTGTGACTTGTGTTATAACAAATTATATATATAGGCTGAATACCACAAATACAAAATAAATACTGTTGAACTGCATTGTTTTACACTCTGGCTATTCAAAAATAGCAGATCTACAAGCTCATAGCGCGGCACCGAGTGCCGCGCTACGAGCTTTTAGATCTGCTATTTTTGAAAATGTTTTAAAATGTGTGCAAATCTATGAATGTGTGTATTCTTTCAAAGCGAACAATTTTAACTCCAATCTTTGCTTCTGGGGGTCCCTGGAACAAAATATTTTGAGATGGGGTCTGGGGCCAAATACATTTTTAATTGGGGGTCCTTGACAACTATGAAAAAGTTTGAGAACCACTGATATAGCAACATCATTTTTTTAAAGAGAACTGCTGGGATTTAGTAGACATTTGTAAAAAGGGTTAAACGGCCATTTATATTTATTTTAAAGAATGGTGTGACCTGGGATGAAGCGATCTCACGTGCGTGGCCGTCGCGGTGTACCTTATAGCAGCTGCTTCCTGTGAGAGAAGGTCCTCCCACACACACACACACACACACAGACAGGTCTGACTGAGGCGAGCCAATGACCTCACTGCAGACACAGGCGGAGGTCTCCTGTGAAAGTGATCCTTTCACCAACTGTTTGTTTAAAAGCTGACAGGCTACAAGAGTCTCCGTGACAGCGCCTATTCATCTCAGAGTGTCAGACAGAGAGAACCAGAGAAACGGAGGGAGGGAGAGAGGGAAGAGAGAGAGAAAGGAAGAAGGGGGGTGAAGGGAGGTAGCGAGGGAGGAGCTGAGAAAGATAGATTTGTAACCCGTCGTACAGCGGTGTCATAGCTGATCTACAACTACAAGCTCACGTGTTGTGAGCTTGTGGGGGGGCACCTTACTATAAGGCGGAGGAGGAGATTGCAGTGCTTCTTTAACAATAGGATAGGCTTACCTTTAGCTTTGAAACATCTTAACGCGCCATCTATACCAAATGCAATTTTCAGAAATGCGTCCAGCGAGCGGCTGATGTTTTCATCATTGTGGTTTTAATTATATGTCTCACTCAGCACTGCCTCCCCCTCCATTCGGGCTAATTTAGATTGAGATCCTTCCAGGCTTGCCCCCGTATCTTTCATTTCTCTCCTTCTCTGCATCCCATCAGCCCCCTTTGTAGAAAAAAAAAGGGGGGGAAAAAAGAAAAACCCTTCATGTCTGTGACTTTCTTGCCCTCCAGCGCATGAAGCCCTCTTTTATTTTCATCATCGCAAGCACAATGGATTCATGCCATTCTAGCAACTTTATTCAGTATCAGCTCAAATTTACATACTACTTAACAAGTTTGTGCGTGACTGTTGATGCCTCTGATCAAAGCGCTTTTGGAAATCTTTCTCATCTGATTTATTTTTTCCCTTCCCCCCCCTCCCTCCATTTTCCAGATGCAGCCAGGCTGCAGACATGCATCTTTAACTCTGGGGCAAAGAAAGGTAACCTTAGTGCTGCACATGCCTAAATGTCATCCAACAAGGAGGGTTCATGTCCCGGGGATAAAGATAATGTAATCTAAGCAGTATACCGTGTGTGTGTGTGTGTGTGTGTGTGTGTGTGTGTGTGTGTGTGTGTGTGTGTGTGTGTGTGTGTGTGTGTGTGTGTGTGTGTGTGTGTGTGTGTGTGTGTGTGTGATCCTCGGTGTGTTTGTTGGAGGGCTGTCTGTTCATTGCGGGCTTTGGGGGCGGAGAGAGAGACGGGGATGACAAAAGTCAAAGCAGTCATGTGTCATTTTTGGGTGCTGAAGGGCTGGGACCTGCCTCCAGGGCTGTCCTCTCTGTCAGACACACTCAGATATCTGTGCCGAACACACTCCCCTCTCACTTGCTCTCTCTCTCTCTCTCTCTCTCTCTCTCTCTCTCTCTCTCTCTTTCTCACTCCCTCTTTTGCTGTCGCTCCTGCCATCTCACGCACGCACGCACAATACCACACACACAGCATCTCTGAACTCCAGGCAGTGAAACATTAAATGCAATAACAGAATAGCAACCATTTATGTATACAAAGGAAGCAAATTTGAGACCACAAATATCTGCTTTTGCGTAAACAGTCACAGTCTGTGATTCACTTTCATAATTCCATTCGGTTCATTTTGACCACAGGTTTGGCAAAGGGAGTGTATACAGTATATGACTGGAAGGTACAAGGTGACTGCTCTGGTTCCATTCAACCCACATTATCATGTGAGGGCATGTGTGGGGGCAGGGCAGGGGGGGGTAAGAGATTTCTGACATCAGCATCAGGTTTTAAATCAAGACATCAGGGGCCACGCTATGAACCAATGGCCCTTAAAATTCCCATCGGGGAGCGGAGGAGGAGAGAGGAGGAGAGGGGCTGCGCTGCGTGGAAACTGCTACGGACGATGCTATAATAAACACAGTAGCCCACACATTTGCTGTAATGCATTCATGACTTACTATGCTTGGTTACCAGAGCACACAACATGACTGAAAACATTAAATAACAGAGAAGGAAGGAAAAAAAATGGATTCTCAGAAAATACAATGAAAAGAGGGTGTGGGTGGAAAGGGAGGAATCGTGGGAATGCAAGATTGCACCTCCCTCGGGCAATCAAATTATCCTATGGGCCGATGGTTCCTCCTTATGAGTCGGCTGACATTTTCCTGTAACCCCATCCTGTGTAATGCTATGTGATGTGTGTGACTGGCTTCTGCCGTGCGCCCCCCCAAAGGGCCACGGAGCCCCGGGGGTAATTTGTTACTCACCCCCGCAGCATCCTGAGAATTGTTTATTCTAGCTTTGTCTGACTGTCCCCCCACACTCGCTTTTTTTAAAAACATTTCCCTCCTTCCATATTTTCTCAGTCTCCTGTTGTTGTGTGCATCATGGCCTAGTAGTGTCCCCTTTCAATTAGAAGAGGATGCACTTGCATTCATCTGAGACAAAAAAACCCTGACAGGTGACTCCTTGAGGGGTAACAGAAAACCAGCCCTTTAGTCTCTTTACACAAACTGTTAGTATTTCACCTCCATTCAACAGACACAAAGGCAAACGGCAAACCAGTGCTGTTGGCTGTATCCATTACTCAAATGTGTGTGCGGCGCTGTGCGGCGGACGATGACAGTGATTGAGGAGGGTGTGTTCCAGGATCAATAGTCAAAGATCTACAGTACATGGGCTGTATGTTTCCTGTGTGTGCGTGTGTGTGTGTGTGTGTGTGTGAGAGAGCGAGAGACAGACAGACAGACAGACAGATAGATAGATAGATATGGGGTTGGACAGATGTGGAGACATAAGACAGAGAGCAGATGTGCGATCTGAGATATTAGAAATGTATTGAAAATGTATCCCTGAGGGCATAAGTAATGGTGGATATGTAAGTCTACATATCAATGTGTCCATGCCTTACTTCACTTCTACATTGCCCTGTAGAGTTTGCGCTGAGGCCAGCAGAATTTGCCATTCCGAGATAATAGCGTGCATAACAGCCGACATGTGAAAGCAGAGAAGGGACAGTGTCGAGGAGAGGCAGCCTTTCATGACCCAACACACTTTGACAGCTTGGCCACTGCTTGAGGACACGAGCATTGTTGCTTTTTTCATCTGACAATTTTGAGCAAAACAACTCTCCCTCGATGGATCCAATTGTTCTGAGACCCTTTGAGGCTGTGTGTTAAAAACCAGAGACAAAAAACACGTCAGTAGCCAGTAGATTCTGCGGGGCTGCTAGCTAGAGGAGTCATAGTGCCTGTCTGTAGGACAAAAAGTGAGATGAAAGTGTAACCGATATGATGGGGGGCACTGCTTTTATGCAACACTGCGCCCTGCTGGTAGAAGCAAATAAATAAAATTGAACTACTAATTTCAGCGGCACGCTCACAAGAACTAATATAACCTCAGTTCCCCAGGGATGTGAGTGCCGATGTGTTTTTTTTTGCCCTTGAAGCAATTATACTTGGACCACCTGAGGCCATTCTGCACTGACAAAACGTAACGTATCTCACGAGAGGCCTGCTTGGAAACATGGCCACAGGGTGGCACATTAGAATGACAAAAATGTAAATTGTCAAAGTAAAATCGGTCTAGGACTTGGAAATCAACCATAAGAAAACTATTATGGATGTCTTGAGATAAAGAGAAAATCTGGGTGTCAGTGTTATAGATTATCGAGAAACAGATAATGAATAAATAAACACATTTAGTCCTTTTCCCCCAGTATCTCTTGGCTCTGTTAAATATAACATCAAAACACGTGTATATGAAAGATTGAAAGAGAGAGAAAGAGGGTGAAAAAGAGAAAGAAAGAAAGAATGAATGAATGAACGAGAGGGGGTGTAAGAGATAGAGAAAGATTGCAGGCTATTTTACTGCAAAAATCTGTTGTGTGTAATACAATGTCTGCAATTGGCCTGTGAGCTGCGTGTGTGTGTGTGTGTGTGTGTGTGTGTGTGTGTGTGTGTGTGTGTGTGTGTGTGTGTGTGTGTGTGTGTGTGTGTGTGTGTGTGTGTGTGTGTGTGTGTGTGTGCGTGCGTGCGTGCGTGCGTGCGTGCGTGCGTGCGTGCGTGCGTGTGCGTGTGTGTGTGCGCGTGTACATACACAATGCACTCAGTCTACAGCCTGCAGCGGTGTGCATTCTTGCTTGGAGAGTACATGTCCGCGGGCTTCGTTCCTCCGTCGATGACCTCTGGTGGAGCCATTATTTTCTGCATTAATGACGAGCAGCAGCTAGCGATGAGAGAGATGGGCTTTATCCTGAGGCACAGAAGCTCTGATTATGGGCAACAACAACGCTGGCAAAAAGGAAAAAAAGAAGAGGAGAAAAAAAAAAGAAACAATTCTTCCCACAAGCATTTCAAAACCACTAGAAGCAACAGCAGTAGTGTAGAATAACCCGTTAAGACCTGAGGCCGCTTCTAAACATTTTCTAAAAAACAGTAAAAAACAGTAAAAAACAGTAAAAAAAAAACCAAACAGTTTTTCGGAAAAAAAAATTAAAATTATTTTCACGATTTTTCAAAAATAGCAGATCTACAAGCTTGTAGCGCGGCACTCGGTGCCGCGCTACAAGCTTGTAGATCTGCTATTTTTGAATAGCCAAAGACATCTAAAGTGACACAGATGCGTTCCAGGTATGAATGGGATAAGCTGCTCTTGGTCTATTGACAAGATGGATCAGATAACCTCTGTGGCTGGCTGCAGAGGATTACCCAGAATGAACTTTGCAAAAGTTTTTTAAGTATCTTTTTTTTTGTCATCCTTTGTACAAAGCATCTCCATATTTCACTACCCAGAGCATTCAAAAAAAAGCAGCATCTCCAAAAGTAATCTTAAGAGAATATTTGGACTCCTTGTGCACTGGTTGAGTTAGTATAACAACACAACAGTGCATAGATTGGACAGTATTTACGAGGAAAAGTGACCATACAGATCCCTCATAATTTACACTGAAGCATTTTACTGGCCTTGCATGTTCCATCATATACAATAAATAAAAGCACAATTTATCTTAACCGATCTTCTGAAAGCAGTCCGAACGTAAACAACGAATCTGCACAGCCCGCAAACAAGACAAATTGCAGACAAATTGCAATTGCACCCGCCGAGGCAGGCAGTCAGTCGGGGCACCCACTCAGGAAATCCTAGCTTGGGGGAGATAACTCTAAATGAAGGACTTTACCATTCACCATTATGTCTTTGGTGAGAGTCAGGGGGACCCCCTGGGGCTCTTCAGCTCAGCACTGCACAACTTTTCAAAGGGCTTCAGATTAAAGTCACTGAAGTTTCCCACTGGGGTCTGAGGCCAGGATCCCATTAAGCAGCCCTACCACACCGCCGGCCATAATTGTGTCTTTGAGAATTCAGAGCAGTGGTTGCTTGATAAGCGAATTTAGGGTGAAATAAAAGGAGGGAGAGGCAAAAAAAAAGGCGTCTCATTGGACCACCATTAGACACTTCCCTCGCTCATCACTAATTCGTTTTAAATGACTGAGGGAAAGGTGTGCACTTCATAAAGCACTATAGTACTTTTTCCTTCTGCATTTTCAGGCGGATGCCACAGAATGCTGATAAATGAAAACATTGCACTTTATGGACACTCCATACTGCCTCCGGTGGAGTGTAAAACTAGTTATCTCTACATCTCCCTGGTTCATGGGAGTTGTATAATCAATAAAGGAAGCCATTAAATAAAAGCCACACTTCTTTTTGCCGTTTTTAAATCTTTCTCTCCGTTTCCAATTTGAAGAAACTGGTCGGTGTGACCACTAATGACAAGAAGTTATGTTTGTTAATAGTTAATACTAATGGTCTCACATCCAAGTATGGCATTAAAGCCAATCAAATCAATATGCCAAAAGATAATCAGTAATGATATTTAACATAACACACTATCTGCTTCAAACATGACATTATAAATGAAATAGAGATGTTACAAACAAGTGGACTTTTATTGAGCCATTATTATTCAGAATGTTACAATAACCAGTTTATTTTGTGTGCTGATGAAAGGGGAGATAAGAAAAAGATGCTGCAACTTACACTAAATACAGTAGCATGTCATTTCTGGACATAGACATAAATGTATATGCTGTTCTCAACACCCAATATCAGGTGGAAATGATGGAATAAGTTTGCTACTGATGATTCACTCGTTCAAAATGCATCCAAAGGTTGGGGAGGTACGGTAAACCAATAGATCTGAAGTCACAAATGAAAGCTGTGACTGTAAACCCTCCAAAACATTCAAAAACGTTTGCAACCAAAATAACATGTCTTCCAAGTGCAACAAAGAAAAAAAGTGTTATCATTAACTGATTTAACTGGACTTCTTCTGTTTCTTCTTTTCTGCCTCCTCTTCCTTTTCTTTCTCAATTTCAGCCACAAGGGTCTCAATTTCTTTAGACTCCAAGATCTGAAAATAGGGGAGAAAAAAAGAAAGAAAATAAAGATTAGCCTGTGCATAATAATGCATGAAAGTCAGTTATCATCAGAACATAGTTGCTTCAGAACCAGCCATGTGATAATGGTGGATCACTTCTTGACATTTCTTATTTTTTTCTGATTTGTAAAGACACCTGAGGCATCAAACACAGCCCGCAGTAGATGACTGTACTATAAACAAATGGGATACAGAAAACCAAGGGAAAACGTACCTTCAGTGGCTGGTTTCGTCTGATAACAGCGAGTTCAATATTTTTCCCTCCTGACTGCACCACCTATGAAAAAAAAGATAAATTGTTTTTATGTAACAAAAAGCCACCAACCAGCACTTATGTATCTAAGAGGGCTTTTCCCCTCAGCCTGCAAATAACAAAAATAATATATCTTACAATTACATTTAGGGTTATGAGCTATTTTGGTAAATATTGCTATGCTTGAAGAAAATGTTGACAATTTGGTACAAAGGCATTTGAGACAGACAAAAAACTCTACAATTGCTACAATTACGCCAGTGCAGATACTCAGTTATTACTATCATCGTCATAAAATACAAAAAAGAATATTTAAAAAAGAAAAAAAAAATAGAATATGTGACTTGTACAGGGATGAGCTCTTGGCTTGTACTTATGCTTAAACCCATAGCTTTACATTATCACTACAAATGACTAAAGGCCAGAACACAGCCACTGCAGTGCCACAGCCATTATGTGATGCTTTTTTTAATAATAATTTATTCAAGCTTGTGTATATGTTGCCAATGTGATTTGATATTGATATATTGGTGGTAGAGGGTGGCGTTTTCCAAATGTCCTTCTATTGGACACTTTTCATGGACTTAAGAACAGATGCAGCTAATAAAAATGTATGAGTCAGTTTCGTTTACGTGTGCCAAGGAGCAAGCCTTGACAATAGTTGTCAATACTTGCTAACTAGTAAATCTCAATCAAACATAGCCACTATCCATTTTATTAACTGCTGTTGTATGCATTTCTAAAATCTAACCCATACATTTGATGTAGTTTTGTCCCAGTTATTGGTTTAATTTGGCACTGCTATGTTAGTTATTACGTACAAATTCTATATTTGTCTTATTTAAAAAATTATAATAATTTGACCACATCACACCAGTTTTGGCCTCACTCCATTGGCTTCCCGTTAAATGTAGAATTGATTTTAAAATGTTGCCAATTATTTTTAAATCTATCAATGGTCTGCCTCCCCCATATATGGCTTAACTTATAACGCCCCATAATCTACCCAGAGCTCTGAGGTCTGCTGACCAGTCGCTGCTGACTGTGCCATCACACCTAACCCTCAAAATCAGAGGTGACCGCACTTTTGCGGTGGCAGCCCCAAAGCTCTGGAACAATTCCCCCCCCTCCACCCACCCACATCAGATCTGCTCAGTCAATATCTTTAAGTCCTTACTTTAAACACACCTTTTCGTCCTGGCTTTTAACAACATCCAAGCCTAAATATTCCTGTTTTAACTCCTATCTAACGTTTCCTACCTTCTGTGTACATAGGTGTAAATGTACAATCTTGCTCTGTGTCTGTGTCTCCTATATGCATACATGTTATGTGTTTTATACATCTTATGCAGGCATGCAAACAGCCCCGAGGTGAAAAAGGTGACATGTTGTTTTCTTTCGGGTCAGGTGTCACACAATTGCCCTATTTGGGTTCAAAAAGGTGACTGTAGCTGAAAAGTGACACTTTTGCATGTCTGCTTATGTGTTTTTGTTCTTTGATTTCATTTGATGTATTGCTTTGTTTTTACCTGTGCAGCACTTTGGTCAACTAAGGTTGTCCAACTTAAGTTGGTTGGAAATGTTGCAGTTGCATTTATTTTCCTCTTCCATTAGAAAGTCATTGCATAGCAATATTGGTCAGACTAATAAACAATGTGCTAATGTAGCCATCCCATGCACGTCCCTTCAAAGAGTTGTGTTGTTTGTTGCAGACAGAAATTAAAGTTTATGTCCTAAATTAGACCTCACCTCAAGCAAAGCCTTGATGGCCAGCTTGATTGCCTCGTTGTCTCCAGCAATGGCTTCCTCTGTGTAGTTCTTCTCCAGGAACTCTCTCACTGTCTTTGCGCTGCGGCCAATTGCATTTGCCTGAAAACACAGTTTGGACCATGTGAGCCATAGCAAAGTTCTGTTGAATATATCCTACACAATAATTAACTCATTTTTTGTTGATTGGACCAAATGAACTGATTATAGAAATGTTCTATAATCTACCTCATAGGTAGATTATAGAAATGGAACACAAGTGTTTAAATCACTGACCTTCCAGGCATGATAGGTTCCTGAGGGGTCCGTCTGGTACAGCCTGGGAGTCCCGTCATAGTCAAACCCAACAATTAAAGCAGAGATGCCAAATGGCCTGCGCCCATTGCTCTGAGTGTAGCGCTATGAAACAAGAACAGGTGTGACTTTTTATTCTCAATTATTGTCAAAATTAAGGAAAAGCAGGTAGGCAATAAAGTAGGTAGGTAGCACTCCTTAAATCTTGAGACTGTTGCCATTTGTTATGTTAAAACGTACTGTTTTAACCATTGCTTCAACGTGACCTCATTCAATTTTCTTTTACTCTCTCTTTTTATTGTATATTATACTTTTACCTGCGTGTTTGCTGTGTGATATTTGTTTTGAAGTGCTAATTAATGTTTTTTTGTTTTTTTTACAGGTGAAGCACTGTAAATTACACCTTCATGTGAAAATGTGTAATATAAATGAAGACTGAGTAAGCCAAATCACAGAGAAGGTGATTTTGGGTGCATCATTAAGTACCTGTTTCAGTGTAGCAATGTAGCGTGTTATGTATTCCACTGTGACTGGATCCTCAACAGTTAGCCTGTGGCTCTGGCACTCAACACGAGCTCTGTTGATCACAATACGGGCATCCGCAGTGAGACCTGGCGAAGATCGGGATTTGTGAAATGGTTATGTATCAGATAGCATATAGAAGAAATATGTGACAAAACTGAGCTTAGCAAACACATTTGCATGTGTCTAGAAGAAAATATTAGAGAACAACAAGTATGTACAATTAACGTGTAATATCAGTAGGCTGTAGTACCTGCAAATGCCATGCAGACATGCTCATCCAGGGCGCATATCTTACGTACAGTCCTCTCCTCCTGCAATTTTGCCACTGATTTCTTCTCAACGCCAAGGACAACAATGTCTTTACCTCTGATTCCCACCTGTACAGATTAGGAGGCCTATTAAGTTATATAAGCATACCATGTAAAGGTGACAAATCGTGGGGCTGACAACTTAAGAGTGATGTATTTGGTCCTGGAGGAGTGGCAGAACCATCAAGTGGAAAATACCATAAAACCCAGCACCTGCTCTTCAAAATTGGAATCAGACACAGCTTACTAGTCAAGTTAGTTTACAAAGCACATATGAGGAATTTGAGTTAGGTTGTTTTTTGTTGTGCACACACAATATGACAAAATAATAAGCAGGAAAACACACATTCAAGTAATAAATACATTGGGCTAGTTGAAGTGGTAGATAGGTGTTGAGTATTTACAGTATCAGACAGAATATGACAGAGTCAGAGTCCTAGACTCCAGTTCCAGCAGGGTGATTTCCCAGCATTGCATTATCCACGCCTCATCTATATCACACAAACTGCATTAGACACAAGACACCACTACCACCTAATCCTCATCATCAGTATCATACAAACATTGTACACGGGGCTACCAGGAGGTACAATAAGATAGTTAAAGATCATTCTTTCTGATGATCAATCAAGCCCAATTTCTTAAAAACTATATATAAAACCCCGCCCCCATCAGTATTTGCTGCCTGCCATGCTAATGTATTAATTTGGTATGTTGCTTTATATCGCATTGAATCCAAACCATTCTATGTTTTATTAATTGTAATAACACCACAATACAGCATAACATACCATGCATGGGATTTGCAAGGATGTGTATTCTAAATCCGTGACACCCAAAAATTCATCCATCCATCAACGTTGCGCTTTGTGCACAAAACCTGCCATTAGCTTTGACATATTCTGGCAATAAAAAAAAAGTTATTTAGACTAGTGGTTCGGGGACCACCAGTGGTCCTTGAGGGGGTTCCAGGTGGTCCCCAGCTAAATGATGGAGTTGGAAACCAAAAGGACCCTTACTTAGGTAGATCTTTGACTCTTGAGAGAGTGAAATGAAACCAAATGACAAGAGTTTATTTATTGTTACACATCTGCATTACTTAATTAAATTATTATTATTTTGATCAACGTTTGTCTGTACTGTGATCTCTCCTATGATACCACATCAACACAGCATGGATTTGGGGACAAAATCTTATCAGACGTCTTGGGTCTGAGAGGCTAAATCTCATCAAATGGTGGTCCGTGGCTCAAATGCCGAATAAATAATGGACCTTGATATGGAAAGGGTTGAAAAACACTTATTTAGACCGTCATCAACATTGTCAGTCACAAAGAGGGGAAGCAAATCAACAACAACAATACCAGCACAGTATTAGCTTTAATCGCTAAGTAGCGCTTCAACCCAGTTTACTGAAACTGAAACTCGGAGAGTGACACAGCGACAATGCTCGCTAGCCGCTAGCAAGCTAGCTAGCTTGTTAGCTAGTGAAGTTGGCCTTCTTAGTTTGTCTTTTCTTAGACTTACCGCTGTGGAGCCTTTCTTCACGGCTTCTTGTGCGTATTCTACCTGAAACAGATGGCCGTCAGGAGAGAACACAGTGATGGCTCTGTCGTATCTGGCCGCCATGGTGCTGCAGTTTACTAGAGAAGAGAAACAAGCAGCTCAGATGAATCAGCTAACAACCCGCTCTGTCTGCTGCCCGTGCGCTGCTGTATGACTGATCAGCGCATGCGCGTCACCTCTGAACTCTAACATAGTGACAGCAAGGATGGGTCAGTGATGTCATAACCACGAGTCAACTGCTGCGGAAAGTGCTTTGGCTGAACAGTGGTGGAAAAAGTAGTCATATTTTTTACTTAAGTAAAAGTATCAATACTACAATGTAGAAATACTCTGTTACAAGTAAAAGTCCGGAATTAAAAAATTACTAGAGTAAAGTACAAAATAATTAAATTCACAAGTTTTCAAACACACACGCACACGTCTGATTGTTTGTGACGTCAATTATTTATCCTTGGTAAATGTGTTCTAGGGAGGAACCACAAAAAAAATATATATACGGGCTGTCAATATAAATCCAGACATTTTTTTAAATATAAATCCAAAGTAGATCACTGATTCCATGTTGTGTAAATGTATGTGCTTCTTAGTTTATCAAATATCAAATTCACTGTGTTTACAACAGCTGTGGCCCATAGAAAATGTATTATTTTGGGTTGCATATTCTTTGTATCCAGAATGCAGTCATTTTTTTCCAAAGTCATTAGTGCTGTAGAATAGATTTTAAATAATATACATATCTGTACGAATTAAACACTGTATCGTTATAAAAGCGATAAGCCGCCACATAATAATCTTTAACCACTTGAACCCCAGCATTGGTATTGTGGGGAAAGCTTTCGCAGAAAATAGCAGATAAACAAGCTTGTCGATCGGATATTTTCAGCAAAAGCTTTCCCCACAATAACAGAAAACACAAAATATACTAGTATTGAACCCTGAGGGACTCCTCTGGTTACCCATATTGGGGTTTAAGTGGTTAATTTATCCACGGTCACTTGCCCCTTTAGAGCAGTCCATTTCCCGTGGCCTTTTGGACTGAGAGTGTTCCACTGTACGAAGGGGGGGGGGGGGTTGTAGTTTTGTCATCGCAAAATAGTTAATTTGTTCTCTAGATATGAGTTATTATCTAAATATTTTTCTTATATGGCTATTTTAATTTAAACTAGTATTTAACACTTCCATAAAGGCTCAACTAACACCGTGTCTAAATATGGACAGAATCGCACCCCCCCCCCTGTCGTGGATCACCGCATTACAAAATAGCATCCTATTCAGCGTTGCCATGTCCGCTTATTATAAGCGAGTTTGGGCTTGTTTTTCTGTAAAGACGCTTGTAAATATTGCTTGTTGCGGTTTTTGGGGTTTGTTTCCAAAGCGTAGCCTGGGCATCATTCCTTTTCGGGTATATGATCCGGTCGGGAAAAATAGTTGCCTATTTGGGCTTGTTTCCTAATGTTGTTTAAACCAGTGGTTCTCAAACATTTTCATGTCAAGGACCCCTACATTAATATGTATTTGTGCCAGGGTCCCATTCAAGATTTGTGTTGTTAAAATGTTTAAAAAGAAATATATATATTCTACATTTTTTTTCAATATTTTTTTAAAAAGTAGCAGCTCTACAAGTTCGTCGTGAGCTTGTAGATCGGCTATTTTTAATTAGCAAGGGCTCATGTAGCCTAATTGCTTCTTTTGGGCTTGTTTTCATAGACCTGGTTGCTTGTTTCTCCAGCGAAACCTGGCATCACTTATCCTATTCTAAGCTGTCTGGTCTGACTCTGACTGAGAGTTGTACCCATTAGTGTGAAGCGTGTGGCTACACTTTTACGCTTTAAGATTGTTCGGTCGCCTACATTTTGATCACCATGTCGGTGGCGTTTGCACCTCACAGACAGCGTGGAAAGGGCGACATTACGCCCGCGGGAATCCAGAAGGTAAATGAATGTTTCTCTCTCTCTCTCTGCATCACAGAATGGAGGCAGCAGCAGCAGCTGCTATGTGGCTAACACTACAGCTGTACTGTTAGCCACATAGTAGCTGAATGAGAGCGTTCCGTTAGCATTGGACCGGGGAATACGCTGGTTACAATGTTGCGGGGGTCAAAGCGCGCTCAATATGAACCTCGCAACATTGTAACCAGCGTGTGTCTGCTGTGAGTGGAACGACGGGGAATTGAAACAACGTAGTGGAATGACTGTGGGCCTGGGGGTTTTGTTAGCTGTAGACGGCTAGCAAAGACGGCGTCTTTTGTTAGCCTGCATGCCCCCCTACACTCACTCACACACACTTCTATCGCAAAACGTTCCCGTCTGGTTTTAAAACGCTCCCTCCCGGGTTTTTTAAAACACCCGCTCTGCTTTTCAAATGTCCCCCTTTAAAAAAAAAAGGAAAAACGTTCCCTCTGTTATTAAAACGTCCTCTGTTGGTTGTAAAACGTTCTCTATGTTTTTTTTAAAAGCAGGGCGGGAGGTGCACCGTCACTATCACATACATGTATGTCTATCTATGGGCAATTTAACTCTCAGATTGATAGATGAACACTTAGGATTGTACTCTGTTTTGTTCCCCTGTTCCAGTTGCTTGATGAGAATAACCAGCTGATCCAGTGTATAATGGACTTCCAAAGCAAAGGCAAAACGGCAGAATGCTCACAGTAAGGGGCCCTTTGCTGTTGTGTTGAACCATCATGTCCTTGAAGCTATCAGTTGTCCACTCTTCCATGTCTGTTTTGTTTTGTTTGCTGCCACTGTGCTGAAAACAACAATAGTCTCTTCTCCTGTCTGTGTGGATAATAGAATAGTGCATCTAATATAGATCTTAGATCAGATGTGTCATAAATAACATTTAGATTTATCCATAGATTGTTCTGATAACATTACCCTTTTCTCCCCTCCAGGTATCAACAGATGCTCCACAGAAACTTAGTGTATTTGGCCACGATAGCAGACTCCAATCAGAACATGCAATCACTTCTTCCAGCAGTGAGTATTGGATCTAGCTTATTGTTTTGGGCTCTATGTAACCTTCAGCCCTACATACGCACTGACCCCTGATCGTGTCAAGTTGTCTTTCTGTGATTAAATGCAAATAGGAATCAAGATGACTTGGTCAAGTACATTTTATCTATGGTGTCAAATCATAACAAAATATGTCAAAATAAAGAAACCTTGAACCACACGTAGCCAGAATTATTTGAGATCTCTGCCTACTGACACGTCTTGTGATAGTCGCGACAGAACATTTGCTAACAATCCTATGCCTACTTCTTTGGAAAATAATCATCACCATTACAATATGAAGGACTGCCTTAAAGACTTGTTTTGCAGTTAATTTGTAAATCTCAGAATATGACATAGTTTAGATGTCACCAGACGTATTGGTAGGATCTCCAATCGCCTAATCTCTCAAGAACAGATTCTGCTCTGCGTTTGAATCTGTCGGGGGGGTTTGTCATATCGCATACGCACTGGCCTATAAGTGGGCGTGCCTTCAGATCAGGAAGCAGGCCGCGCTTTACCCAATCAAATGTAGTGGGCGGGATCATTTAACAATAGCGTCCTCGGAGCAGACAAAACCACGGAAAGATATTCACATTTTAACTTGCTCTTTCATCATAGAAACAAGTGGGCTTATAACCAAAACGATCCATGTTCTCTGGGAGAAGTGGTGTTAGTGTTCCATGTTGAAATATTGATAGTGGGAATGAAAACATAGTCGCACCACCGGAAGTGAAAGGCTGAAGGCAGACCAAAACCCCGGTTTCCTTGCATACGTGTGCTACGTCGACTTCCTCCCAGAGCCAAGTGAGATAGTAAAAAACAGCAGAGGGCGCTGTTTTCCCTTTTCATTTGACGATGGGTTCCCAGATTACCAATCGCCTGGCTACATGAGACTAATACTAACTTAACAAAATGCTCTAAAATAGAATGACTGGAAGATCTGACTGGACTCTGAACACAATGTCCCATTGGGACATTAGTATAATATTCTACTATGACTGTATGCACATGCATACGGCTGAATATAAACATTTGTGAATGTTGAAGTTAAAACCATATTTCAGTATGTCAGTTTTAGCCTGAGCTCTAGCAAGGTTGATTGGTATTCTGGTGTTCCTCATAAACATTTCTTACCTAATTGTATTGCTAATATGATAATAAAAACAATTGATAACAAAAAATAAAACATTTTTACCAGGCTTGCACCATACACGCACTGTTTGTAATATCAAGTTCAAATTCTCCTGCAACCTCAAGTCAACAGGTTGGGGGTCATCTTAGCCAATCACAGTAGCTGGATTTCATATCCAGTGTCTTGTGTTTTCATGCTCGTCTCGCTGTATTTTTTTTACACCAGCCTGTGCCTTTTAGTGCTATGCTAATTCATTATACAACACTGTGGAGTTATTTGTCAGCAAGGCGTACAATGTGAATCTTAACTTGCCCCGTAGCTTATTAAGCTACATCACACCTACGCGTTTGTCAGGCTTTTACAGCATGATTCTACTTTTATGTAATCCTGATTGATTCATCACAAGTCTTCCCCTCATGCGTGGCTCAGATCAGTGTTGCCAGATTATGTGAGAGAAACGAGCAACCAGGTCTAGGAAAACCAGCCCAAAAGAAGCGACTATGGGCCACACGAGCACTTTAACATACACATCAGCTATTTGAAAATAGCAGATCTACAAGCTCACAACGCGTCGCGACGCGTTGTGAGCTTGTAGATCGGCTATTTTCAAATAAAATCTTGCGGGGAAATTATAATGAGCAGATCTGGCAACCCTGGCTCAGATGTGTGTGTGTGTGTGTGTGTGTGTGTGTGTGTGTGTCTCTCTGTTATGTGCGTGCAGCCGCCCACACAGAACATGCCAATGGGTCCTGGTGGAATGAACCAGAGTGGAGCCCCCCCACAACCTCCTCACGGTCACAACATCCCCTCGGAGGGGATGGTCAGTGGTGGTCCCCCAGCTCCACACATGCAGAACCAGATGAACGGACAGATGCCTGGTAAATGACCCCCCCCCCTCCTCTCTCTCAATCTCTCTCTCATCTTTCTCTCTTTTCCCCCCTTCCCTTCTCCCCTGGTCCCTGTCTCACTTGGGTTGCCTAGCAACACCACAGAGCTGCGAGGGAGGTCGCTCTTGCTGAAGGATGATGTCACCCGTTTGCCAGCTCTGGTGGTCTTGGACTTTTCTTTGCCTGTGTGTGTCTGGGGTTATTTTTCTTCTGTTTGTCTTTGTTTTTACTCTGTGGCTTTTGTTTTGTTCTATTTGTATACTTGCTGATTTTAAATGCTTCAGTATGTTTCAAGTGACGTGAGCGTTTTTAAGGGGAGCAAAATTATATATTTCTAAATACTGTTCTTATAGACCCCTTAACAGACGACGTCACACTGGCTGCACGCAGCCAGTATGCGCGCAACGAAACCCATTATATCAGGTCTCGTTAGGACGCGTCTCACTAGCCAACACACACAAGAGGGGGTTGGGGTGTGCTGAAACCAGTGCACCCCGAAACAGGTTGGGAATTGATTGCGTGAAACAATCACCTGTGCGTCCAGTCTCAATGTTAGTAAACAAATAATTGGTCTATTGCAATAAATACATTCTATACCTGTCAAGAGTACAAGGTATAAAGCTGTATGATTATTATGCCATGTGTTCCCATTTTAAATTAGACTTTTTCAGGATGGGGTGGAAGGAATGAGTAATCTTGTGGCCGTTGCTTTTCCAGGTCCTAATCACATGCCCATGCAAGGGCCCGGCCCAGGAGGCCCCAACCAACCCCCAAACATACCCAGTGGCGCCATGAACATGCCCCCCACCGGCCACGGCACAATGGGCGGCTACAACCACGCAGCCCCTTCCTCCCAGGGCATGCCCGCCCAGAGCCAAATGAACATGACCCAAGGTCAGCCCATGGGAAACTACGGCCCTCGGCCCAACATGAACATGCAGCCCAACCAAGGTAAAAATAACCATCCATTTTTTTGAGCATAAGATGCAACAATCTCCCTCTTTCCCTTGTCACCAGTGGTGGAAAAAGTACTCAAATGTTTTACTTAAGTAAAAGTATCAATACTACAGTGTAGAAATACCAAGTAAAAGGCCTGTGTTCAAAATGTTACTTGAGTAAAAGTACAAAAGCATTGGCATCAAAATGTACTTAAAGTACCAAAAGTAAAAGTACTAAAATGTTTGAAAATAGCAGATCTACAAGCTCACAACGCGTCGCATTGCGACGCGTTGTGAGCTTGTAGGTCGGCTATTTTCAAATAGCCTGTGTATAAACTAAGGCTAGAGTGGTTAATGTATGTTTCATAATATAATAATTTATATCTGCAAAGTAACTACTAACTAAAGTTTTCAAATAATTTTAATGTAGTGGAATAGAAGTTAAAGTATTGGAAATACTAAAGTAAAGTACAAATACCTCAAAATTGTACTTAAGTACAGTACTTGAGTGTACTTAGTTACTTTTCACCACTGCTTGTCACCCATATTCTTTGGTTGTAGTTGCATCCTTTTTAGTTTGTATTGAAAACTTAAAATGTTTTAGCTGAAAATGTTCTCTTATTTAATGATACCAAGTGTACTCTATATTGCTACACCGGCAGGCCCTTTGATGCACCAGCAGCCTCCATCCCAGCAGTATAACATGCCCCCTGGTGGTGGCGGGCAGCACTACCAAGGGCAACAGACCCCCATGGGCATGATGGGCCAGGTGAACCAAGGGAATCATGTCATGGGGCAGAGGCCCATGCCACCCTACAGACCCCCTCAGCAAGGTATGCCCCCTCGGAGCAGAGTGGGCAAAGGTGTCAAAAGAAGCAGCACAGTGCTTAAAGCTTTTCCTCTAACCCACCCTTCTGCATTTCTTTCTTTCTTTCTTTCTCTCTCCCTCCCTCTCTCCTTTCAAAACTATTTTCACATTTATTGCTCACAGACACCTTGGTGACTTAAAAACTTTCAATTCACAGCCCCATACATCTTTAAAACAATCAAAAATCAACAAAATAGTTGGGTGAACACGATGAAGATTTCTCCTGAGAAGTAGTTGGTATAGGGCCTCCATCCTCACTCCCCTTCCCCTGACCAAAAGAAGCAGCCCTCCCAGCAACACCTTGAATCTACTTGTGTGTATGTTGTGTGTGTATGTGTATGTAGGACCCCCTCAGCAGTACCCAGGGCAGGAAGACTACTATGGAGACCAATACAGTCACGCAGGACAGGGAGCCTCAGAAGGTAGGAGAATTCTCCAACCACTCCCCAGAAAACCAACCCCCCCCAAAAAAAATTAATTACAACATTCAGGAGGCTCTTTTTGAGACATGGGAGTAAGAAAGGCCATTGGGACCAATTTTCTTCAGCTTAATAACATCACCCCATCTCCCCCACCCCCCCACCACCCCCCACCCGGGGGATAAAAGTTGCTCTGGGCTCGAGGGAAAGAACTACAATACCCTGAGTGTGAGGTCATCATCTCAAGGCTTTTAAAAAGCTGTTGCATTTCATCAAGAAAACCATCTTGCTGCATCTGAGAACATCTGAGAACACATAAGGAATTCAAGTGTACTATTAGCTACTAAAAATTAGACCGTTATCTTTAGCATAGGGAGCAGACGTCTATGCTGAAATCAACATCACCTAAGGTAAATCCTTGCCTTTTACTGAAGAAACAAAGAATCCTGTGTTGTAGCTTAGGCTAGCTGAACTTCAGCAGGGCGTTCACTTCAGGCCTTACCAGTAAATCAATACAGAGGCTGACTACCCGGAATCACAACAATAAACAACTCTCTCTGTCTGTGTCCATTAACATTTACTTTTCTCTTGTGTTTTTGTCGTCCAATGACTGCATCATCTCTCTCTACCTTTTTCAAAGACTAGTTCCTTCCCCAAGACAAAGCAGTTTTGTTTAAAATAGTAAGGACGTAGATCGGCAGTGGTTAAGAACATGAGAATATGTAAAACATGATCGTCCCAGAGGCTGTGGACCAAAACCTTTTGGCACAGGATATATTAACTCTTTAAGACCGGGGAAGCATCTGTGTGTCATTTTTAGATCTCGTTGGGCTATTCAAAAATAGCAGATGTACAAGCTCATAGCGCGGCACTGAGTGCTATGAGCTTGTAGATCTGCTATTTCAGAGAAATCATGAAAAGTTGTGCAAATATTTGATTTCTTTTCTTTTTTTTTGTGTACTTTTGTAACTCAAATCTTTGCTTCTGGGGGTTCCTGGAACTAAATATTTTTACAAATCTTCGCTTAAAAAAATATATAATCCAAGATTTTGACACGAATTTTCACGATTTTTCAAAAATAGCGGATCTACAGCTATGAGCTTGTATATCTGCTATTTTTGAATAGCCCAAATAAATCTTAAGATGACACACAGATGCGTTCCCGGTCTTAATGGGTTAAAGCCATTAACTCGGTAATAGTGGAATTAACTTTGAATTTATTTTTAATACCCAAATTTCCTGTTTGAATTGAGGGTATTAACTTATCTCCCTGTCTCCTTGTTGAGCTGATGTAGGTCATTATGATTGAACAAGCCATTGTATCCTGATCAAGGCTTTGATAAGCCTTATGAGGATTCCTCACAACATTACCACAATGAAGGTATCTCGTGCCTTCACATAAATGTACGGCACATATTGGGTGAAATTAGTGAAGCCATGGAAAACATGGACTTGATTCCTTCCTTGTTTTCTTTTTCGACCCGGAGACATTTTGGGTATCGGTTGTTTTTCCAAAAGAGCAAATTGAAAGGAAAATGAAAAAGTGCTCAAAGAAGATTTCCATTACTTTTGACACCTTCCGAAGGTAAAATTGTCAAATCTTGCTGGGTTTGTACTAGTCAAATTTCTTTTCTCCTTTTTCCCCTGATTTTCTTCACTGCTGTGTCACTTCTGCCTTTTTTTTATTACATAATGTCATTCTGTTAATTTTTTTTTTTTTTTTTTACAGCCATAGATATAAGGTAAGGTTATTGTAATAAGAGGCTCGCCCCAATATCACACAAGCTGATATCTGTTTTTTTTCATGACTGAACACTAGTTCTTGTCATGTCATTTTGAAATGTAAATGAGATAAATGGTTATCTTTTAAAATATTGAGTTATTGTTACTGTCTGAGTTATTGTCTGTGTCTCTACTATGCTTTTGTGGTCATCACAAAGGTAGGTCCTAAACTTGTTCACATTGCTCATTGTCGCCTCCTGCAGGTAATGCCCAGTATGGCCAGCAGCAGGAGGCATACCAGCAAGGCCCTCCACAGCAACAGGGCTACCCACCACAGCAGCAGTACCCAGGACAGCAGGGCTATCCTCCACAGCAACAAGGCTATGGTGAGTGGATAGTGTCAGCCTCTTTCTCTCCCTGTACAAGCCAGGTTACTATGTTGCTTCTTTGGTTACTTTAGCACGGGGGTGGGCAACCTTGATGATGGAGAGGGCCACTATGTTTCCACACTCACTCCAGAGGGCCACATTGCATATATACTGTTGGGCAGACTTTTTCCGTAAATTAATGCCGTACTTCGCCATTCTATGTCACACAAAAGTAGCGAAAATCTACATCTGCAGATCTACAAGCTCAAAACGCGTCGCACCGCAACACGTTTTGAGCTTGTAGATCTTCCATTTTTGCTACTTTTTAATTGGAATTCTGAAAAGTAACATTTTTATTTAATTTCAAATGTATTTTGTTATATTGATAACTTTTTGAACTTAAATACAAATACCTTGGACATAAAAAAGACAATAACATTTTAGTACTAGTCATTCAACTAC
The DNA here is from genome assembly GCF_963454915.1 of Gymnoscopelus microlampas. NCBI lineage: Eukaryota > Metazoa > Chordata > Actinopteri > Myctophiformes > Myctophidae > Gymnoscopelus > Gymnoscopelus microlampas. The sequence continues at coordinate 32,378,003 of NC_139942.1, read as the reverse complement.
TAATATAGACTGTAATTAATTAGTAGTTAAAGCGGGTCATGTTTGCATGTTTGGAATTGTCAACAGCTGAAATCAATAATTATATCAGTAATCCGATATTAACCTGCGGGCCGCATTAAGTGAAGGTGGGGGCCGCATGTGGCCGCCAGTTGCCCATGTATGCTTTAGCATGTTGAATGATATTTTGTTGGATGGTATTTGACAATTACATTTTTGCCAAACACATGTCAATACACCATCAACACCAGGGAATGAATGTGTAGGGAATGGGAGCCTATTGAAAGGGAATAAATCAGCAGTGGTAGGTGGCAGCGCATTAGAATTCCTCATGATGCTGTTGTGTTTGATATGAGAGGCATCAGAGAGGAAGAGGAGGGCTAGCTGACAGGTATAGACCCTTGGCTATGTGTACGAGTCAGTAGAAGCTCCTGCACTCCTTCTTTGCTGTCTTCTTCTTGTCTCTCACTCACTGTCTCTCTCTCCCTCGTACCATCTATCTCCCTGTAACTTTCCATCCCTCCTCGCCTCTCTCTGAGCCAGAGGCCTTTATCTCATGTCAGTAATGAGCTATCGGAGAGAGGCAGAGGCTGTGAGGTGGGGATCCATCTGGCACTTTTTCTTTTTTTTTCTCGCGGGCCTTCACAAGGTTATGCTCGCCAGCGATCGTGGCGATGCAAGTGCTTAACGATGGTGCGTGGGCCCTTGTTTGACTCCAGCCCCAGTTAACCCATTAAGACGTGAAGCCGATTCTACAAATGTCTTCTAAACAGTTTTCTGAAAAAACGTATGTTTCTATGTCAGTGGTTCTCAAACTTTTTCATGTCAAAATTATATGTATTTGGCCGTCGACCCCCATCTCAAAATGTTTTGTTCCATGGACCCCCAGAAGAAAAGATTTCAGTTGAACATTTTCGCTTTAACTGGGGCTGGAGTCAAACAAGGGCCAACGCACCATCGTTAAGCACTTGCAATTGTGAAAATGTGTGCAAATATTTGAATATATATATTCTTTTAAAGCAAACATTAACTCAAATCTTTGCTTCTGGGGGTCCCTGGAACAAAATATTTTGAGACGGGTGTCCGTGGCCAAATCCATATCATTGTGGGGGTCCTTGTCATGAAAAAGTTTGAAAACCACTGATATAGAAGATATGTTTTTCAGAAAACCGTTTTAAAAACCGATTTAGAAGACATTTTGCAGAATCGGAACCTCAGGCCTCAATGGGTTAAAATAATATATATTCAAAGATTTGCGCACATTTTCTCGATTTTTCCAAAAATAGCAGATCTACAAGCTCGTAGCACGGCACTCGGTGCCGCGCTACGAGCTTGTAGATCTGCTATTTTTAGCCAAGGTGTAAAATAATGCTTTTTTAGTTCAAATCAAAAAGTGACACAGATGCGTTACGGGTCTCAATGGGTTAAGCTTTCGCTCAGTCCCGTCAGAGCTCCGGCACGGTTGCAGTGTATACAGGGGGCTGATGATGAAGTCATTTTTTTAATGAGACCTGCACCCCCTCTAATGAAGAGCCTCAGAATCTCCTTGATGTCTCCTTGCTTTAAAGGAGCTGTGGCTCTGGCCCCGACACCATCATTTTCACTCATTACAGAATCCAGGCGATGGCAGAGACAGCCTTGAACAAACTAGGGTTATATGGACTGGCTTGTCTGTCCACCAGCTCCACTCTACCATGCCTTGGCTTCTGTATGGCCGTGCTTAACCCATTAAGACCTGGAACTGTGTCATTTTTAGATTTGAGCTAAAAAGCATTATTTTACACTTTGGGCTATTCAAAAATAGCAGATATACAAGCTCATAGCGCGGCACCGAGTGCCGCGCTATGAGCTTGTAGATCTGCTATTTTTGAAAATTCGTGAAAATGTGTGCAAATCTTTGAATATATATTGTTTAAAGCGAACATTTTTAACTCAAATCTTTGCTTCTGGGGGTCCCTGGAACAACATATTTTGATGGGGGTCTGCGGCCAAATACATATAATTTTGGGGGTCCTTGACATGAAAAAGATTGAGCACCACTGATATAGAAACATACGTTTTTCAGAAAAGTTGAGATTTAGGAGACACGTAGAATCGGCTTCAGGTCTCAATGGGTTAATAAGCAGCGATAAGCTTAACAGTGTTTCCCTGGAGCACTCAGGGTTAACAAGATAGGATATGGTTAAAGACTTACTTGCATGCCACTGGAAGTCAGAAGTTTAAGATCCCCCTATAAGGATAGATGAAAATGTTATGGTTAATTCTGGTGTCAAGAATACTCTTTTTTTTCTCCCTACATTTTTTATCCCGCGATTTTGTAACCCTTATTTTACCCGGTGCCAATTTTTCTAAGTGATCCTGGGCGCTACACTCCCCTCACCAGCCTAGGGAGGCCAGGGCCGAGCTCATGCCTCCTTCAATGCATGAGAGCCAAAGTTGACCTTCTTGTCACCTGACAGGGGGGAGTTTCCCTGGTAGGACGTAGCGCGTGGAAGGAACACGCTATTCCAACCAGTTCCCTTCCCCTCCATCAGGCGCCCCGGCTGTCATGGGGGAGGCGGTATAGCGACCAGGATTGCTACATGCTTTTGTGAGGGTATTAACTACCCTGAGAGACACGGGGAGAACATGCAAACTCCACACAGAGTAGGCCCTTTCACCAACCCCACCTAGGGTATGGGCGCCGATGAGAATGCACTACTCTTAACAGGGTTCCCACGGTCATGAAATTCCTGGAAATATTTCGAAATTAGAAAAACAGTTTTCCAGGCCCTGGAAAAGGTTTGGAATTAATCAAATGTTTTGGAAAATGTTCAAAACTGTTAGTTTTCAGGATTCAAATTCTAAAATGGCAAAAGTAGCAGATCTACAAGCTCGAAACGCGTCGCTTCGCGCCGCGTTTCGAGCTTGTAGATCTGCTACTTTTGATGCTTTCAGTGTGACACTGTAGATGAGAGGTTTCTCCCCAACAGCAACGAAATACATAGTTTTTGTCAAACATTACGTGAAAGACAAGGTAAAATGTGGTAAAATGCAGTGCTACTTGATACGTTGTTAGCTTGTAGATCTGTTCTTTTTGTCACGTGACACCTTCGCTCGAGTCCGTCTTCGGCCATTGATCTCACACTGGTTTAAGAGTCTCATTATTGCACTGTATGATTTATATAGTCCTGGAAATGGGGTAAAATACTTTGGAAAAGTTATGGAAAAGTTTTGAAAATTCATTGTTAAAAATGTGTGGGAACCCTGTCTTAACCTGACCTGAGATCTTACTCTGTTGTTCCAGGCCCCTCCCAAAGTGCCCCCGGGCAGTATCCCAACTATCCCCAGGGGCAGGGCCAGCAGTATGGGGCCTATCGCCCTCCTCAACCGGGACCCCCGCAGGGGCAGCAGCAGCGCCCTTATGGTTACGACCAGGTGAGTATGGCACCAACACTAGATAGACATTAACACTTGTGTCTGTATATGAGTCTTAGTGTGTCTCTTTTATGTTGATTGCCAGCCTTTTTAGAGCAATTTCTTACACTTCCATCATACAACCACGCTGCTCGCTTGGAAATCGAGTTATTTTCCGCGAGCAACGCGGTCGTACAATGAAGTATGAATTAGGCCAGTGGTTCTCAAACTTTTTCATGTCAAGGACCCCCAAATTGACACTTAATAGCCCGCGGACCCCCATTTGAAAAGATATGCCAGGCACCCCCATAAGAGAAGGCTTTTGACGGCTCTAGCAGTGATTCTCAACCATTTTAATTTCAAGGACCCCCAGTTTGACATGCATTAGGAATACGGACTCACATTTAATGGCATTTATATGCCTGGGACCCCAATTTATATTGTAAAATCAATGTTAGATTTAACTCTGAGTGTGTACAATTGGAACCAAATGGACCCGTTAGGGTCCATTTGGTTCCATTTGTACACTCTCAGAGTTACAGACCCATAAGGGTCCATTTGGTTCCTACCCATCATTTAGCTGGGGACCCCCTGGAACCCCCTCAAGTACCCCTGGGGGTCCCCGGACCCCACTTTGAGAACCATGGAATTAGGCTGTACTGTTTATAATTCGTGTAGCTCACACTGAAACCAGAGTTGAAGAAGAGAGTGTCAGTGATGTTTTACATAACAGATATGTGAGGGGGTATTTTGTGCATGCTGTCATTGTGTTGAGGGGGCGGGGAGGTGTACTTTGAAGACAGTTTGATGAGTTAAACTCAGCTATATATTTTTCTCACATTTTAGTTCCTAAAGTTTTGACTTAGCTGTCTTAGGAGGGCTGTAGTAATATGTCCTGACTAATAAGGCATGCCACTCCAGGGCAGAGGAATATGAGGGCTTTTAAGCAGATTCTCTCGTTGAAACGTAATGCACTGCTCTAGTGTTGACAGGGGAGATCTACTTGTTGCCCTGTATTTCCTGTGGTCTTTCTGTGGGAGGTCACAGCTACACTTTGATATCTTTATCTTTGAATATTCAGGGACACATGAGGAAATAAAGACCCGGGGATTTGAACCCCTCTGACTAGCTCTGTAAGAAGCAAAGGTAATGGTTGCTGTGAAGACCTCAACGTCCAATCTAGACGTTTGACCACCTAGCCTTGATTTGCATTTGTTATGTTTCTTCTTCTGTCTCTTTTTGTCTTAATCTTTTTTTCCATCTTTTTCTACCTTTTTTTTCTCCTTTTTTTTGGTTTTGTAACCAGGGGTCGAATCTAAAGTCATGAGGTCCCAAAAAAACACACAGCATGCCTAGTCTGTACTGAAACAGCCAAAAAAAAAAGTTCATATTCTTTGGTTCTGTGTCCTTTTTTCCATGCAGTTATCCACAAAAAAAATGGTTTTCAATGAGTATGCCTATAGTGCTTTTGATACAAATTCTACGTTTTTTTTTTATTGATGTTAAATAAGAATTGCATCCAAGTTTACAATCTTCATGTTTCCTATGCATTTTTACAGCTCTTCGTCAAGCATACTTCGACCCCTGTTTAGAAATGCATTGCCTACTGTTGTTGCACTTTAGCCGCAATAGCCGACTTACCACTTTGTTTAGTCAATAAATATGGAGTAGTGTGTCATCATCAGCCATGCTGCTGCAGAAATATATGTAAGGTGTCAAAAGCTGCATTTCAGTTCTCACAAGTTGTGATCTCATGCTGCCACCTGCTGGTCAAACACAGCAAATGCAGTCAAGTAGTAGCTTGTTTGCATCCTATTAAGATTTATGGATATTAGATTTTTCCACTGCCAGTGTGTGTGTGTGTGTGTGTGTGTGTGTGTGTGTGTGTGTGTGTTTGTGTGTTGTGAAGAAGAAGAAAGATCGATAAGACAAGCACATTTATGCCATCTTTTCTCTTCACAGGGTCAATATGGAAATTACCAGCAATGAGAGATGGTCACAGCAACCCCACACAGCCCTGCTCTGACCTCTTTGTCTTGAGCTTTTGACCTCTGGGTCAACCGTTAAGTAGACTTTAATAATGGCTGCAGCTCTCTTCTGAGATGCCCTTGAGATCCTCTCTCAGAAATACACACACAAACATTCAAATCAAATCACAAAAGACACCTTTTCTCTGTTGATCCCCTCATGTTTGGGCTGTTATCCTTTACCTGTACAAATGTATTATCGTGAATATTGACTCAAATATGTCAAAATTCCATGATCCACCCTCTGGTCCAGTATGTCTCAAAAAGTAGCAATGCCTTAAAAAAAAAAGTAAAGAGTGAGAAAACGGAGCTGCCTTATGTTTTAGCATTGCAGATTGTGAAACGGGCAAACACTATAAACTTTTTGGATATCACATATGACATAAAACGTGCAGATGTCAAGTCTAGTGTGGTGTGTGGTGCATTGATTGTCAACACTCCCTGTCCATAATGTAAGAAGCAATAATGCCAGCAGTAGGGAAAACTATGAGATGAGAAGTTGCACCGGACACAGACTAAACTTCCTGCTTGGCCATGGTACATGTCATAATGGTCAAAATTATGTGATGTAAAAAAAAGATATTTTATGCTTTTTAGATGGAGCTAACTTTGTAAGACTTTGGAGACTAGTACTAAATACTGTGTTGTTAATTTCCTGTATGTGTATGTGTCAATGTATTTTGTATTTTTTTTTCCAGCCAGCACATTGTTTTGTTTTTTTGATTTTTTTGTCCCCTTTGTACTATGTTGAATTGTATAATTTCTCAGCCGTAACTGCTACTTCTGTGACTTGTACACCACGTGACTGCTTTGGGTAATAATGAAACCTTGATTGAGTTGCACAGAAAAGCCCTGAAGGACAAATAGAAATACTACACCTGGATTTTGAGCATTTTATTCAGTTACTATATCTTTCTGAATTGGCATATGTTAGAGCGGGTGTAATGTCTTATTTTGTGAATATCGACAGCCTGAGTTACTAGAAATGTCCGGTCTTTGCTGTCATAACTATTGGGTTTATTAAGACCAATGTGTGCCTGAAACAGGTGACATATTTAATAGAGACCACTCCAAATCACAACAAGGCCCTGCTTCTGTTTCCTCGAAGCTCTTTATTTTTTACCTATTAGCAGCCCAACAGGGGGATTGTCCATTGACTGCAAACGGGTATGGGAGAGATGGAGCGTGTAGTAAAAATATTTCTCAAATAACTGTTTTGTTAGTCTTGACAACGCTGGAATACTTCCTTTTTGAATAAACTTCTAAGTTGATGTCATTCAAATAGTAGTGTATGTGAATAATAAAACAGATTTGTTACTTTCAAATATGTAACATAGGATGTGAAAATAAATGTTCCGAACACGGATTCCATCATTTCACACAGTACAGACTTTGAGCGTGCCGTTTTATATCACTGGCTATCTTGTCTATATCGCACACTATATTGATCCCATATGTATAATAATAATGGCATGGGAGGATGAACTGTCATTGCCATCCTCTGATGTTTTAATATTTTCATCCTGCACCCCTGTCCAAAACGGTGGTCACAGTTGTCATTGCAATGTAAAACTGTACAATATAATAAAATGCAAGAATTTTAATATATTTGGACTAATTTCATTTGTAGTGTGATAGTAACCCATTGAGACCTGGAACGCATCTGTGTCACTTTTTGATTTGAGCTAAAAAGCATTATTTTAGACTTTGGCTATTCAAAAATAGCAGATCTACAAGCTCATAGCGCGGCACCGAGTGCCGCGCTACGAGCTTGTAGATCTGCTATTTTTGAAAAATCGTGAAAATGTGTGCAAATCTTTTGTAGTGTGATATTAAATGTTTTCTTTCTCCTTTTGTTTTTACATAGATATGCAAACCATCCGAGTAACTGTGCATTGTGCACACCCATCACTGCTGCCGGCCACTCTGACAGCATGATATACTTGTTTGGCTTTAAGTGCTATAATCAGGTAGACCCATTTCCAACTGGTAATGGCCTTACCCGACTCAGCAGCATGTCTGTCTAGCTCTGTCCAGATGCAGCCGGACCAGAGAGGTCCAGGGCACATTTACACCCAAAATTACCTTCCTCCACGTGCCTTCTCTCTCTCTCTCCCCCTTCTGCTCCCCCCAGAGAGCGAGAGGGACTACCTGTCACATTGGGGGGAGTGATACAGATGGCGCGCCAGATGTGTGGCCGAAGCACGTGATGGCAGAGCGGCGATGGTGTTAAGAGAGAGGCCACGGCTTGGGTTTTTGCTTCGCCTCTTGATGATGAGTGTGCTGTGTTTGTGGAGGATGCGGGGGCAGTGTGATTGAGGTACAGTAGCTTGCTTGTTTCCATCTCTGTTTCAGTGTCGGACACGAGTGCGAGCAGTGGTGTGAAGTGACTAAGTACATTTACTCAAGTACTGTATTTTGTTACTTTTACAAGAGTATTTCAAATTGTCAATACTTCTATTCCACTACATCTCTGAGGCAAATATTGTACTCCACTACAATTATTTGAAAACTTGAGGTACTAGTTACTTAGGTACTAGTTGAGGCACTAGTTACTGTAGATTTTGATTATTATTACAAAACGTACATTAACCACTTCAGCCCTGATACGGCCACTTGAAAATAGCCGATCTACAAGCTCACAATGCGTCGCATCGCGACGCATTGTGAGCTTGTAGATCGTCTATTTTCAAAAGATTTTTATACATCTCACACATTGTGAAATGGGACATTCTGCATAATGAGTACTTTCTACTTTAGGTACTTTTAAGTCCATTTTGATACCAACACTTTCGTACTTTTACTCAAGTAAAACTTGATTTCCGGACTCTTTTTTTACCTGGCAACAGAGTACATTTCTGCATTGCAGTATCGATACTATTACTTAAGTAATGGACTACCTTTCCCACCACCACTGGTACGTACGTGTGTATGTGTGTGTACACCCGCTCAGGTCTAGTGGCATCTCCCACTCCCGTCACCCCACCTCAACCATCCTGCTGCTCCACAGCTGGCCTGCCCCACCCTTCCCAGCTGCCACTGGGCCTCCCCCCCCCCGGCCCCCCCGGCCCCTCCGCTTGGCAGAGCGGGCGTTTTGGGCGCTCCCCCACCAGTCCTCCCTGGCAGCTGCCGCCCTCAGCTGCGCTCGCGCAGACGGTATTGGGGTCGGACAAAGTCACTCCTCCTGTGACTGTGTCTGGGGCCGTCGGGGGAGTGGGGAGGGGGGCTTAGAGGCAATAATACTACGTCTCATCAAATAAGGGCTATATATTTTTTTAAGCACCGCACACATTCAAGTCGATGGACACTTGTCAAGCTAAATTAGAATATGATGAAATGTGAGTGGAAGTTGAATTATTACCCTCAAACTATTCATATTTCCTCGTGTGATCGTAGGCTACTGTAAATTACATTTAGTCTCCTGATCTACAGTAGAGCTGAAACACCGATATTTATGTCAAAGGATTTTCCATTGAATCTTTTTGCGTTGCCTACGTTAATAATGTAACATTCTTGTTAAGAGAGAAGATGCCATCACTCCCTCCCTGCACTCTGGTTGTATGACAGCGAGACAAACAGTAAGGTGACAGTATCAGTTCACGAGGATGATTATCTTGTTCAATATTTTGATAATTATAATTCAGGGCACCTTTCAGCGAAGGGGTTCTAAACCACTGAGGGGGAAATGACATTGTGATCATAGCTGGCAGGCAAGATGTGATCTCTCTTGCTTTCGAACTCTCGCTTCCCACTCTCTCCGTCTAACCCCCCCTTCCCTCTAACTCCCTCACACACACACACACACACACACACACACACACACACACACACACACACACACACACACACACACACACACACACGCACACACACACCCTCGGTGTGACAGAAAGTCTATGGGGAGGTATAAGAGGTAGTTATGGGGGAAATGCAGCAGCCTCCACAGTTTAATTGGAGATGTGTCACACTAAATAAATGGTGCAAAAACAAGCGCTGACTGGAGGCTTGAGGGAGAGGCCCTGGGGATGCAGCCTGCTTTATTGGGCAGGAGCTTTGCACTGCTCCAGGGTGAAACGGGGCTATGCTCTGCTGAGATACCCTCCAACCACCCCAAACCCACCAGCCGTCCCGCAAAGCCTTACCGTGAAAGCAAAAAAGACAAAAGCATCCATTTCGCTCCACGGATGAAAAGGCTGTCTCGATCCAGAGAATGTACCGGAACTCTTTGACCCGAGGTACTCGGCTATCGATTATTCTCTCCCTGCAATCAGGAGTGCATCCTTCATCTGCAATTTCCAATCTTTTCCATGTCTCCAAACAAATCCATAATCATAAAAATTCTTGAGCGGAGCAAACGTCTGCCATTCTGGTGCCTCGATCCTTGTGTTATGTCAATTTATGTTCCTGAGGAAACAACGACCAATGGCCTACAGCCAACCCAATCTCCCTATCTAATCCATACATGACCTCCAAGTAACCAAGAGAATGTCTTTTCCAATATTGCTATCAATGTTGATGTAGCTGTTCCCTTCTGTGCTAATCTTGCTGTTCTAATGTGATGCGAGTGCGTGCATGTGCGCGCGTGCTGGTGCCCGCATGTGTGTGTGTGTACATATGTGCACCCATATGCGTACACCTTAAGATTCCGGAGTTCGTAGCATGAGTTTTGATTTACCTCTACAGCGTGCGGCAGTAATTGGATGTGACACCATCCTCTCCGCTCTCCCTGGGGGAAATAACAGGAATCTGACTATTATGGCCTCAGTCATGAATATGTCACAACAGCTGCAAACAAAGGCCTGTGATTTGGATAAGACTGCTCTCTCTCTCTCTCTGAGCTGATGTATGACACAAATGCTGCAACGGTAAACGTGCCTCACTTTCTTTAAAGCAATTTGGACTGTTAACTGTGAGTGATTAATTGCCATTGTCTGAGAAAAGTGTGTTAGAGAGCCTGCATAGCGTATATAGCATTACGTGCATTGTTACTCATGTCGAAAACATGCTTGGCACACAGATTTATAAAGACTATTATATACCTAGTTTCACATTTGAAAATATTTCTGGACCAGAGGACCACAACTAGGGTAATCCCCGACAAAAGGTGTTTAGCATGCATCTGACGGGCCGTGGTATACATGCTTTGTTTAACTCTTTAAGACCGGGAACGCATCTGTGTGTCATTTTTAGATTTCTTTGGCTATTCAAAAATAGCAGATATACAAGCTGAGTGCTGCGCTATGAGCTTGTAGATCTGCTATTTTTGAAAAATCATGAAAAGTTGTGCAAATATTTGAATATTTATCTTTTTTTTGCGCGGACATTTGTAACTCAAATCTTTGCTTCTGGAACTAAATATTTTACAAATGTTCGCTTGAAAAAATATATAATCCAAGATTTTGCCACAAATTTTCACGATTTTTCAAAAATAGCAGATCTACAAGCTCATAGCGCGGCACTCGGTGCCGCGCTATGAGCTTGTAGATCTGCTATTTTTGAATAGCCCAAAGAATCTTAAAATGACACACAGATGCGTTCCCGGTCTTAAAGGGTTAAATCCCATCATTTGTTGAGGGTCTGGCCATCAAATCAAACTGAGTGTGCTGTTTTGTTTTGTGTGTGCCATCCTCCATAAAAGTAAGTCTCTAGGAGAAATAGCAGGTATGCTGATATCAGTATTCCCACAGCCTGCATAATTGCTGTAATTTGCCTTCCCTTTGGGTAATCTGTAAACATGGCTGTTTTGATGTTTTTGGCATCCTCCATTGGCTGGGCTCTCTACTCCTCCAGTGCAGCCTCCCATCCCAGGCCCAGGGTGACACAAATAGATCCTTCCCCAGAAGGCGGCACGTAGTGTCCACATGGGCACGATCAATATGGCCCAGTCCTCACTGGGACACTGGTGGTATTAAAAAGCACCTAGTGAGCCTGCTCTCGCCACGCTGGCGTTTTTAGGGAAATAAAGCTATCGATCCTCCAGGGCCTCTGGCCGAGCATTAACCCATTGAGACCTGAAGCCGATTCTACAAATGTCTTCTAAATCCCAACAGTATTCTGAAAAAACGTATGTTTCTATATCAGTGGTGCTCAAACTTTTTCATGTTAAGAACCCCCAAAATTATATGTATTTGGCCGCCGACCCCCATCTCAAAATATTTAGTTCCAGGGACCCCCAGATGCAAAGATTTTAGTTAAAAATGTTCGTTTTAAAACAATATATATTCAAAGATTTGCACACATTTTCACGATAAAAAAAAAAGGCAGATATACAAGCTCATAGCCGCGCTACGAGCTTGTAGATCTGCTATTTTTTTATAGCTAAAACTTTAGCTTTTTTCTTTTTTATAGCTAAAATAGCTAAAACCTGGTATTTTTGAATAGCCAAAGTGTAAAATAATGTTGTTGTTTTTTGCTCAAATCAAAACATGACACAGATGCGTCCCAGGTCTTAATGGTTTAACCTGGGCCCACAAATTAGAACGTGTTCATCTGGACACATCTGTCTGCAATGTTCCCAAAAAGCACCATCCTAGGGAGAGGGAGGGAGGGGCGGGGGGCAGCCAGGGGCCTGCTGCTTCCGATGATGAGTAAAGCTCTACTTGACGCCCGCGCCAGAGCGGGGGAGAGCGTCTGGACACCCGGGACTTCCATTAGAGACCCAGGATGGTGGCGTGGGTCGATGTGGTCAGGTTTGGTCGGGGGTACTCCATCTCCAGATCAGTGTGGTTCCTTCCCCCCATGATGTGGGGGAGAGAGAGGGGGCTGACCCACGGCGAACCTGAGCTCCTGACTGGCAGGACAATGAGGGAGAGACCGCTGCTTGTCTCCATAGCCGGCCCCCAGCAGAATCAAAGACTCCTTTGGAAACCGACCCATTTTGTGCATTGACTTTTATCACACAAACCCCAGTATACCCACATCATATTTCTGTACCAAAATTCCACATGCCTGTAGCTCAAGAAAAATCAAACTTTTGTAGAACGTGTGTCCACATTCTACAATGCATATACATCAAATTACAGTATTTATATAGATTTATCATTGCGTTTTAGATAACACATTATGCAATACTTTAGGATTTAGTACACTGTCATTTCCGTTTTCAGATTGTATTTGTCTGCAAAAGAAAAAGATTAGCTTTCCCTTCATGGATACGAGGAGGCTATATAAGCCATTGATCCAGAATGTATCACTCACTGGGGCTGAAAGTATTATTGCAGAAGTCTGTAATTATATTTGACTAGAAGATTAGACTCTGGATATACAGAGACAGAAATACAAACACAGGGAGATGAATCGATGCAGACAAACACTCGCGAAGACAAAACCAGCAGATATATTTTTACTTGAAGAAGAAGTACTGTGAGCACCGCCATTCAGTCCTCAGCTTTCCACATCTCTCTGTATTTTTTATAGTCTAAAGCTATTACTATTTGTAATGGATACCTAAAATATGTTTTATTTTTATTTTATTTTATTTCAGTTGTCTTTTTGCCTTGACAAGTAAAAATGTGACAGCTTTACTCATCATCAAACCTATACTTTATAGAGGTACAGTATAGGTTTGGACTTTGTGCTCTTGTTTTGTTACACTTCACATTGAAAACATTGGAGAGCTGCTGCATCCATGCAGACAACATTAATATGACCAGTGTCTCAGACACTATTGGTTAAGAGAGTCTTTGCCTCGCTCATTACCAACACATCAAACCAGCCACGTTCAAACAAACACAGACAGTTTGGAAACTTTCCCTCTTTTCGCTCAGCCTGCCCTAGCAGTGGGACGCTTGGAAGTTCTCTGCCCCAGTTCCACAATGTCCTTGAGAGTTGTGCCTTCGGGCCGGGGCTGGTGGGGTCCCGCGGTGCACAATGTGTGCTTCTCGCTCAGCCTCCCGCTGTACTCCGCCGCCCCTGCGTGGCTCTGGAGAGACGCCAAGCTCTGAGGGGTTGTCCGTGCGAGAGGGGGGGAGCGTGCATGTTAGTGAAGAGCCGCACCGCGCATCTCCTCTCCTCCCTTCTCCTCCCCCCACATGCCAGTCTACACAGTATAAATCACTGTACTGTATATGGGCACAAACCAGTGTAGGATGCTTTGGGAAGATGTTGTTATGAATGATCACTGATCACGTTAAATGTAGTAAACGGTGTGAAGTGACGTGTAAATGACTGGATGTTTTTCACATGTTATATTTGTTTGTTTGTTTGGTTGGTTGGTTGGTTGGTGTATGGAGTATGAGGTCTCTAGGCTACTTCCAAGGATGTAGGCTACCAAAAAGCCTTTTTGAATGGAATAGGAAGTAGGGCTGTATAATGTTATAGGCGCGTTGTCCTTGTTATATCTCAGCTTGATTTTGTCATCAAATGAACATGAGAGCAAGACAATTAAACCTACAGACCGAGGCCACACAGTTGTAGCTCTGTGTCTTAACAAATCACTTTATATTTAATTCAGCACATATGAATGTGTGTATCTTTTGTAATTAATATGGATATTGGCCAAGAGCAAAGATAAAGATCCATTTTTCTAATATTTTGTCCTTGGATTGTGCACTGGGGGAATTCACTCCCCTTTTTCTCTTTCTTTTCCCTGGCTATGGCACTGGGAATTGGTGGGATGAGAGGCTATTCCCTAAATAGCCCATGGCAAGAGGTATCCTGATTAGCATGCTGCCTGCTCTCTGGCAGCAGTCCTCCAGGCCACCAGCGCTATCACTTACGTGCTGTTTGTATTTGTAGTTGATAGTGTGTGCTGTTATAATTGGAATGAGCTCGGGAACCTCGTTTGCTTTTGATCCGCTGCCAGCCACTCAGAGTGCTACTGGGCCACAGCTCTCACCTCAACACTCCCAAAGGATTATGGGAAACTGCAACGCTTATGTTCTAAAAAGCGCCTGACAGCATCTCATTCAAGGTCGAACAATACAATGGTAAGTGTGGGGATAGAACGGAAAAAAAAGATGGAGGGAAAAGTTGAACAGATATTTGATGCAGCGTGGGGATAGGGCTGGGACCTGGGAAATGGGTATTTCAGACTCCTGAACCTGAGAGGCAAATATCAAAGGACCTGTGTGATTGTTTGGGGGTAGTTTCAATAACACACAAGGATATGTTGTATTACCCATCTCTGAAGTCCCTGTGCAAATCTACATTTTCCCTGAAAACAAGTTGAACTGATGATGCAGTGGGGCTATGCACAATGCAATACCACATCAATACAGCAACACAACAAAACATAATACTTCTATTTCCACAACACAGTTGGCACCGTTGAATTAGTACAGATGGCTTCTTTCCACCATAATCCATCAAGACCTCATCAATACAGCTTTCAAACTAGTTTAAAAGTTAGGAAAAAGTAAAAATGATTCTCTATTAGAGAATCCATTTTATTTTCTAGATTAGATCAGATAATCTCTAATTATGTTTTAAGTTTGAGTTTGATCTAAGTTTGAGGTCCATTTTCTCAGACCTCGTGGTAGGCTCTGCTTCCTCAGCAGTTTTCCAGTGAGGGCCAACTCCAGGGACTTATGAGAGTTTGATGCTCCCTTGCTGCCAAGTGTCAGCAGGCCAATGAAAAAAGACCTCCAAATCTCCTAAGCTCAATATTTAATCAGGCTCTGGGTTACATTCACCGTTTTATTAGGTTGGAGAATTCCACCTCCCAGAGACTTTGATTGCTCCAAAAATATTTGGCAAAAGAGTGAACGCTCCTCTTTGAACTATAAAATGCATGCATGCTTTTGCAAAAGCAGCACTCATGTGGATAATTGTGTTTATCATTATTAGTTGTGGTAATAGCAGTTGTAGTGGCAATGGTAGTAGTAGTAGTACTGTTGTGGTGGTGGTAGTAGTGGTGGTAGTAGTAGTAAATGGTGCATTTATATAGCGCTTTTATCCAAAGCGCTTTACTTAGATTGTACATTACATTCACACACCGATGGTGGAGGAAACCATACAAGGCACCAACCTGCTCATCGGGAGCAATAAGGGGTTCAATGTCTTGCTCGAGGACACTTCGACACTAACTCTGGGGGACCCCGGGATCGAACTGGGAACCTTGCGGTTTCCAGTTCACTCTACCCCTGAGCCACTGCCGCCCCGTAGTGATAGTAATAGTAGTAGTAGTTGTAGTGGTGATGGTGGTGGTAGCAGTAGTATTAGTTGTAGCAGTGGTAATATTAGCAGTAATATTAGCATACGATGCATTCATTATCATCCACATATTTTGACCACGAGTCCGTCTCTCCACTTCTATCCACCCAGGACTGGAGAGGAGATTCACCTGAGAATCACCCTGATGAGCTTGTTCCAGGAGGGCATTACTACTGGTTAAGTACAAACACCTGCTAAAATATTGGCAATTAGGATATAATTAGCTGCTAATGCATTTCTAATCCGAAGCGAGCCATAGATTTGTCTTTTTTTGCGTAGACTCCCTTTTTTAATGTTCTCTGTTGTTATTGTTTTCCTCAGGTATTTGTATCCCGAGAACATTGACTAAGTGCCCTAGTTCATCATATGCAAATGGCTTATTAATTACACATGCATTATGCCCGTATTCAGGAGACATCAAAGGGCCTGTGAGTCTTCAGATGGTCCCCCTCTGTACCACACTCAGGTTACAAATGGCTGCGTGTGCACTTTCCAGCCAGTCTTTTCAGGCAAAATAACTACATCCTCAATTAAACATTTTCACAGGAACCCCTCTCTTCTTGCCTGTGTTTGAAAAACATCTCCGGTGGTCTAGTGTGGATGTTTGTTAATTGGGAGAACTGCAAATAAATATGATTTGATACATCTTAGCGTTATTCGAAAGCAAAGCAAAACCTATATTTTTTTTACGTGGGGGAAAATTAGAAGTGCCTATACGGTTATTCAGCGTATGCCCTAATGAATTAGGTTAGCCTGCTTGTGTTTCAGTTGATCAAAACTGTCTCTATCAAAACAGTTCTATCACCAACCTTCGCAATTTCAACACCACTGTGATTCAATTTAGGTATCAGGCCATGGCTGTGTGGTATGTGACTGACTATGCATGTTTGTTCTGTCTATCCCTCCCTGGTGACTTCTGTGTTAACGACCCATACAGCAGGTGTCAGCGTGTGATTTATACAACCTATAATGCCTCACATTGATTAGCAATACGGCTCTAATGGGATGCCAGCTCTCAAGCTCAGGTTCAAAAACATATTGCACGACGCGCCCCCCACCTACCCACCTCATGCCATTATGCATCCCACTTTTTTGCATGAATATCAGCCATCCAACCTGTCCAATGAGACGGCGTAGAGGGACTTGTGCAGCGTGTGCAATCACTGTAACCCTGGGCAGTCCTCTGTTATCAGTCTCTGGTGGGCTGCTCTGACTGGGTGCTGCTAGCATAATTAGCACTGCACACGCTTTGATGATAAAATGGGTAATAGAGCATCCCTCGCCCTCCCCTGCCTACCTGATTTTACCACCGCTTATTGATCTAATTAAAAATGATTTAGCCGTTAATGGAGCTTTTAAGTATTATTTTCTTCTTCTCTTTGGAGAGGACGCTTTGATTAAAGACGCCTATAAAGACACAGTCAAACTCAGAGACGGACATCGATGGTATTAAGATGTTGGGGCTCGACACAACACTAAGGGGGAAAATCTCTTAATCGAAATGTAATCTTACGACGTTCACCACTGTCAGTGCTTACACACGTGTCCTTGCTTAAAATACATTTACTTTAAAGCCGCCCAGCAGCATTCATGTTAATGTAAACTCAGGAGTCTCATTCACACCACCATTCACAATATCTAAACTATATTGCTGTTTTAAGGCTCATTGATACAGATGCAATGGAATATCCCCTTCTCCTTGTACAGTAACATACATCAAAGCCACCAGGTGGGGCTCATTCGTTCAGAAGTCGCTCCCACTCTGGGTATATTTTTGGATGTGGCTGCTATGCCTGTGTGTTGCTTTTACTGCCGTTAGGGCTGTATAAATGCTTAAGTGAGGTGTTATTCTATGGCACTTTTGTATGGCACCTCTAGACCTATCATTCCTCATTAGGAGACCAAAGTGTTTGTGGTTGTCCTCATTACTAAAAAGGTAGAGCTCTTCCTCCCCAGAGGTAACTTCATCAACACCAGAGACAAATCTATCTTAGGTGCTCTATTTATATTTCTGACTCGCACTCACTGCCACAAAGATTTATTCCACCCTCCTGTCAATCCATCTCTCTAATGGGCAATGGCATCCTTTTTAGTTTAGCTGGCTGGCATATGTGCGTGCATGTGTGTGTGCGTGTGCATGCGTGACATGTGCGCGCGTGCGTGTGTTCGTGCGCACACGTGTGTGTGTGTGTGTGTGTGCGTATGCATGTGCTTGCATGATATGTGCGTGCGTGTTTGTGCATGAGCTTGTGTATGTGCGCACGCACGCGCGCTCACATGCGTGTGTCCGTGTGTGTGTGTCCATGTCCATGCATCCATGCATGCTTGTGTCCATGCACGTGTGTCCATGTGTGTGTGTGTGTGTGTGTGTGTGTGTGTGTGTGTGTGTGTGTGTGTGTGTGTCTGCGTGCATATCTCATCTCCCACTATATCCAGTCAGATACGCTCACAAAAACAAATACCTTGAAGTCACGGAATCCCTCTCGTATCCAAAGTGAGTCATCTTCAGAGAGTGAGCTCAGATGTCATGTAATTAAGATGATAAAAAAACCATTTGCACTTGCATGGGTTATTAATGTGGACTAATGATGCTCAGATCAGCTATAAGATGTCTGCTAGTTGTGGGGTTAATCTCCTCATTCTTGCGAAAGCCATAAAGATAAACATCTCAAACACAAATGGACTCGTGGAAATCTCAAGAGAACTCATCCCAACTTCACAAGAAAAGTTTTTCAGGACCAAAAATAAACTGTCATCCTCTCTGTAATAATTTGCAATAATAAATTATTTAGGGATTATTATTAAGGGATTATTCTTGCAGCCTTAGATTAGTGGTATATTCTATTAGACACTGCAATTAGATCAAATGAAGCGTATACTAAACAAACCAAGAATCTATAGTGTAATACTGAACTTGTGTAATTGGAAACACTTATAATAACAGAGACATAAAACTGTTTATCAATCTTACTGTTTTGTTGTTGTTATTGTTTATGACATTGATGCAGATAGTAAAGGACAGGAAACAAGAAAGACTTGCAATATTTCTTGATATCAATCTTAATATGAATTTAGAATCACCAAATCATTTACGAATCATTAGCAAATGATGACAGCTGATATAATCACTGTCTTATTGCCAGTGAAATGCCACTTTCATTGACTCTGGAGAGATTCAACACTTAAATTGCTATTGACGTGCCCACATTGATAAATCCAGGGCGATGCAAACCCAGGGTCCAGGCTTGTATGGGAGGTGCAGCTCGTCTCCCAGAGCAGAGAACGTGTAAATGTCATGGCATCTGATGACTTTATCATGAGTCTTCTGATCATTACAATGTCATTAGTTGGCAGACACGGTTTGCACCTCGTTAATGCACACAAACACAATCCTAGGAGTGGCGGATAATGTTGTGTGGTGGTGTTGGTGTTTAATGAGGGGATACATTTGCATACTGGCCTCCACCCCCACTCCCATTCCCACCCCACCCTCATTTATAAAAATAAATCACATTAGAAACATCACCAGCTAATAAAGTCGACTCCGGCCCACATCCCACACGTCCCAGGGATGGCCAAGTCTCAGTGCAGGAAATACACAATGCAGTCTCGTAGGACTAGGCAGAACCTATTATAGAATAATTCTCTAATGGTTATGGAACATTCTTCATATTAAAAGATGTGCTGTACAAGTAAATTATGCCAGTTGTTATGCATATTATGATCAGATAATATATCAAGGCGTCTCCCTAAATAAAACTCTTCAAGTTTTTATGTTGATGGTGAAAGTCAAATTATCAAAAAGAATGACCAGTAATCGAAGTAAGATTTATTTCTATCTATTTCTTGGGGTGAAATAGTTTCATTCTGAAATAGTTCAGTCTTGATTGCACATAATTGTACAGCTAGGCGAGGGTCGTTCACAGTGATGTCTCTGATGTCTCTGATTATTGAAAGCTTTTATTTACTTTAAAGGTAGTTATTGTTACTGAACAAACACTCTATAGCAATGATTACTATCGGATTATAGTGCTTCAACCTTCTAAAACAAAACTTTTAGTTTTAACCAAAACATATCATTTACCCTACCTTTAAGTAATCTTTAATTATTAACTACCCAGACCCTATGTTGTGTATGCTATACAATACATTGGAGTGCAAAGAGAAGGGGTAAAAAAAACGAAAAAGATATCCATGTACAGTAAGCACACTTTGTCTCGTGTCTGAGTGTCCGCCCGTGTGTGCTACACATTTGTGCTCCCAAGTCAAAACCTCCCTAAATAAACAGTGTGTTTCGCGATGCCTAACCGGTGTGCACGGGCCCATGCACCGCTGATGTCCATCCACCAAGGACTACCACCGGCCCCACTTCGCTCACTTACTTACTCCTTGCCTCACTCCATCCTTCCTTCATGCTCAAATTGACACTTGGTGCAGAGGCAGGCAGACAGGGGGCCTCTCCGCCCCGCGCCTCCAGAGATGTGGCCCAGCTGTCAGCCGTCTAATCCAGTCCAACCTCCCCCTGAGCCAGGCAGGGAGCTCCAGGCTGCCTGCTCCCCCTCATCCTTGAGCCTATGGCACGGCAAACAACACAGAATCTACAGTATACAACGCGGGAACACAGCGGGCCAGGAGGGGAGCACTTTGCCATAGTCAAATCAGTCTTGACAGTTAGTCCTTCATCAATCAAGCGCAACCGTGTGCCCGCCGCCAAACAGAGATGGCGTTTTATATCGTGAGCTACCTCATCAAACCTTTAAGTCAGGTTTTGATGCAGAGTCGAAATGAAACAAGTACAAAAAAATCAATTTCCTGATAGAATGAGATTGTTTTGAGGGTAGCGGGACTAACATGCACTGCTGGTAGCCTACGATGAGTGTATATTATCTGGAGTTATAACTTAACTCTGAAGCTGTAAAAAAAAATGACCTTTACAGTTCGAGAGTTAAATTAAAACTCCGGACTTTACTGTGCCCAAACACTCAGAGACCGACAGACCTTTTAAACGTTCTTGTTTCCAATCAGCTCTCACAGTCTGAGCAAAGACGTCCCCTGGCTATACAGACTGCTTTTACATCATGGGTGTCACTGTTGGCATTGTTACTATGGAAACTATTGTACAGTCAAAAAAAGAAAGCACATTGACAAAATCAGATGTAACGGGCACTAAATGAGACACAATCTTTTTGACAATGTCTTTTCTTCCCTTTTTTTTTGCTTTAATTTGCCTTAACCGTCTTAGGAAAAAAATACTTTCCCCTTTGAGTATAGGAATATGTATTATCATAATTAACGCTAAGCGAAAGGAAGAAAAAAAAGAAAAGGAAAAATATGAGGTTGAAAATCTAGGCTAGGGTGTTTATGTTTGGGAATGGTTTGTGACTGTGTGGCACAGCAGCGGTGTATATGTTTTTGAGGAGTATGTGTATGTTTCCTAAGGCTCCCTGTGGCATTCCCCCAATATCAGTATTCCTGTAGATGTGTTTGATGTGTTTGAAGCCACGTAGCATACCTAGGAACATGACAGTAAACATGGCAGAGGCTCTCCCTCAGTGGAGCAGTGATGCACGTCACCCCTCAGATGTGTGTGACGGGTGTACAAACCAAACCCACCGGGGCACGCCGTCTCCTGGGACTCTCCCCCCCCCCCTTTACTACGCCGTGCTGACTGGCTGTGTGTTGCTCAATACAAAGCCGCTCGTGAATAATCCCACCCTCCGCTCGGGAAACAAAGGAAGGGAACCAAAACGGAAGACAAACAAAGCAAAAAAGGCAAAAATATGGACTTAGGCAAAGTGACAAGTTTTGGAGGCCTGCGTGACCCAGCAGTGGTGGATGTCATGATATCTGCTGTCCTAATGTTTTCCCCATGTTTCATGCCTGGAAAATCACTAGTGTATGTTTCTTGCATGCGTCCCGAGGGAAATTAAGAGGCGCACTATGTATCTCGAGAGGATTCCCACCAAGAATGAGAATAAAGCAGGCAACATGAAAGAGGAGTGTAGGTGTGAGGGAGCTATTGGTCTGGCAAAGGGATTGCCAGCACATCAAAATAGAATGGGTGTCGAACAAGACAGCAAAAACCTGCAGCATTTACACCTGCCAGCGAGAGCACCACACTGACATGTGAGACGTTTCCACGTACACGTTGTGGGGTGCATGTGCTGCAGACTCATGTCACTCTGAATTCCTTGCAGTGACATGTACTACATATTCACATCACAGAAGCGCTTTGAGTGTTGTTTTTGGGGTTAGTGAGGGATGCCGTTTGTGAACTAAAGGTTTCACAATATCACACAAGCACAAACCTTTGAGGGGAGATCCCTGTGTTCTTGGACAGTTTTAGTCAACAATTGTGCAACAACAGTTTCTTTCGTAGCATGGAAATATGAGCCACGCAAGAGTGAGCTATGACACTTGTTCTCAGCCTTTATAATGTCGAGGACCACCATTTTGATATGAGTTAGGCACAGACCCCCATTTGATATGATGTTTGTCTCTGGGACCCCCAGTCTAGACTGTACACTGTACAATTACCTGAATTACCACTCTCAGAGTTACAGACCTGTAAGGATCCATTTGGTTCCTAACTATCAGTCATCTAGCTGGGGGACCCCCTGGAACCCCTCAAGGACCCCTCGGGGTCCCCGGGCCCCACGTTTTGAACCAGTGCTCTATGGTATCATGTGACTTCGTCTGGAGCGTTTTGCTCAACACTGAATATTTCTACGACTATATCAGCATTATTTTGTGTTGTAGCGTGTTTGTTTACATAAGCGCAAACTTTTGTATGAATCCACTGAGTCAGTCTCTCATAAGAATGGAAGGATTTCCAGAAAATGTGGCCTGTTGGGGCCATGATTGTTGTTTTCATTTTAATACTTACATTGGGGAGTGTTGCTTTCTCTTTCGGTATGCGTGTGATTCACAGATATCACATAACCTACCTACCTACAGTATGTGAAATCAGGTTTTGTTCCCCCCAATTTGTCCTGAATAACAACGATATCAATGTTTTTAACCCATTCAAATTGGGGTTTTAGATTTTTGCGTTGGCTATTGAAAAATAGCAGATCTACACGCTCACAGCGCGTCACTTCGTGCCGCGCTGCGAGCTTGTACATCTGCTATTTTTGAACATTTTTGAAAAATCTTGAAAGTGTGAGAACTACTGATTTAGAAGGCATTTGTAGAATCTGCCTCAGGTCTTAATGGGTTAATATGAAGGAAAGAAAGAAAGGAAGAAGGAGCGCGGGGTGGAGGGGTAGTTCATTGGGGTCAGGATGACAGTAAAGAACAGATGAGATGGGGCTGCCGTGGAGTTTTTCCTTCTTTTTTTTTTTTTTTGTAGGTGGTGATATTGTAGGAGGGGTGAAACTAGGCCAGTGTCCAGACTCAGAGCAACAGAGGCCCCGGGTCCCTGGATGCCCCATGTCAGCCCTCTGACAGGAGAGATGGGACTTTAACACAGAGTTTTTTTGCCTCCCATCTCCTCTGAAGAGCCACCCCCCCCCCCCCCCCCCCCCTCTCCGTCTCCCCCCAGCACGCTCACCAGTCAGAGTTTGAGGAGAGAAATGCACTCGTTACAATAAGGAGGGCACATGGCATGGGACCTGTGGCTTTGAGAGCAGCCTCCTTCCACACGCACACACGCACACGCGCACGCGCACACGCACACGCACACGCACACGCACGCGCACGCACACGCACGCACGCACGCACGCATGCACGCACGCACGCACGCACGCACACACGCACGCACACACGCACGCACACACACTGTAGTGTTGGCAAACTTTGCTGCCAGCCCTGTGCATTGCAGCACACACAGTGAGTTGATGCGCGGTAAAAAGAATGGTGGAGACAAGTAACATTTAACCACACACTCACATTGCTGTGGTAACATGGCGGCATACTGTATTGCTCTTCAGTGACCCTCGCCGTATAGAAAACAACAGGATGGTGTGTCAGTACGACGGCGGCACCGCCAAGCGACACTGCCGTAGAAAATGGAGTATGAATTAAGATGTGGGCCAGAGAATAGAATGCACTTGAACGCTTGCACTCATCCTTTGAATGCCTGTTCCACGTGATCCACTCCGCTCACTCCCCGCCTCCACACAGATACAGTATGGGTTTTTTGTTGGACTTAATCAGGTGGTCTGTTACCTTGGCAATTAGAGTTATAAAACCTTGAGAGTCAAACGGCGAGCGAGTCCCCGGTGAGTAAAACCACAGAGCAAATCCTTAAACCAAACAGCCTTCCACTGGGAACATTTCTTCTCAGAGGATGCATGTGTAATTATCTCTGCTTGTTTGGGGGGAGGAAAAACTGTTTCACTCCCTCTTGTTTGACTTAAAAGCTCATAAGTGTTTATTGGCGTTAATTAATGAGGTATTCAGACGGTTGTGCTTGATTTGAGAGAGATGACGGAATAGTTGATAGCAATGTATTAATGTGGGATTCAGAGGGTTAAATTTGATTTGTGACAGATGACAGACAGGCAAAAAAACACTTTAAAAACCTATTTGAAAGAGAAAGTCACTTTTGGGATAATTAAGTAATAAGTAATTTCCAGGGAACACACTACGCTGTGAAAGTGCAATTCCAAAATATAGACGTTAGATCTTGTCTCGATTCTATGTTTTGAACAGTGGGCTGGTGGAAACACAGTTAATATTAATCAAATGAGGTGCTCTTAATTAACTTTTATAAATTAATCTTAAAAATATCGCTGCTAGGTCTGATCCATTTATCATTTATTCCCAATTGATACAAAACAACCACTGCGACGTATGCGGCGCTAAACTAGGCCATCTCTCTCTCCCAAATGGATGTTCTCTTTGAAAATAATGTTACATATTTGGGCAATATGGAGTGATGATTTATCATTATTTAATGATCTCCCACAGACAGTTCTTCACACATGGTGCAGTCAGCGGCAACAGCTGTACAGGATCTTGACGGGGTAATTCTCCAAGAAGACACAACTCCCCTCAGCAGCACCCCATCCCGCCTGAACCCTGACCTCGTCTCTGGTGGTGTCCAGCAGACTTTATTTTTTTGTCTGTTTAAATGACTATTTCGGTTCCTCCCCTTGTTACCTTCCATCCTTCCCTTTTTTTTTGTCTGTTTCTCCTTACCTCCCTGACATTCTCCTCCCTAAATGGGTCTGGCATGCATCCACACTGTTGGACAATGGTGTGTGGGCGGTGTTTGGGGAGGTGAGCCCCCTTCTCTGGGACACACTAATCAGCTCCACGCGAGGCCCAGTCGGGGCCGGCACTGGCGCTGGACAGGTGAGTGGAACCACATCGCTGTACACCCCCCCCCCCCCCTGGCTGCTGGTGCTCCGTGTGAGGGTCAAATCAGCCCCGCATCCTCAATGCCCCAGTCACTCCTTCATTCTGGTGTCCCCTATCACCTGGCTCGCATCCCCCCACACTCCCTGGTCCTGCTCCTGGGGGGCTCGGAGAGGGGGGACGGGGGGGCGGTGAGCAGCTGCTCCACCAAGGGAGCGTCCCCGAAAATGCGCCTTCTGCACAGCCCCGTGTGAGTTAACCTTTTCCTTTAATTAACACCGTCCCAACTCCCAACTCGCGCCACCACCGCCGTCCGGAGAGAGGTTCTACGGGGCTTTACGCTTCTGTCAGGGAAAGTGGGGGGGAGTCATGGGGGAGAGCGCGAAGCGGGGAGGGGGGGGGGGGGGGGGTGGTGGTGGGAGAGGTGTGTGAGGGGTGAGAAGGGGTGAGGAGGAGGAGGCGGGATGAATAATGTGCGCGTGGCCTGGGAGCGAGGGTTCTCCTAATCCTTCAGAGCCCTCTTTAATCCATTAAGGCCGGGAACGCGTCTGTGTGTCATTTTAAGATTTCTTTTGGCTATTCAAAAATAGCAGATCTGCAAGCTCATAGCGCGGCACCGAGTGCCGTGCTATGAGCTTGTAGATCTGCTATTTTTGAAAAATCGTGAAAAATGTGTGCAAATCTTTGGATGTACGTATTTTAAAGCGAACATTTGTAACTCAAATCTTTGCTTCTGAGGATTCTACAAATGTCTTCTAAATCCTAACAGTTTAAAAAAAAAAACACATTTGCTATACTATCAGTGGTTCTCAAAAATGATATGGCCGTGGACCCCCATCTCAAAATATATTGTTCCAGGGACCCCCCAGAAGTTGTAAGAGAGTCAAAAATGTTCGCTTTAAAATATATATATTCAAAGATTTGCACACATTTTCACGATTTTTCAAAAATAGCAGATCTACAAGTTCATAGCGCGGCACTCAGTGCCGCGCTATGAGCTTGTACATCTGCTATTTTTGAATAGCCAAAGAAATCTTACAATGACAGAGATGCGTTCCCGGTCTTAAAGGGTTAATCCACATGCCTTCACAGAACCACACAGCACACCAGTCATTTTACACAGCTGCCTCTTTTCCAGGGATGATCCAGAACTTAATTGGACACGCTGATGAGAAGATGGCTGTTCATAATTTGTGCCACAGCTCATTACTCTGTATGAGAGTAAAAAAATAATAAGCCTTTGTCTACAATTTAGTCATTGATTACACATTTGTGACGCACAATGGTTCGAGTCAGTCGGTTAAATTAGCTTCTCTTCGACATCCCCCTTTCCTCCCTTTTTACCTGGGTTGTTTGCTATTCAACTTCAATGCAGATTTATCACCAGTACCGCACACAGCGTTACTGTACTGCTTGGCTGAACAAGTTGAGTTTGTAAATTCAATTCTGGCGAGCATGTTAACCAAGGAATTAAATGAGGTGTGATATAGCTCCGGTGAATGAGGCAGTCATTGGACACTAGTGAGTCAGGCTGATTGTGTTGTGTATAGCAGCAAGGTGCGTCAGGCTGATTGTGTTGTGTGAGGGAGGGGGCAGGGATCTGATGCATGCTGCATATTTCTGTAGCTGTACCAGCGTGTGGAAAGGTGAAGAGGCCAAAACTGTGCTTAGAATGAGGGCCTCCTAATGAGAGAGCGGTACTAAGCGAGGGAGAAAATTTGGCTAATCATGTTCCTTTCAGTAAAATGAAACATCGCAAGGTCCTCTCTCCTCCTCTTTCATCTTGCGTGCTGTTGCCAAGTAGAAAATCCTCATCCTTCACTGAGAAATGTTTATGTCTGTCTTGGCTCATGGTAGCTACTGCCTCCAGGGATCTTCTTTCTTGGCATGTTCATAGTGGTCACCATTTACTGAAGATGGGCTGTGGAGGTCAAAGCCATTGTAAAGGATATAAAAAAACCTAGAATGATTCTTGATCACACTATGAGATCACCCCTTTGTGGTTTAATGGTTTTCTTCATGCCAATAACACATATTTGAAGATCATTGTCCAAGCAATGGAAGGTTAAAGCCTAAGGAAATGAATCTGCAATTCAAAGCTGCCCAGGACAAGGACCCTGATGGGTTTGTGTGAAGATTGTTTCAGTGTGTCAGGGTTGATCAGTCAATTATAAAGGTATTTACTCACTGATAACAGAGAATGCGGTTGAAACCCAGAGTACTGCAGCTCAGGTATGTCAATAGTGTAACCACATGTGGGCCTGGTCCAATCCCTGTCCCTCTCAATCACGCTGGCTCACATTTGTTTTTGTTTTTGTCTCCGCCAGGCCGAAGGCATGGCGAGAGAGTATGTTTACCCTCCATCCGTCCGTGTGTGTGTGTGTGTGTGTGTGTGTGTGTGTCCTGTCCGTGTGTTAGCAGCTAATCTCCGGCATCGTTGGCCCGGTCGCTGCGAAACTGTGCACACACACTCCCTGGATGCCAATTCAGAACCTCTGCCTAAAATTTTTCACATGGGCCTGTTATAGCGCCACCTGGAGGCCGGTTTGTGCAAAACCCATTTCTTTACATTACTCATACAGATTTTGTCCAAACGTCATGCAAATCGGTACACAGTATCTCTATAGTCATGTGATCAACACGGATCTGTCCTATTTCCCATATTCCATCCTCATTGGCTAAGGTTTGCTTCCAAAATTTGCAGGATTGGTCCGTTTTGAACAAAATGCCTCAAATCATGAACGCAGCTTGCGATTTCCGTGAAATTTCACAAACACATTCCCACATAGGCCAAGGAAGAAATGCCACCCTTTTTCACATTGGCCTGTTATAGCGCCACCAGCAGGTCTAATTTAGGAACAAAATGCCTCAAATCATGAATGCAGTGTCCGATTGCCGTGAACGACCTAAGAATAAATGGCACCCTTTTCACATTGGCCTATTATAGCGCCACTAGGAGGCCACAATAACGTACCTGACCTGGCAGAGACCTGTGCTCCGAGGAGCACTTTTTCTAGTTTAGATATGTTTTGGATTTTTCTGCCTTTATTAGACAGTATACACAGTAGTCTGACAGGAAATGGGGAGCAGCCTAGGTGCCCGGACCGCTACGTCAGCCGTCCGGGTCACGCTGGCTCACATTTATAAAAAATAATAATAATAATAATTAGAGATCATCTTGCGATCGGATCACACCAGCCACGATGCCTAACCTTTGCGTTACCACTCACCAGACATTCAGCAGTACCTGTGGAAAGTGACGCCAAATTCATGTGTATGGTGCAACTTTCTTTCTTTTCTTTTTCCTTTATTTATTCAGGGAAGCCCATTGAGAGCAAGCTCTATTTTTCAAGGACGCCCTGATAACAGCATATAAAACATATAAAACACATACATAATGAACAACAATAACAAACATTTGAATCATATTACAATCGTCACAGATGCAAATAAATATAGTGTTGCATGAAACAGGTGCAGTTGCTATGTAATGTGTCCTCAAGAAGTACCCTAAACGTCTCTATTGAGACCAATCGCTCCAGTTTCAGAGAGCTCTGAAGTTTGTTCCATTTCTGTGGAGCATAATAAATGAAAGCAGTCTTTACTTGTTCACCGCTCTTACGTGGACTGGTATATGTAATGTGTGTTTGTGAACGTGTTGAATGTCCAGTAACTTTTGGTTCTAAAAGCGAAGATAGGTACAAAGGAAGCTTACCACACAAGGCCTTATAAATAAATAAAATACAATGTTGCTCTCTACGTACTGCGAGAGATGGCCAACCCACTTTATAATATAAAATACAGTGATGGGTGAGATAATCATCACCAGTGATAAAACGTAGGGCACTGTGGTAGACTGCCTCAAGAGGCTTCAGTGTGGAGGTTGAAGCATGCGTGTACAGCACATCACCATAGTCAAACACAGACATTATGACAGATTGAATAACAGTTTTTCTGCTGGTAAAAGAAAAAAACAACTGATCATATGACATGAGAGAACTGAGCTTGAACAGGTTGACAGTGTCATGTGGCTAATCTCGCCAGTAAAAGTCTTTGAAGGCGCATAAAGAAATAGTTCAATTCTTTCTAATGTTAGCTAGGAGAGCAATAATGACAAAGTGGGTTGGAGTGGATGAATCTCCGTCTTTTCAGCTGTGGAAATCTTTGATATCCGATGCTGCCACTCTTGAGAAATTGAGATACCGTATTAATGAGAGAGCGCACCTGTTCTCTAGAATCTGGGAGAAACCACTGAACTTGTTGGGCGTAAAGCTTAAGGTGGTATGAAGACACCTGGTTGTCATTGTCACTGTCACTGTCATGTTTAAGTTTAATATTAGTCTACTGCTCTATATAGTAACTGTCACGGTCCGCTCCTCGGACCGTGGACGGTTACTTTATTATGTAGACCTTCCTGCCCTTATAAGGTCTTTGTTCCTTTCTGTTCCTTTGTTCTGTACCTAGTCTTGTTATGTCACTCTGTTGTTTTTCCCATGCTGTTCTGTACCTTTATTTTGTAGTCTTGTTTCCTGTTGTGCTTAGTTACTGTTACCTGTCTTGTCTCACCTCCCTGTTGATTAGTCATGTTCTCCTCCTGTGTCCTCTTAGTCCCTCAGCCTATCCCAGTGTTGATTGTCTGTTCAGTTCACCTGTGTCTTATTATTTCCCCCTGTGTTTGGTCTTTGGTTTTTCTTGTTCATTGTCTCTTATTGCGTGTAGCTAGATCTTGAGTTCAGTTCCTTGTTTGTGTTCCTGTCTTTAGTTAATAAACCCGCTAAACCGACCTGTTGGCCTCTGTCTCTCTCTGCACTTGGGTCCTACAATCCTGCCCTGACTCAAACCGTGACAGTGATGCTATCGTGGCAATGGTTTAAAGAAACTAAGTACATTTACTCAAGTACTGTACTTGAGTACAAGTGTGAGGTACTTTTACTTTACTGGAGTATTTCCAATTGTCTATACTTTTACTTTTACTCCACTACATCTCAGAGAGGCAAATATTGTACTTTTACTATTTGACTAGTTTACTTCATTACTAGGTACTTCGCAGATATAAATTATTACATTATAAAATATACATTAACCACTTTAGCCCTATTTTATACCCAGGCTATTTGAAAATAGCCGATCTCGTGGAGCAGTGAGCTTGTAGATCTGCTATTTTCAAACATTTAGTACTTTTAGTGCTTTCAGTACATTTTGATACCAATTCTTTTGTACCTTTACTAAAGTAATTTTAGAATTCCGGACTTTTACTTGTAACAGAGTACTTCTACATTGCAGTATTGATACTTTTACTTAAGTAAAACATTTGAGTACTTTTCCCACCACAGTATCTGATGACAAAATCCTTTCTAGTTCTGTAAAAATGTGTAGTTGACTGAAAAAGCGATGTCTTCCCTGCTAACCGCACGCCTCAACTATGATCTACTGCCCACTGTTGGAACTGAATCTTTTGATTATGATGAAAAATATCTTCAGAACGGTGTCAGCTCTGTAAAACATCAAACACATGCAAACGAAGCAAGGCCTGAATTTGGCTATTCTTATTATGCCCACTGTGGCACACTTTGTCAATGGTTAAGACCATTCTGCTTGAGCCCCAGGGTAATGGTACCACACTGACTCATTAACTATAAACATAATGATTTACAGCTCCTGTACTGTCTGGCTGTGGTAGCCTGTCCACGGTGTTTGTCACTGTCACGCCACAGTGGGCTGCTGATCAGGGTTGCCAGATCTGCTTATTATAATTTCCCTGCAAGATTTTATTTGAAAATAGCCGATCTACAAAGCTCACAACGCGTCGCGATGCGACGCGTTGTGAGCTTGTAGATCTGCTATTTTCAAGTAGCTGATGTACATGTTAAAGTACTCATGTGGCCCATAGTTTCTTCTTTTGGGCTGGTTTTCCTAGACCTGGTTGCTTGTTTCTCTCACAGAATCTGGCAACACTGCTGCTGATATGGGAGGATGTTCTGAAACATGAGGACATCCCTGAACTGTATCGAGACCACCTGAAGCTAAAGCGAGTACTAAGTCGAGGCTGGGACAGAGGACGAGGGGTCAAGACATCATGGTGAGAGCCCACAATTTATATCATTTATCTGCTAATATTTCAAAAGGACAGTAGGCCTACTGAATTATTTTCAAATTAAGTAACTAAATACTTATGGGGGCGGCAATGGCTCAGGAGGTAGAGCGGTCGCTTGGGAAACGGAGGGTTCCTAGTCCAATCCCGGGGGCGCCCCCCAGAGTTAGAGTCGAAGTGTCCTTGAGCAAGACACTGAACCCCTAATTGCACCCGATGAGCAGGTTGGTGCCTTGAATGGTTTCCTCTGGCGTCGGTGTATATGAATGTGTGTGTGTGAATGGGTGAATGTACAGTAATGCACATAGTAAAGCACCTTGGATAAAGGCGCTATATAAATGCACAATTTCCCAACAATATACGATAAAAATACATATTAGGCCTACTATATAACAGAACAGCCACACATGGGGACAGCTGGAGAAACTGGCCCAGAACTGGGATGCCTGGAGAGCACTTGTTCATGGCCTCTGCCCAAAGTTGGGCTATAGGCCTAAGTAAGTAATTCAGTAATATAACAGAGGTCAATCATTTGATCTGAAATGTTTCACTGACATTAGAAAAGTGAAATAATGTCTATAATAAGAAAGAAGACTCTCAGTCGCCTTACTACCTGCAAATGAAAGACATGGTTATAATACTAGACGGGCATCAAGTGGTCACTTTACTTTACCTCTGCCCAGAATCAATACACTTAAGAAAACAGTAATGTACAGAGCCATGGCATACTGGAATGTGCTCCCCCCATATTTGACTCTAACAAGAAATACATTTGGTTTCAAAAAGAAACTTAACGAAGCAATAACCAGAAAGGAAATTAGATTAGATTAGTTTATTATTTTTGGTATTTTTGGACAGACAAACCTGTTTTGTTTTGTTTTTAATTTATTTTTTTATTGTTAATATAAATGCTGTTCTCTAAGTTTGTGTTTTTGTTCACTAACATTGATTATGTGGTACTGCATTTTATGATTTGTATTGTGATGATTTTACCTGGACCCCAGGAAGAATAGTCTCCATTAAGGTGTAGACTAATGGGGATCCTTAATAAACATCCTTAATAAACAAACAAACAAACAAACAAACAAACTGATGATGAGGAAGGTATGAGATAGGCCTACATACAGTATGATCTGCTGTAGCCAGCTTCATAGAAATTACCCCCAAAAATAACATCCTGAGTCAAGACCAAATACTGAAGGTGAAACCAAGATGAGACCCGACTGAGACCATCAAAACGTTATCTTGGTTGTGGTCTCGAGTACCACAGCCCTGTAGGCCTATGCTCTATTTAGTTGTATTCATGATCTTGTAGACCGAGTTGGACATTTTTCATCAGTTAAATGGTTGCGTATAGAGCCTACCTGGGGAGAATATTTGGCTCCTATTAAAGTTTCTGCCCTTTCTTAGTCACAAAGCACTGCTAAAAACCCGTGTTTACTGCTGTAATGAGCCTTGTTTGCTGGTTGTCTATTCCTGGTTACACACACTACTGATCGTCTGTGAAGGCGGTGTCCTATAGCTTGAGGCATGATGTTGCAAGTGCAGGGCAGCATTATTGTAACATCCAGTAGCCTGGGTTATATGATGGAGTAAGTAAGGGGAAAGCTGCCAGGACCTTCTCCTCGTGAAGACCCAGAGCAAGGGCACTGTCTCCCCAGTCCCATAGATCAGCCAGCCCTGAATGTCAAACCGCACAGCAGCCGCTGCGGTGCCAGGAGTCCCCCTCTTGCTCCCTCTCTGGCCCGTGATCCGCTGTCTGGTGACACCACTGCGCTAATGACCTGGTTTGGGAGTTGCTCCACGGGGCTCCTTGGCTTGGGGAAGATGGAAGTTGTGGATATCCAGCTGGAAGGTCACTGTTTCGCGTTGACGAGGACCACTCGCTACCACGTTCGCCTCTACTTTGTGACATCATTCGGTTTACAAGGGTATTAAGACGTCACTAGGAACCTGTGGGTGACCTTTCCTTATATGGGTGACAATAGTTATTGGCAAACGTGTAGCCTGTTGCCAATAGGGATGGTGCATGCATTTGTTTTATTGATTATGCTTAATAATTAACCTGGTATTCTTTCCCAGTAGTTGTTCTTTTTCTAAACAATGACCCCATGTGAACTCTGTTCGCGTTGATAATACATTTGCCTCCGCGTTTAATTGCTTAGTAATGATGTTGTTTAACACTGCAGTTGGACAGCAACAGACTTGCGTCTCGTCTGCCAAACCTTCTATGATTGTTAACTCTCCATGTTGTTTTTGTTCTTTTTATTTTTTAATCGGTTTACTGTCAGAGCATGCCTCAGCGCTCAGAGAGGGCAGCGTTTGCAGTCAATCCCCCCATCTTGATTTTTCTTTTTCCCGTTCCCAGCCTCAGGAATTTGGCTTGTTGGAGCATAGTGAAAGGTCCCCAGACGGCGTTCCTCTAGTGATGGGGGCGCTGCCTCGACCTCACTCATGCCTGGTGTGGGTGGCATCCAACTGGGGAGACAGCAGTGTAGGGGCCAGACGTAAGCTGATGATGGTTCTGGCGATCTCTCACAGGACCGAGCCTTATTCTCAGGGTCATGCATTCCAGCAATCTCTGTAATTATAAGCAAAAGGAAGAAAAAAGTTGAATCTTCTTGCCTTTCTCAAAATGAACGTACCCAACTCCTCGAGGGAAACATTCGCATCTCTGAGTTCTAGTAGCTGGATGGGTTTTAATGAGGCAAGTCAAGTGCGTGTGTGTGTGTTTAGTGTGCGTGCATGTATGTGTATCTTCCCTCGTCTAACGAGTGTAATTGACCGGCTGTCCTTGTAAGCCGCTGTTTTTCACCATTTGTAGGGGCATTCCGCTAAATAGCCCTCAGTGATGATTATTTCTACAGGAGA
Source organism: Gymnoscopelus microlampas (assembly GCF_963454915.1). Lineage (NCBI taxonomy): Eukaryota > Metazoa > Chordata > Actinopteri > Myctophiformes > Myctophidae > Gymnoscopelus > Gymnoscopelus microlampas. Next base: position 32,344,166 of record NC_139942.1, on the reverse strand, counting down.
CACTTCTTTGGGATTAAACTTTTTTCTGAGTTGGAAAGTATAGTAACTGCTTGTTTTTTGGACAATAATGTCTTTGGAGCCAGACGGACAGTGGGGTGAGGGGGTGACGGGTCAGAAAGAAAAGCCAGCAGATCCTGCCCGCGAGGGCCACAGATTCCACTAGGGAACATTTCACCCTGCTGAGAGAGGGCGAGTGAAATCTCTGATGCTCTGGCATGCATGCTCACTGTGGCGTCTCCGTGTCTAACCAAAAGCTATAGGTGGTGGACAAATCAGCACACAGCTGCTCAGTTTTTTTTAGCACAAATACCTTTATAAGAAGCTTAGGTCTTTTGAAAACGGAATTGTCCGTTTTCCTGACCTACATCATTTCATAGCCTGAGCTTAGAGATAGCGAGGTGACTGACAGCATCGGCTGTGTACGTATAATGAGCACTAGTGGAAGGTATGGCAGATTAATTTGTTTGAATGAAATGCACCTCAGTGGCGTACTAAATAAATAACTGACCCATTATTTCTATGCAGTGTCAGGGTTGCTTTCAAAATACATATTACTTAATTATAAGTAAAAGGTTATGTTGTTATACTTTCTGTGCCTGGTAATGTTATATTACTTCTGCCTTACTAAACACTTAAAAGGACTAGGCATAATATTACATTGAAGATGGTAGGTTAAATGGAATAAAGATTGATTGATTGATTGATTGATTGATTGATTGAATACTTTATTAACAGTTTGCAAACAGTACAGATGTACAGTTATACAATAATGCTTAAAGGATAACACAAAAAGCCAGAGGGCTTGTTTCCATTGTGGTCCTGTGTGTTCAATTCATCAAGACATATAAATACAATACTGTACAAGAAATCATCGTGGAGGGGAGGGGGGGTTAAATGTATTTTGGCAAGCTAGAAGGTCCAGTAACACATTGCAGACAGGTGCTCTTTTATGGCGGTTTTGAAGGAGGGTAGGGAGATAATAACATTATTGTTATTAAAATGCTAATTTAGCAGCCTAAATGTCAATGTCATGAAACACCAAGAACTCAGAGGCTGCAGCTTCTATAGGGTCTATGGTTTGAGAAAGCGAACAAAGGTCTAAATAGCGAATGAGCGGTGGACAAACGCTGTTGTCAGTGTTCATGAATTCATTAGAACCTTAAAAATATAAAAGAAATAGTTTCTGAAAGTAATGCGTTGCTTGACGTTAAATGTAATAATATTACCCAATTTGTAAAAAATGATCCGTTACATTATTTTGTTAAACATGAAAATAATCTTATTATATATTGCATTACATAAGCACTGTTTCTATGTCTCAGAAAGACTTTCAGACAGAAGAGTAATGATCATTACTCTGGTAATCAGCTGCTACCTTGCCATGCTTTTCTCTGCTCAATAGGTAGACAAAAATGTTTTTGTTGTTGATTTTTAAATGTGCCTATTTGTTTCAATACATTCAATGTAATATTTGATTTGCATTGCTGTACTCATGAGGCTCTCTCTCCAGGCCGAGCGATGTCAGCCTGTTTTTTTCTGAGCATCATGAACGACACCCTTTTACACACATACAAAAACAACTTGTGAGCTGGAGAGAGTCTACTGTAACTAGAGAATGAACTGTGACAAGTCAAGCCTTTTCCCAGTTACTTTGTCACTAATGAAAGTAGCAAAGTGCCCTGGAGGACTGGGGAGCGCTGTTTGTTTGTGTTTGAGAGAGCATTTGAGAGGTACGGTGGGAGGCGAGGTGGAAAAACTTTGGGAAGACCGCCTGACAGAGAGCGCTGAGACTGAGAGGGGGAACTTTGGAGCATTGTTAAGATTGAAGTTTAAAGCAGCCGAGACCTCCTGACAGAATCCAAGCTCCTACAAATAGATGTTTCATATGTGTGTGTTTGCCAACTTTACTGTAGTTGGTGAGCTCTTTGAATGCACCAAAGCACATCATATCAATCCGTGTCATTCGTTCTTGGCAGCAGGTGGGTGGGGAAATGGTTTGTAAAGCAAGAGGCGCGGTTAAGATTATAGGATGCAAAATGAGCTAACAACACAATGAACAACATGTAGGTCATAATAAGTCCCCAAATACTTGTTTAGGTTCCTCCCGACACACAAACACTGAAATACATATTTTTTTATACCTGGATAATCATATCTTACTTGAACAACAAAAGTGTGTGTGTGTGTGTGTGTGTGTGTGTGTGTGTGTGTGTGTGTGTGTGTGTGTGTGTGTGTGTGTGTGTGTGTGTGTGTGTGTGTGTGTGTGTGTGTGTGTGTGTGTGTGTGTGTGTGTGTGTGTGTGTGTGTGTGTGTGTGTGTGTGTGTGTGTGTGTGTGTGTGCGCGTGTGTGTGTGTGTCAGAGATGCTACATACTGTAGGTAGGTAGGTATGTATGTATGTTACTCTTGACAGTACAAACCCTCTCCCTATTTGTATTTGACCGTATAGACTTTTGTATAAAGGTATCATAAATGTTCTACATAAAAGAACATTGAGGTAGAAGCATGGACATATACCCACACTTTTATATAATTTAGTTATAATACACGCACGCACGCACGGGCGCACACACACACACACGGGCGCACACACACACACACACACACACACACGCACACGCACACGCACACGCACACGCACACCTGTGTCACAGTTGCCTGACAAGGTAGAGATGTTAAATGATCAGACAGTGGAACCGCCTTACCCAACTGCCAGAAGAGATTTACGAAAATGATATTTAATTGGAATAGAAAATGTAATCATCCATGGATAAGAGAGGTCTCTTAAATTTTCTCACTTTCAGATTAAAATGTATATTTTATGAATAACCTTCATTGCAATATAAATACGGTCAAACATAAATTGCCAGTGTTACAACAGAGGGTGGACATTTGGAAAAGAGCTAAGTTAAGAAATGATGTTCAATTCAAAGAGGACTATATCACTGAACCATATGTTGCATTTAATTTAAAGAGAGGACAGCGGTCCCTCTGTGCCCAGCTAAGATCTGGTGCATTACCTCTGGCAGTTGAGGTGGGTAGATATACTGGCATTCCTGAGGAGCAGCGATTGTGTGTTCTTTAAAGTGACCTGGGAGTTGTGGAGGATGGGTTTCATTTTGTTTTTCACTGTCCACTGTACAATGATGTAAGAAGTTCTTTATTTGAAAAAAATCCAAGATAAGAATCCAGATTTCTTTTGGATGTCTGAACGTTGTTTGTTAAGTTGGCTGTTCACTAAGGAAGTTTTTCTTTTAGGACAATTCATAGAGAAGGCATGGCAGTTGTGCTAGAGAACGATGTATCCGTAACTCACAGCCTGGACAAGCACTGATCCAAAACTATGAATATTGTCTCATAGATTGAATCCTAAATTTATCATTTCTTAATTATTTATTTTAACTTTTTTGTTGATTTTGAATTATCTTCAACACTGTGAAATCATCTGTGAATCAAAGTAGATGTCAAATGTTTTGTTTTTGTCATACTGCTAACTGCTTCAACCGTTCAGCTACTACACCAGTCTTGGTAAATAGATGGGAATAGATCTGTTCTCCTTTGTCTCCTCATGTAGCTATAAACACACACACACACACACACACACACACACACACACACACACACACACACACACACACACACACACACACACACACACACACACACACACACACACACACACACACACACACACACACACACACTACTTTCCACCCACATTGCGTGTGTGAATCAATCAGAATGGAAATGCATTCAAAGTGGAAAGGCAGTTGCGTGACTGTGATTTTTAGATGAGGCCCCTGGCAGAGGCTACCTCCAGGCTGCGGAGGTAACAGTGCAGAGTGAGAAGCCCACCACAGGACTCCTCTCTGGATCTCATTTTCACATGGCAGGGGCATGGGGCCTGGACACTCACACGCAGGTGAGAGTGTATAATTATAAGGCAAGGCACCATTGTAGACATTTTCCTAAGAATCAGAGGAAAGAGAACAAAGAAAGGAAAGAAACTTGCGAACGGTTTATTTAAATTTAAATCACTCCATGATGTGTAGTTGGAGAAAAATAACTTTTTAATCAGCATGTTACAAAAAAAGTGACCACAAAACTCACAAGATATCTATTAGAAATAACTACCCAGATACCATTCATTGAATACTTTATTATGAACAGTTTGTAAAAAGGTACAGATTTATACAAAAGTATGCTAAAAGGATACCCCCCCCCCCAAAAAAAAGAAAAAAAAAGCCCAGGGCTTATTTCCAATGAGGACACCCTGTGTCCAACTTAAAGAGCTAAAGAGAGAGAGAGAGGGAGAGAGAGAGGGAAAATAAATCAGTTTTAGTATGATAAACTATTTTTAAGGTGACATCCATACCACTAACAGCCCAGCCCAGTGATGCATATCAAGCTGTGCGTGGAAAAACAAAAAAGAAAAGTGTTCCCAAAAATTATACGCGTGCCACACGCCACATGACATGACAGATGTATGTCAACAACAGCCACACACACACACACACTCACACGAGAAAAAAAATGTCTCTCTTGCTTAACCATTTCCACCAGAAGGGGGACCAGTCCGTCTGCCATTGACGGAAAGAAGTGGCCGACCAGCGAGCCGAGCCGAGCCGAGGCAAAAGCTAGAGAGAGGAGAGAGGCGAGGGGCGAAGCTAAGGCAAGGCAAAGCCCGACTTTGGGAGTTCGAGACTCCGGATCCGGGGACTCGCGGAATCCAGCAATCCGCATCTTGCCATGATCCCTAGGATTTTAATCATGCCTCTCTGTCTGTGTGTGAGTGCAGGCAGGCTGACAATGATTTCCTCAGTGATTACGTACAGAGCGAGTCCCTGCGGGGTAGGGGCCCCCTCTGGAGCCATCCTGATGGCTTTGGGGGCCTTGCTTCCATTTTCCATTATTATGTGGACTACCGGAGCGACAGCGCAGTCCAAGACCTTGCAGGTTTGTGATGAGGAGGGAGCTTCCATCTTCTCTCTGCTTCTTCATCCCTCTTTTTTAAAGGCAATTTAGAACGTAGACTTTTAGATCAGATTCCCCGAACACTAATCTTATGATTAGGTTATTGGAGTAAGGGAAAAGGAAGAGTCCTATGATAGTTTTGATGCTGTTTAGGTTGGATATGCAATGAAAAGTGGTTATGATTTTTTTTTCTTTTTTTATGGGGGTTTTGTTGCGTTTTTTTTTGCTCTCTCGCAGGACGCGTTTTAACTGATGTCTTTCTCACGCGATTGCTTTTGAGATCAGAAGCTTAAAAAGCAAATATTCCGCTTTTATTTCCT